>NW_017729030.1:10723851-10724361 GCF_001723915.1 Gavialis gangeticus
TAGGATGGTGGGGGGGTGGGTGTGTGTGTGCGCGCATGCGCACCCACCCACAAACTTATATGCATGTTGTATACATACAAACAGACACACACACGTGCATATAAGTTTGTATGTGTGTATATACATATACTCACACACACAGATAAGTGTGTGTATATCTATAAAAAGTGTGTCATACATATAAGTATATATGTACACACACACACACACACACACACACACTTTGGTTAGTTTTTAAGGCAAACCTACCCTGCCTTCTACTTAACTTTACACTAACATAGCTAAACTACATCTCAAATCTGTTCCTACAGATTGGGCATTTTCATCTCCCTCCTTTCTCATTTTTCTGCTTTAGATTTGTTCATTCCCTTGAATTTGTCTAAGATGGGTTGGAGAGGGATGATCCTGCCTTCAGACAGGAGGTTGGACTAGATGATCTAGGGAGGTCCCTTCCAGCCTTACTTCTCTATAATTCGGGTTGAATACAACCGCAAAAGACAATGTGAATAA
>NW_017729030.1:10729361-10731384 GCF_001723915.1 Gavialis gangeticus
AGGGGTCGGCCGGACATAAGGCGCCCCTAGGGAGGCATTCGGAGCCTGGAAGGTGGTCGGGCGCAGGGAGGTGGGTGGCTCAATGCAGGAGCACCCCCTTCTGGCCCGCCTCACGTGGTGGAAACAGCGGAGGGATATGAATACCCAGCTGTGTTCCTGAGGTGGGATCTCTGCACCCGCCACAGCATCTACACATGAAATTAAGGTGAAGCAATAAATTTCAGAGTGGTTTGTGGAAATACTTCCAAAAGGAAGTACTAAAGCATGGCACAGTAACAACATTGCCGTGTAGATATGCCCCTTCAGTAATGTTGCCCTCAATTAGTAACAAAGGCACCACGGGTGCCTATACACATCACAGGTTTTAGTCCTCATTAAATTAAATAGATTTATAAAATGTAAACTTGTTTATTTTGAAGTGTTGCATTAGTTTTTGCACACACTAGGTTTTTTGAATGAATTAACCTCTGGAGCATTGCATCTGTGTTTGCATGAATGAGGCTTTCAAACAAATTAAGCCCTGCCTCTGGCCAGCAGTACAGGAGAAAAGAACAGTCCAGAATTGCCCTCCACCACCACCACCCCCCACCTGGGATCCCTACCCACCCCTTGCGTGTGCCCTGCCATGCAGCTATGGAAGCAGGGAGCCGCACAAGAAATAAAACCCAGAAACAATTTGAAAGTGAAAGCCATTTGAAAGGGTGAACTACAAAAAGTCACAGCACCATCTGGTGGACAAAGAGTCTCATTACACAACTTTGAGTGCCTTTGTGTTTGCACACAAGAAATCCATGGATGCGAAGCTCTAATTCCTGGCAAGCCAAACTAAACTATGTCTGAGGAGTTTTAGTTTAATGCACAAGAAAGACTTTTAGTTAAACAATTTTAGTTTAATGCACCAGAAAGTTTCTGGAAAACCCGCTTGTGCAAACAGTCACACAGTTGCAGCACAAGAAAAGGCAAAAAATGTACAAAGGCACCATATCTGCAGTCAAGCCTGTTTTAAGACAGGTGGGTTGTAGAAATGCCCCCTTTCCTCACCCTTCTACTTTTCAGGCCCATACTTTTTATCCTTTACTCTTAGCTGTTAACTGCTTCATTTGTTAACAAATATGTGGGCATACGTGGACAGCACGTTGCATGTACCATCTTGGCTGCCTTAAGAAAGAGGGAGAGAATGTAATCAACATATCATAATGAAAAAATCTGCCCTTTTCATAGCATTTGATGAAGTGGGCTACAACTCACAAAAGCTTGTCAGAGTATATATATAAAAGCTTTCTCTACTAACTGAGGGGAAGATTGCTAAATGTGGAATTTGATGGGTGCCACAGAGTACCATAATGTTTAGTGCTTCCTGCAACTTGTGTGTAATCACCTTTTAAATAAGTTATTGTTATCTTAAAAGAAAGCTGTTAACACACTCCTGGCAGTATTGCTTCTCAAGGGGCACATCTACATGGTGCCCTATGGTGACGTTGTTACTGCACCATGATTTAGTACTTCCTTTTTGAAGTACTGTGCCATGTGTATGGAAGTACTGTGCCATGTGTATGATGAACAGTTAGTTTTAGCCACCACTTTGCTGTGCACTAAAATAGGGGAGCATGCCACTATGGCAAAGTAGCTGCCAGTCACATGTAAATTCATATGATTACTACATTCCCATAGTGTGTTGTACTGCAACTTAGCGAGATGTGTAGATGCACCCAAGCTGGCAGTCAGTGTTTGGTTACAGTGGGTACATCTACACATGAAATTAAAGTGAAGCAATACACTTTGGAGCTGTCTGAGCTGAAGTAAATTGCTCCCAGGCACAGTGTCCCAGTGTGCCTGGGACAGCAACAATTTGAGCCAGGGTGAAGCAGATCTGGGTTGGTAGGAGGTGCAGGGATCAGCTCTGGGCTCTGGATGTTGATGTTGGGCAGTGGAGAGGCTGGTTGGGGCACTAGGGTGTGAAACCTGCAGACCTGTAAAGTTAGGTGGCAGTGAGGAGTCTGGCCCCTGCCTGGTGGGTGGGTGG
>NW_017729030.1:10731651-10733880 GCF_001723915.1 Gavialis gangeticus
GGGTGGGTGTGTGTGTGCGCGCATGCGCACCCACCCACAAACTTATATGCATGTTGTATACATACAAACAGACACACACACGTGCATATAAGTTTGTATGTGTGTATATACATATACTCACACACACAGATAAGTGTGTGTATATCTATAAAAAGTGTGTCATACATATAAGTATATATGTACACACACACACACACACACACACACACTTTGGTTAGTTTTTAAGGCAAACCTACCCTGCCTTCTACTTAACTTTACACTAACATAGCTAAACTACATCTCAAATCTGTTCCTACAGATTGGGCATTTTCATCTCCCTCCTTTCTCATTTTTCTGCTTTAGATTTGTTCATTCCCTTGAATTTGTCTAAGATGGGTTGGAGAGGGATGATCCTGCCTTCAGACAGGAGGTTGGACTAGATGATCTAGGGAGGTCCCTTCCAGCCTTACTTCTCTATAATTCGGGTTGAATACAACCGCAAAAGACAATGTGAATAAATTGTATGTGTGACTGCTGCAAGAGCCCAAGCCTCTTGTGACCTAGTGAATTAGACTGCTGTTTAGACTCAAATCTTCTACCTGGGCTAGTTCAAACTTTGTTCTAATATTCCTGGAAAAGAGTCTAAAATGCTAACTATTTTGTTTGTTTTTTTCCATTCTAGTTACTGTATTGTCATACTGATTTCAAGGGATATATCACAGCATCTCCATACTGGAGTTCTAAAGGATAGTAGCATCAGCAGCTAGTTCTTTTGTGGATACAAGCTTTACAAGTACAAAATAGCTATAAGTTGGGAGAGGCTTGTTTTGGTTCCTGAATTAGAAACTGCCACATACCAGTAACTCACTGATTACACAGAATCTAGGTTACCCTTCTCCATGTCTGTTATTTGTGTATGGTTTAGTTAAAGTATGGCAATCCTACTCTGTAAAATTAGCTATGTTATTGTCCTTGAAGAAATCTTCATTAAAGATGATTATAGTTGAGCAAATGTACTGGAGTTTGAGGTTTTTCAAACTTTTCAAATTATTCTTTGGATTCACAAAATTAGTTCAACATCCATAAACTTTACTTCCAGTCTAAACTCTTAGGGCTAGATTTGGCCTTGAGTAGGGAACTGTGCATTACTTGCTCTGACTCAGAAATAGCTCTGAAAAGTGTTGAATCTCAGAGGCAGCCAGCTTGCCTTGCTTTCCGCTTGCTCCAAGAAGCAGTAACTTATTTCTTCCCTAGTCTGAAAACAACTGATGGGATTCCCCTGTGCTGAATGGAAGTACAATGGAGTCACAGAGTCAAATCTCTATTAACCCCATCTCTCCTCTGATCAGCTCCTGGGGAGAGCTATGCACTAGGGCTGTGCAAAACAGCAGTTTTATTTCAATTTCCATTTCGACAGGACAATATTTTGTTTCAAGTTTTATTTCACTTCAAAACCACAGTTCCATTTTATTTTGTCAAAACTGTTTCACCGTTTCAACGCTGTTTCGACATTTTGTCCATAGGCTATAACAGGGAAGCACGAAACTGTAATTTCTTGCCTGATTCAAATGAAACTTGCAGGGATAGCATCTCCTTCTGAGGCCATAAAGTCTGCTGTGTTTCAAGGAGATAGGTACTGGGGTTTCTGGGAAACTGCACCTCAAATTCTTGAAAGCAAAACTCATGTCACATGTATGTGTTAAGGCACAGCAGGGTGAAAACTGCAGGAATGGTAGCCCCTGATGAGTCCACAAAGCCTGCCATGTTTCAAGGAGATAGGTGCAGGGGTTCTGGGAAACTGCACCTCAGGCTGCTGACAAGCAAAACCCATGACATGGATGACACTGTGTGTGTATTAAAGGTACACCCTCACTAATGCTGGGGCCCCTACATGACATGGTAGTGTGCCCCAATGAGATCTCCTCTTCCCCTACAGCGTCATCCTGGTCCACCACTTTACATGACAAAAGGTAATAACACAGTAAGCAGCACAATAGCATCAGCAGTGTCTCAGGCAGCCAAACTGTCACAGAGTCTCTCTTCTCTGGCAGCTGCTGGAGAAGAAGCTCCTGCAGGAGAGGAAACTCCCCTGCCAGCCACCTTCCTGAATCTGGAAGTGAGCTGGCTGATGATACTGGCGCTGTCATTGGCAGCTCTGTCCCCCTCCAAGACGTCTCTGACAATGAGGTGCAACTTGTGCGCCACACAGTGGATACCAACAGAGTTGGCATCATGGACCACCTTAACCAT
>NW_017729030.1:10738880-10759746 GCF_001723915.1 Gavialis gangeticus
GATCTCTGTTGCCGTGTGGGACTGATCCATCACCTTGGCTTGAAGGAGAGCCCACTGATGGCTTGATTGGTCGCACCAGTGCCCTGTGAGGGAGAGGCAGGCGTGATCTCCATCTTGGCTCTTCCAGATGTTCGAGGTGAAGTGTAAGGCCACCTGCAGACCTGCCTTGTGCAGCTTCTCCCTCAAGTACTCCCTGCATGCTTCATACTGGGAGGGCACCACCATCTTGCTGAAGGTGGTGCATTTGGGCACTTGATAGGATGGGGCCACAAGTGCCATAAGTCACCTGAACCCTGGCCATTCAACTAAGGCTGGCCATTGACAGCAAGCATCTCCCTAATGCTCTGGGTGATCTTGCTCACCTTTGCAAAGCGTTCACCTTTCTGTCTTCCTTTCCCCCACTGTTCCAGCATCAGCATCCCTGTGGTGCTCAAGTGTTTTGTTCCCTTGCCCTGGCTGGTTTTGGCTCAGCAGTGCAGGCAGATAGTGTATGTGGGATCATCTGCCAGCTCAGAATGATCCCAGACCACACTACCCACTCACTTCTGGTGCATGGGTGGACACTGCAGTTTTCCTCTCCTCAGCAGGCAGAGGCACAGCAACAGGAGGAGTGAATTCAGCTGAGCCACTTGCCTCTGCAACCTCTACCTCAGCCTCCTCTGAAGTGCCTTCTGGGGAAGAAGACCTGGCTCTAGGGGAAACTTGAGAGGTGTGGAGCACAAACTCAGCTGACTCCCCCACCTTCCCCAAAGTTTCCCTTGCTAGGGGGCTCAGATCCAGATCCAGCTCTAGCTCTTCCTGTGGCACTGGAAGCCTCAGCATGGGAAGTGAAATGGGGATGGAGGAGACTGTCACACTGGTGCTGCTGACTGTTGTTATGGTAGTGGTGGGGGGGGGAGTTACGGCTAGTGCTGTTGGAGGGGATACGGTCTCAGGCACAGGCAGTGGCACTGACACTGCTCTCCTCTCCTGGAAGCCTAATCCCTGCTAGTTGTAGGAAAGAGGCTGTGTCTCAGTTTTTTGAGGAGAGGGGGAACTTACACCTCTTCCGCCCCTCCCTGAAGGCTTGCCAGCTGCCTTTCCACCATGCTTCATGGTGTGTTTTAAAGTGTCTTGTTTTTATAATGTATAAGTGTATCTGCATTCCTGTATAGATTCTGTAGTGTATCTAATGTGCTGCAAGGTATAAATGTATAGAAATAAAATGTAAATGTATCTCCCTTCCTGTATAAATTCTATAGTGTAATATTCAATATAATTATAAAATTGAAAAGAATAAATCAATGAATATAATAATAAAACAAAACAAAAAAAAAAAGAGTCTAGAAAAAAAGCAAAAAAGTTATTGTGGAACCTCACTTGCTAGGCTAGCAAGTAGGAAATCATTAAAAAAAAAAAAAAGGAATGGTAGTAGTAGCTTTGTTGTCTAACGCTCCTAAGCTGCTGGAAAGTTAGCTCAGTAACTGTCAGACCCCAAGGCAGAAAGCAGGCCAGTTCAAACAATGCTGCCTTTCATGCTATTTTTCCATCCCTCCCACAGAGCACTGGGATTGGAAGTGACCTCAGGGAAGGATGACAGTCACTGGCCAGTGTCACAGGCGGGGCCTAGGAGCGGCTGTGATCCCGCTAGCGCCCCCTACTGTGCATCAGGTACATGATCCAGCACCCTCTTATCTCGCCCGCCACATCTTTGATTAAATATATTTTTGGTATATGGGAGGCTGCCTTTAATCCCCTTATACACAGTACTATGCTCATTGTTCCCCGTTCCTTTTGGGGAGACAAGTTGCACCCCAGCCTTAAGGGGTACGCGTGCCTCCTACCTCCCCTTTAGCACGCCCCAAGCCTCACAGATCTTCCGGATGTTATCATGTCAAATTCCTACCTGCGCCCCTTCTCGGACGCCCCTGGGCTTGTCACGCCACCGGTGCCCCTTCTCTAGCGCCCCTGGGCTTGTCACGCCACCGGCGCCCCTCTACTCATTAGCCCCGTCAGGCTTACTAGTGATCCTTTTACCCACTGGGGTCGGTGGCCTAAGTCTTGCCTGGCCCCTCTGGGTTTCTGTCAATAATCAGTATCCAGTTAGGCTCAGGCGGCCTAAGCCTTACCTGGCTCCTCTGACCCTTTTGGGTTACTGCCAGGAATATGCGTCCAACTAGGCTCATGCGGCTGGAGCTTTACCTGGCCCCTTTGGCTCCGCGGGGTTCCTGTTGCAGTGGAGCCCCTCTGGAACACCTTCTAGTCCGCTCCCTTCTTGGGCATATGCTACGGACGGACACCCCCTCTCGGGGGTGCTTCTCTATACGTGCCCTCTCTGGGGCTCTTGTCAAGTACCCGCCCACTCCAGCGGCTTCTCTCTGCCTCTGCCGGTCTCTCGATAATCACCGACTTGGTGGCACCTGCAGCCAGGCAACCCTGCCGTCCCTGGCACCGTTTGTCTGCCCACACAGGGCACCAGGAACCCCCAAGCAACTGGGGCGCTCCTGTGAGGCCTCCTCACACCCCTACAGACTCACCCAGTCCTCCGGTTTAACAATATCAAACAAGGAACACAAAACCATGAGCCAACTGGCTACACCACAACAATAAGCCTTCTGGCTATACCATAAAGTCTAGGCCCCACCTGGCTTTCCGGTAAAACCTCCTAGTCAGGGTTCTTTCCACCCACACCATGGTGCAGCTACTCATTCTATCAGTCTGCTCAGCTCTACTGCAGAGCTCTTGCTCCTCCAGCTGCCAGAAGGGAACTGCCAGCTAGGCTCTATCCTGGGCTGTTTATAAAGGCCTGGCCCTGCCCCCTTCTGGTCACCTGACCAACACGGTTGCCCCAGCAACCGGCAGCTGAGCTGCCCTGATGATTGGCAGCTGTCCTTAACCCTTTTCCAGGCACAGGTCACCTATGTGATCCTGTGACAGCCAGCTACATGGCCAATGTGAAAGGAGTCCTTACCCTCTCTTCCCCCTTCCTCTTCTTACTTTCTGTTTCCCTGCAGGCAAGCCCAGCTTGAGCTTTGAAACTTGAAACATTTTGAAACTTTTGAAACGTTTTGACTGCCTTTGTTTTGTTTTAAGGCTGTTTCAAAGCCCTTTGTTTCATTTCAATTTTGACGTTTTGAGCTTGAAACAAGTCAAAACATTGTCGAAATGAAACAGCCGGTGAAATTTTGCATAGCCCTACTATGCACCTGCTTACAACTATAGTGTGGGATGCAGTGACTGAGTAGTCCAAAGGTGTGTTATCACTCCCCTGCAGGTAAGAAATCCAATCATATTCTAACTGTTATTTTTCATGGCCAATTAAAACCAATCAGTCAAAAAAATGAACATATATGGTGGTCTCTGGATAGAGAGAAGCCTGTGCAATTCAGTGGATGAGCCCTACAAGTTTCTTTACAAAATATTCTCCTACCAATTTTTCTGCTTGTTTTCCACTGTCTTTGCTAAACAAAAAATGAGCACACAGAAATGTTCAGCTTTGAGCTGAACTTTCAAAAACCACAAATTTGCCCATCCCTGAAGCTAATCGTGACAAACAAATAAATGGAATGCTATGCATAGACAGAGCTGCCTGCAGGTGCTGCACTAGGGTTTCATCTCTAGAGGCTGGGGTTAAAATTCTGATTAGGTCACAAGTGAGAATGAATTTGGTGATCTCAACTAAATCTCCAATGGACATTTATCCATATCACAAGACACCAGAGTATCTGATAAACTACAGTTATTTCCTGTTGTAAGTACAGGGGAAAATCACAGTCCTGCTGTACTGTGGTAATTTTTGGTGAGCAGAAACTGCGCTAGTGGTTTAATTAGAATTTGCATTATAGAGAAATTGCACACATAAAGGCATGCACTGCTGTAACACAACAGAAGTTCAATGCATAAATCATGTTCACAATGGCTGAAACCAGTTTAAGATAAACCAAGATGGATGTAATATCAGACTAAACTAATTTTGGTTAAATTGGTTTATTGAACTTCTGCCCCAGATCCCCTCCAGATTCAAGTTAACTCACAGTCCCCCAACATCCCAGGATGCTTTGCACCTCCCCTGCAAAACTTCTTCCCTCATAGGGTGGAGAGTGGGCTAGCCTTGGACCAAACTCTCTGCTTGAGCCAAGCAGGGAGGTGTGCTCTAGCACCCCTGGTTTCTGGCCTGGGCCACTGCAGCCAAGTGGCATTTCTGGAATCAAAAGGGAATGTCTGTCCACTTGCTTATTGGTTCAATCTACACAGTTTAGACTAACCTGCAAAGATTGAATTCAGTCAGTCTCAGGATTTTTGTAAATGTGCTTAACCCTAAAGGTATAGTTAAGGATCATGATGAATAAAGTGCTTTAATTAGAGATGGAAGACCGCAAAAGGAACTGTAGTTACAAGAAACCTCTAGAACTCTTTGTGAAAAGTTTGGGGTTTCTTGTAACTTTTTCATAAAACATGTTTCCCTTTAATTTAAATCACAGTTTGTCCAAGGGACATTTAATGTTTAAAACCATGCTTTTCTAATTAAATGAAAGCCAGTATTATGCAGACAACACATATTCATTTTTAAAGTAATTCTCAGCATGCTCCTAGGACTATCAGGGGAATAGAAGCTTTAAACCACACAGCAGCCCAGATCTTGAGTTTTACTGAGCCAACTAAAGTTAATTTCTAAATAAAGGGACCATAACTATTCCATGGTTTGGCAAATGAGGTGTCCATATCCCTCACTAAAATGCTGTGGAAAAAACTATATATGCATGGGTGTATAGACTGGGGCAGTCCAAAACTGTATCATCCAGGGGAGCTACTGTAGTTATTGGGTTCAACAGGGTCTTAAGATAAAGAAAGGATGGATGATATCAACTACAGTTTCAAGAATAGGTGTTGTGTGGTCCCACCAGGCACAGGGTGAGCCATTTTGATCAGACCTATGTTGTTTTGGTAGGACAGTATCATGATTTCTCCCTTTGCATGCCCATGGACCTTCTGACCTTGTTTTTGGATGGGCAGAAGCTAGTGCCCACCTAGGAGCCATCTACAAGCAGATGCCCATAAAAGTTATTTCTGATGAATGAAAGAGGTAAATTTAAAGTGGCCTCATTCATTCATTTCATTAAAACCTTGTGAAGATTTAGCTTATTTCACTTCCATAATGAATAGGGAATGATGTTTATTGCAGGGGTTAATACAATTTAACTCAGTCACTTTAAAAGTTAATTCTGATTAATTTCCACAAGTTTCTCCATGTAAACAAACCTGACTCCTATCCTGAAGAAAGGTTGTGAGTGGTGACTGGAAGGAGCCAAGGAATGTATGAAGCGTCAGGTCTACCTCCACAGGACACAGAGGCCAGCACATCTAGCCAACATATGGAGCTGGGAGTAATTTACTATTGATACCATAGGTTAGTGTAAATCCTACTGTCATGGAGAAAGGCAGAAAGCAGAAGAGTCGCTGAGGTTCTCATAGCAACACTGGTACATGTCTTGCCTTTCTATGCAATGTGCCCATGTGACAAATTCTAGTCTTTAGACTATAGACAAATTACTCTTCCTTCTTTTACCAATCCTGTACATTTTATGATACTTCCAAGGGAAAGAAGACACTTTATTAAAAGTATTGATAGCTAAGTATAGCACCATATATCTAGTGGGCTCCAGATCCAATCCAGTAAGTAGGTCCCTACCACAGATGCACTCATGTCACTCTTGGCTCCCTGCTTCATTCCAGCATTACATGGAAATATGTCTCTCCTAAATTTTGGATAAATTTAGTGACTCTGTGGGTGATGCACTAAGCTCTTGCCAGGGCTCCATGATCATGGATCTAGGCTTAATATATACCTACCAGTTTTAAATAGGAACTTCCTCTTCCATTTTAATACATCAAATAGGAAAATTGGTTTTGGCACTTTTTAAAAGTGATCATTTAGATGAAACTGTATAAATGATGTTCAGATTTGGGGTTCAGCTTATATAATCTTTGGCTTTGGCTCAACCCAAGTGACTCAGCAGCAGCATTAAAGTGATCTACCAGCATCATCAAAGCAACACTAGGTATTCTTTGAAACCAGCAATACAGAATTAAATCAGTTGAGATCAGAAGCTTTAATGTCCTGATTTTATGTCATCTTTGAATGCCTCACCAAGGATATTTTGAAGATGAGGATTTTTTAATATGCTCTTTGTTCCCCATCTAGCCTTTTCAACTGACTATTTGTCCTTTTATCTCTGCCTTCTCCCCACCCCTCTATATTGGTTTTCTTTTTAGTTTTGTCAGTTGACTATTTGTCATCTGTTCCAAAGTAAGATCATTCTGTAATCAGCGTGTTTACTGCTATGGATGAATAGCAGGTTGCCAAAAACAATTTTTCTACTTGATGTATTAATTCTGAAGTATGTGTTTTTTATTAATTTAAGGCAATTATCCAGCTGGAAATAAATCCTATGCTTTGTAGAGCACCAGACAATACACTTCAAAAAATTATGGGAAATGGTTGTTCATGTAGTTTTAAGAATTATTTGACAAGCACTTGTATAGGATGGTTTAGATTATCCCCCTTGATTAGGGGGTTGGACTAGACCTCCTGAGGTCCCTTCCAGCCCTGCTTTTCTAAGATTCTATGATCCTAAGTAGATACATAGAAATTATGGGCAGGGGTGCAAGCTTTCCCAGTAACTTGAGGAAAAATTGGTGTTATACCACTTTTCATATTTCTTTTAATCCAATCTCCAGCCTTCCAAAGTTCTGTGTTCCATCTTTAGAAATAAGAATGTATATTTGTTTATAGAAAGACCTTCCTCCAACACAGAACAGTTAAAAATTAGGAAAACACCTGTTACATCTTTTGCTAAAAGAAAACAAAGTTTTCCATTTTTTGGTGAAAAATTTGAAATCTGTAAAAAATTTTGACCAATTCTGTCTCTTGTAAATGTACCACCCAGGGAATTCAACATGAAATCATTTTTTTATATGGTTTTCTGGAAGCTTTGTGTCCACAGTTCTGAGGTACATCAGATGCAATCAACAACAGCAACTTCAGACCCAAATCAACAGCAACCTTGTTATACCCATTTGTGGCATCCTTTGGCAAAAAATTAAAAATATAAAAGTACTGAAATCAGCTCCACATTTATCTGTCTATTTTTTGTGGCATTTCATTTATCCTTGATGAACAGGATATCTCATGTTGGTAAAAGTTTGGATCCAGATCTAAACTGTCTTGAAGCATACGTTTTTAAATGGGTTTTGGTTTGGACCCACCTCTGTAAAAAAGTCTTTTGTAGTTATAGCTAGGAGAAATCATAAATACAGTAAAACTCAGAAAGCAAAAAAGTTTATAGTTCTTCCCCTGTGCAATGGGCCCAAACTACCATTCAGGAAATAAATTTACTTTGGTCTAAAGTATTCACAAAATGTATATAGAGAAAGCAAATTAAGAAGGTAAAAATCTGGTCCCATTCTAATCAATGGCATTAACTTCAGTGTAGCCTGGATTTCACTCTTAGAGAATGTGGTAGGGCTATAAAAATACTGCAGAGGCTCAAATATTCAGAAATACTATGTCTTTGGACCTGTCCCTGGAAGCCACTCATTGCCTTCTTTATTACAGAGCTAATCTCCAACTTCTAAGATTTCATGTAAAAAAAATGAACACATTTCTAGCTCTCACATTTACAAGGACAGCCATGAAAATGTGAACCAAGTGTCAACCTGAAATAATACCTCTAAGGAGGATGAGCTGCACTATTCATCTCTAAGAACTGTGGTTAACTCTAAAATGTAAAAATGTACAGACTATCAACACATATGTTTACTTCCTTGCTAATCACTCTGGCTAATGTGTTTCCCTCCTAAACCCAGACTGCTTTTCCAGGTGCTAAAAGCCATGACTCCCACCTCCCCAAGTTTTAAAAACCTTCAGATTTCCCCTATCATTTTCTATTTTACAATGCACGATATATGACATGGTATCTGCAGTGATTCCCAGATCAGAGGATTAGCAGGGACTGAGTTCTGGAACTCAAAACTGTTCAAACTATGGGAATGGAATAAAACTGGACGTAGGAGAGTATCATTCTGCATTATTTTAATGTAAAAAAAAAATTAGAATATTTGTACAGACTATATATTTAGACTAAACCATTACAAGATTTTAAGTCTGATGCATCAGAGCCTGGCTGAATCCTAGAACCTAACCAGAGAGTGTATGGGAACTTGAAAATGTATGAATAACCTACTTCTTCAGATTTCCTATTTGAGGCAGCACTGGGTTAGGTAAGTAAGGGTTGCAGAACAGGACTTAAAATTAAATAATAGAACATAACCCTGAACTTTCCCCATTAGAACAATGATGAACAGTATAATGCTAGGACCCAATCCTGTCATCCATCCCATTACAAGGGTTACTTTCTCATGTAAATAAGTCTACTGATTGCAAATTGACTGTCAAATGGAGTACAATCTTGTGGTGCACCAAAGAAATGGTACAAGGACACCCTAAAGGTGTCCCTAAAGAGTTTCAGAATTGACCTGGAGTTGTGGGAGCAAATCGCTTGTGACCATCCATCCTGGAGGTCATCAATCCAGAACAGAGCACTGGCCTTTGAACATCAACACACAGCAGAAGCAATGAAGAAACATGTGGCCAGGAAAACCTCTCGTACCCAGTCCTCATCACTTTACCACCCCTGCTGCAGCAGATTGTTCAAGGCAAAGATCAGGCTTATAAGTCACCTATGTACCCATGTAACCTAGCCTCCACCCCCATCCTTTCTCTTTCCTCTCTCTCTTTTCTTTTTCCTTTTTTTCTTCTTTTCTCTTTTCTCCTGTTTCTTTCCCACTTCTTTTCTCTCTTCTCTCTCCCCCTCCCCACTGGCTGCAGTCATTTTTGCCATAAAGGATGAATCTCTATATGTTATCATATAGACCAGGTCCATATAAACTTATTTAACATGCCAGGCAGTGGTATCCTCAGCCATATTGAGGTGTTCACCACAGGTAACCTCCTGACCTGAAGCAATGTAGTCAAACTTGGCCAGTATTGTACATCAGTATGGCTTATTAGCATTGCTGAGAAGCCAGGGTTAATTATCCTACCCATACATGTGCAATAACCACAATGTAGCTACATTGCTTCCAGTTTAAGAAGAAGCCTGCACAGTGAAGTGCAGCATGCTGTGGATGGTAAATTTATCATGTAGACATGAAATAAGAGGTCATGGACTGTTGGGAAGGGATGGCTTCCACCTCACCTGGAAAGAGAAAAAGCTCTTCTTGGCCAAAATGGCTGACCTACTTGACAGGGCTTTAATCTGAGATCGCTGGGGGACAGGGGATCAATCAACAGTTCTAGCCCTGGTCATGCCAATCACAGTAATAACACTCTAGGTAGCCCAAGGGAACCCACTCTGATGAGAGTCCAAGAAAAGGTCACATCCCATCACATAAAGAAGCCTAGGGCTTCCCATGGCAGACTCAACTGCCTGTACACAAATACCAGGAGCTTGGGTAACAAGCAGAAGGAGCTGGTCTTTCTCCTGACTGATAAAGAATATGACCTCGTAGGGATAACAGAGACCAGGTGGGACTTCTCCTATGACTGGTTGGTAGGTGTAGAAGGCTATACCCTCTACAGGAGAGATCTTGTTGGGAAGAGGGGTTGGGGTATAGCTCTCTATGTCAAGGAGCAGTAAATTTCCCTTCAAACTGAGTTCAGTAACTATGGAGGGCATCTTGAGACCCTCTGGGTTAAAATATGGGCGGGGGGGGACATAAGGAATGGGATATACTCCTAGGATTATACTACACACCTCCAAACCAAGAAGAACTGGATCTCAAATTCAATAGGGAACTGGCCAAGGCTGCACATTCCTGATGTATGATCATCATGGGAGACTTCAATCTCCCAAACATCTTGTGGGAAGAGCACACGGCCAAGTCTGACTGGTTGCATAACTTTCTCGTCTGCACTGACAACCTGTACCTGACACAAGAGGTCTATGGGCTGACTAGGGGAGAGGCACTGCTGGATCTGGTTCTGGCCAAAGAGGATGATCTGGTGAGTGATCTAAAGATCAAGGGCAAACCTGATGACGGTGACCATGATCTGATTACTTTCTCTGTCCAATGCAGGATGGGCAAATCGCTTAACAAAACAGAAATCCTCAACTTTGGGAAGGCTGACTTTCACGGACCCAGGAGACTGTTTAGTCAGGCACTAAGGGACCATGGCCACCTGGGAAGGGGAGTCCATGAAGAATGGCTGTTCCTAAAGAACTCAATCCTCAAAGCACAAGGGAAGTCCATCCTGTCCCACAGGAAATGCACCCAGAGGGTAGGGAAGCCCCCTTGGCTCAACAAGGTACTTCTGGGTCTCCTAAAACTTAAAAGAGAAGTCTACACCAGATGGAAAACTGGACTCATCACTCAGCACTAGTCTGTACCTGTAGGGAGTGGTCCAGAAAAGCCAAAGCAGTAACTGAACTCAGTCTAGCTACTGGAATCAAGGATAACAAACAGTCATTCTTCAGTTATGTAGGAAGTTGGAGGAAGAACAAAAGCAACATTAGCCCCCTGTGAGATCAGATGGGGCAGCTGATGTCTGATGCCCTAGAAAAGGCCAATCTCCTAAACAATTACTTTGTGTCAGTCTTCCACCCACCCAAGGGGGTCATGCCATCAGACAGGATGCAAAGCATCCAGGGCTCAGGAGATGGGCCCACAATTGATGTAGATCAAGTGAGAGAATACCTTGAAAGGCTTGACATCCATAAGTCTGTGGGCCCAGATGGATTACACCTGAGAGTCTTAAAAGAACTGGTGGACATCATAGCATGCCCTCTGGCCAAGATATTTGAAAGGTTGTGGCATTTGGGTGTTGTACTAGAAGACTGGAAAAGAGCCAACATGGTTCCAATCTTCAAGTAAGGGAGGAAGAAAGATCCAGGGAATTACAGACCTATCAATCTGATGTCCATCCCTGGAAAAATCTTGGAGAAAATTATCAAGGGATCCATCTGCAACAGGCTAATGGAAGGCAACCTACTGAATGCCAGCCAACGTGATTTTATTACTAGAAAGTGTTGCCTAACCAAACTCATCTCCTTCTATGACCAGGTGATGCATTGCCTGGACAAAGGAGATGAGGTTGATGGCATTTATCTGTATTTTAAGAAGGCCTTTGACTTGGTCTCCCATGATGTTCTCATGACCAAGCTGGGGAACTGTGGCCTTGATCACCTCACAGTCACCTCACAGTAGGGAATTGGATCTGGGGTCAGACCCAAAGGGTACTAGTTGATGGGAACAAATCAATGTGGCACAAGATTACCAGTGGAGTCCCCCAGGGCTCAGTGCTCGGGTCGGTACTCTTCAATATCTTCATTAATGAGCTGGATTCGGGCATCAGATGCGGACTAGAAAAGTTTGCGGATGACACTAAACTGCAGGGGAAGGTGGTCACACTGGAGGACAGGCTGGGGATACAGGCCGACTTGGACATGCTTGCAAAGTGGGCAGACCAAACCCTGATGGCATTCAACATAGAGAAGTGCAGGATACTTCACCTCAGGAGAAAAAACCAGCATCATACTTATAGGCGTGGTGGTGCTACACTTGCTAGCACCGTGACCGAAAAAGACTTGGGGGTCTTGACTGACCACAAGATGAACGTGAGCCCCCAGTGCAATGCCGTGGCTGGCAGAGCAAACCAAACTCTGGCATGCATCCACCGATGCATGTCAAGCAAAACCAGGGATATCATCCTACTGCTTTACTCAGCTTTAGTGAGACTGCACCTGGAGTACTGCATCCAGTTTTGGGCCCCCCATTTCAGGAGGGATGTGGATAAGCTTGGGAGAGTCCAGAGGAGAGCTACCTGCATGATTGAAGGCCAAGAGAGCAAGACCTACGAGGAGAGGCTGAGGGACATGGAACTCTTTAGCTTGGTGAAGAGAAGCCTCAGGGGGGACTTGGTGGATGCCTATATAAGGGAGGTGCATCAGGACCTAGGAGAACACTTGTTCACCAGGGCTTCCCAAGGGATAACTAGGTCTAATGGCCACAACCTTCTAGAAGGCTGATTCAGATTGAATATAAGGAAAACTTCTTTACAGTCCAAGTGTCCAAGGTCTGGAACAAGCTCCCCCAGAGGTGGTGCAAGCACCTACTCTGGATTCATTCAAAAGGCATTTGGATGCTTATGTTGCTGAGATCATTTGATCCCTGCACACTTCCTGCCTCTGGCAAGGGGGCTGGACTCAATGATCTCACAAGGTCCCTTCCAGCCCCTAGTGTCTATGAAATCTATGAAATAAGAGATAAAGTTATGGGCTGTCCAAGATTCACCCTGGTCTCTGACTGATTTATCACTAATAACAGTAAATTCAAAGTCACAGTAGTATTACATGAATCAAAAAGATCAGATTCTTCTTTGGGGGAAGACAAAGATGACAGAAAGAGACTGAGTCAAACTGGACACCAGCACCCACACCCATGAAGCTCACGTTTGATTCAGTTAGAGCTGCCTCCAGTCTTTTACCCTGTGATAAAACAGCAATTAATGTTTCATCAGTGTATAATATTTTCCCCCCTTTAATTTGTTTTCATTTAGTTTTGTACACACAAGAAAGCACAAATAATGCAATCAGGCAAAGTTAAATGATGAGCAAAAACAGATGAACACCAGGGCTGTGTGAAACAGCACTGTTTCGTTTTGACTTCTGTTTTGATATTTTGATGGGACAGTGTTTTGTTTTGAGTTTTGTTTTGTTTCAAAACCAATGTTCTGTTTCATTTCGTCAAAACTGTTTTGCTGTTTCAACACTGTTTTGATGTTTAGCCCATAGGCTATAATGTGGAACCACAAAGCTGCCTATAACTTTGTCAGTTCTTGCCTGATTCAGATGGAACTTGGAGGAATGGTAGCTCCTTCTGAGGCCACAAAGCCTGCCGAGTTTCAAGAACATAGATGTAGGGGTTTCTGTGAAGCTGCACCTCAAATTCTTGAAAGCAAAACTTGTGTCACGTGTGTGTATTAAGGCACAGCAGAGTGAAAACTGCAGGAATGGTAGCCCCTGCTGAAGCCACAAAGCCTGCCAAGTTTCAAGGAGAGAGGTCCAGGGGTTTCTGGGAAAGTGCATCTCAGGCTGCTGACAAGCAAAACTCATGACACGGGTGACAGAAAGCAGGCCAGTTCAAACAATGCTGCCTTTTGTGCAGTTTTTCCATCCCTCCCCCGGAGCACTGGGATTGGAAGGGACCTCAGGGAAGGATCACAGTCATTGGCCAGCTACACAGTTAATATGAGAGCAGTCCTTCTCCCCCTCTTCCCTCTCCATCTCCTTACATTTTGTTTCCCTGCAGGTAAGTCCTGCTTGAATTTTGAAACTTGAAACATTTTGACACTTTTAAAACATTTAGACTGCCCTCGTTTCATTTTGAGGCTGTTTTGAAGCCGTTTGTTTCATTTTGATTTTACTGTTTCGAGCTCGAAATGAGTTGAAACAGCACCAAAACAAAATAGCTGGCGAAATTTTGCACAGCCTTAATGAACGTTAACATATTTCCAGAGCACAATGTACTCACTGCCAATTCAAATAACCCTGGGCCCTGAGTCTAATCCATACCTTTCAGAATTGGGAACTCAGCATATGCAGCAAAGTAGGTTAGAGTAGGATAATGTCATGAGGACAAGAACCATTGCAACAGACCAAAAGGGATGATCCTTCTTCCCAGAACAGCCATAGCACACTGTTTTCTGAGCACATCTTTTTCCCAGTCTTACATGCTTGGACATCCCCTCTACATTAGCATCTACAAAGGTGGTAGGGAGAGTCCTATATTGCCAGGCAGAGAGGCTTATCTTCTTAAATTCTTTGCAGATGGTGAAAAGGGTTGAAGGAGCATCAGGCCCTGAAAGATTTTATTGCCTGTTCCATACAGGTTACCTCCTGACCAGAAGCAATGTAATCAAGCTGTGCAGTGCAGGACTTCAGTCAGGTTCATTAGCACTACTGAGATCTGGGGTTGATTGTCTTGCTACCCATACATGTGTAATACCCACAACATAGCTATATTGCTTCCAGTTTAGGAGGCAGCCTGTACAAAAAAAGTGAGGTATGCTACTGCTGCAGATGGTAGATTTATCATGTGTGCAATAGTGGTGAATACACCAACAAGGTGTGTTGGAAAGAAGAGAGGAAACCATGCATAGCTGAAGAGTCAAGCAAGTGCTGTATTGTCTCTATCACTATCAATGTTCAAATACATTGAATGCTGGCTTTTAGCACAAAAATAACATTACTGTTCTGATAGTATTTATTTATGATTAACCCATAACATCAAGCGCTGCTGCTGCTACTTCTCTTTACCCTCTCCCATGCTTCATTTTACAATATCCTTCTGACACATTTTTATAACCCTCTCCTTGTCTGAAAATAATATTCTTTATGTGTTTGGTTCATGAATCTCTTTTTTTGTTCCTTTATGTCTTGGATGCTAATCAACAGAAGTCATTAAAAAGTTCAATCCCCTATGCTTGGCACAACATCAGTCTGTGAGCAGTGTCTTTGTAGCATCCTTTGGAATAAATATCCATTAAAGTTTTGGGGGGTTTTTTCATGCTGGTCACCCAAACTTTATTGTGGGTGGTCCTGTTGTCTTTCCCATTATTATATTTTCTACTTCTGAAACTAAGCCAGATACAGCAACCTGATACTTCCTTTTAGTTTGTGAAAATCTGTTGTAATGAAACCCTGATTCATGTCTGATACTATTGAGGAAGTACAAGAAAACTGGACCTATGGTAATACTGTACCACCTTCTTGACAACTGTTATTTTGCAAGTGTCAGATTCTCTAGCAAACCTTGTGCTTTTGTAAATATTTTTCAGAAACTTGTTTTCAAACCTAGGTACCCAGATGTAGGCATTTGCAGACAACCCAAATTTTAACTGCTGTTATTATTGTTAATAGATTGCATAATAGAAGTGCTAAGAAGCCCCAGTGTGCTAGTTGCTGTGCACATGCATATGCCCACAGTAGTTTAAAATTCAGTAGACAAAGCAGACAAAGAGCAGGGGAGAAGAAATACTCTTCTATTTAGTTTACACACAGAGAATTGAGACCTCAACATGCCTCCACCTCACTATGTAGAAGACTCTTCCATTCAGTGATTTATCTAGACCAGCATGGAAGAGTCACTGAAATTAATGGATTTAGACACCTTACCTGCTTACATACTTCTGGAAATCCACTAGATGCTTACGTGAATATTTAAACACTAAGTGTCTTGGAAAATCTCATTACAAATGCCAATGAAAAATGCAGAGAATGTCTCCTGGATAGACCACTCAGGTCTGACATGGGCAAAATTCTGGTTGACTTCCAGAGAACATTCCTGAGTAAGTCCCTGGGATTCTGTCTGCAATTTTATGTTCTACAGATGGCACAGTTAATACATTAGATAATTATTACTAAATGCAAATGTAGGGATTAAATGAATTTAGATAGTGATCACTCTGTTGTCTGCTCCTTGCTCTTAGAGTTAAGGAAGAGCACAATGTGAAGAAGCTTGCAGTGCCATTCTTTAAATAAATGAGGAACTTTAGCCTTCTAAAGGTTCATAAAAAACCTCACCAGAATAAAGTTAATACAGTCTAAGTGGTAGTCTTTACCCTTATTCCATAGCCCAGTCCTAATAGCACTCTCATATGACTTATCTTTGTTATAGGGTATGGAGAAGTTACAAGGGTTGTGCAGTGCCTTGCTGAAACGGCTGTGCTAAATTGTGTCCATATGGGTATGACTGGAAATCCTGGAAATGGAAGAACACATCACAGTCTGTGGTAAAGTTCCTGGATAGGCCTCATCAGCCATCTTCAGAAACACAGATAAGACAATCATGGAAGACAATCATCCTTGACTGCAAGGGATTGGCAAAGAAGACTGGAGCTCAGTAGCATAACTAGATTCAATTTTAAAATCTTTTCCTTTTGCTTATTCACAGGGAGAAACTCTTTTATTGGTTGCACCCTTGGAATGATCTTGAAATCTAGCTGAATGTAAAAAAAATGTACAAACGAAAGAAAAACATGAAGAATGTAAGAATTAAAGAAAATTGTGTGGGGAGCGGCTTCTCTTCGTAAGAAATATCAGAGAATGACTACACCAGTATTTAAGGATATTAGCATGAGTATAGTGGCATATAGTATAGTGTGAAATGCTAAAGCAAAAACTTGACTTTAGATGCTTCAGTATGTGACTGTTTTCAGAACTGTACCACAGGATATAAATTTTCTGCGCCAAAATATCCTACTTCAGTATTTATTTTCTTCCTTCTTTTAAAATACATTTTTAACAATACCCCTTTTGTGAGAATGAAGCTACAATAATTTAGGTGTGATATCAATCTAGGTGTACGATCATAGATATACGCAATTGCTGCAGTGTTGCTGACGTGCGGTAGATCCTCATCCCCTTTTACTTCCCAGTAGGCACACTTACACATGCATTAATGCACTGGAGTTCCTGCACATTAAGTTTATTACCTGTGGGCATTTGTATACATACATGTGACCAGTGCTAAGTTGCATGCATTTGTATAAATGGTGAAATGCGTGTCAGCACTGAGAAATGGCGGTGGTGTGCTTTTAAACTAAAACACACTGCCATTTTCTTAACACTGAGGCACATTTCGCCACTTACAGAAATGCATGCGACAGTGCTGGGTGCAGCAGTTTGCATAAGTTCACATGTTCTGTAGACTCGATGAATTGACTCTGTTCCAATGTGCTGGATTTCCGGCATGTCAGAGCAGATGAAGGTACATGTATAAATGCCCTGTAATAACAGGTACTAACTCAATGCTCAGTAACTAGTGTTACTGTGCAGTAGTACCAGTGCACACCTTTTTAGTAATTCCTTACTCCATTGGAAGTATCTTTGAAATCTTAGTTTAGGATACTACAATGTAAATAAGAATATCAGAAACTGGGCATAATTAAAATAAAATTAGTTTTTCTTCAGAAATAGTAATGTATTTATAGACTGATAATAGATGTCATAAAACCCTAGTTTAAATAAAATGATAACTCAAAACCTGCATAATAATTTACACAAACATTATTTCCCTGGTGGTTGGATCTTTTAGGGCCAAAGTATAACACTTTGTAAACGGTGGCACATCCACAGTGTAAGTGCTGACAACTGATGGTATGAACAACAGTGCTATATCACACCAAAGTGTACTGACTTACTTAGCAGAGCTATGAGACTAATAATAGATGATCTGACAGCAAAACAGAAATGAATAGATGCAAACCTATGCTTTTTTCTGTGTTTTGCACACATCTTTTTTGAACTCCTAATCCCACTGCAATCAAAGGGAGTTTACCATTGACTTCAAACAAGTCAGGATGTCAAACCATGTTTTCCTGTTAGGTCATTTTGTCTATTCACTCTTATACCAAACTCATGATTTGTTTTGTTTTTATTTTCTACATCAGCATTTTTTGCATATGGCTAAATTATAGCATTTGAAATAACAATACAGATGAGCCTGAACAACAAAATTTAGTCCTAGTCCATTTATGTCAAATACTCCATTATTCAGGAGCTTCAGAACTGGGGTTTTGGTGTAGAGCCATCTGTAATTTGTATACACACACACACACAAACTAGATACAATTGTATGTTATAGATTTGTTGAGGAATGTGCAGTAGTGCCTTTATCACTTTTATCGAATGTAACTCAAGAAAGGCTTCTGAGAAGTTCAAAAGAAAAGCAACAAGCTGTTGTTTTAATGAGAATCCATTAGAGTTAAGCTTTCTTCATCAGTCTCCCAAATCATTGTTTTGATTAGTGTGTTTCATGAATAATACTAAAGTTATTCAATGCTCAATGGATGGATGAATGCAGAAACTCTTGACAAAATGGTTTATTTAGATGTTCTATCCAGCAGAGCCGTTATCTGCCCTGTAGAGGAAAAACTGATGCAAATTAATGGAAATGTTGTGGCTGACCAACAAAGAAATTCCTCTGGCCAAAAATCAGAACAAAGATATTAAAATATTTTGTAAATAACAAGGTCATAGGCAGAATCTTTTGATCCCTTATTAATCTGAGTACACCTTACATATACATATATAGACTTATACAGTCCTACAGGATTCTCAGTGGATTTACTCGCAAAAAGCTTCAAACACTGAGCAAGGCTTGCAAGGCAGACCCTAAATGGGTGGCAACTTATGAACATCACATTGTGTAAACTTATTTACTGTTGGGATAGCTCTGTTCTAAAAAGTTATTTCAGAAAAGTTTGACTCCTGGAAAACGTTTTGTTTAGAAGTAATTCTGCTTGTGTATAGGAAAACTTGGTTGCACTTCGTCAGTTGTTCTGAAAGAGCATATTCAGTAACTGTGCAATACACTGAAAAATATTTGGCATTGAGTAGGGATAAAAGCTGTTATTCGTGACTAAACACTCAATCACAGTAAGACCATTTCCCCCATCTTATATTAAATTTTCCAAAGATAAAAAAAGTATCTGCTTTCGTACCTTCACTGAATTTATATATATTTACAAGCTGATAGTTCAGGCCCTTGAAATGTTTTTTGAAAATATGATTACATTCAGAAAACAAATTGCTGAAAGAAAGGCACATTTATTTTCAGTAGATCTGCACCTTCTATGTACTCAGAATCATATCTGTTTTGACTTCAGGCATGAAGATGTTTTGCTATTTTTTCCTCTGTTAATTACTGTGGAACAAATATGATTGAGACAATGAGCTGGATTTTTTCCTGATTCCTGAATCTTTTACTGTTGGTGATTGTGGCCAAGATTATAAGAATGGGTGCTTAAAGTTAGGCTCCAAATCCATATTTAGACCCTGTAATCTAATCCAACAAAGCACTCAAGTACATATTTACCATTAAATATGTGAATTGTCCCACTGATTTCTGTGGGACTATTCATGTACTTAAGTGCTTTGCTGGGTCAAGACCCTAGATGAGAAATGCTGGGAGCTCAGCATTTTTTAAAAGTCAGGTCACATGTGTAAATTAGCAAAAACTTGGTTTCTCTTTCAGATCCCAGGCTTAGCTTGGAAAGTTAGTATAACATCTTGTGGAGGGGAATCCAATGCAAGTTATGGTATAAAGGTGTAATCAAGAGGGCTCCAGTGGCACACTCCAAATCTCAACCATTTATGGAAGTACTTGTCCATCCAGAGAAGTTAGGGTAAGCTACAATGTGAATTTATAAGGCACTAGTTACTTCTTACTAACTGTCTAAGTCCACGCTCCTAGTTTGCATTAAATGCAATATCCACATTCTCATAATATATGATCACAATGATAATTCAATGCAAATTATTTTTCAGTCTTAGTTGGAGCATCTACATGTGTAATTGTAACTGAATAAACTTCAGAGCAATTTGAGTTGGAATAAACTAAGCTGGACATCACAATCTGCATGTGCATTTTAAGCACAGTAATGTATTCTGCTGTCGGATAGTACTTAGGTCTGACAGGACTATCTGATGGTGCAGTAATCTACGCTGGCCTAATTGCTGCACACATGTAGACAGTCATGTTTTAATGTACAGAAAATTAGTCTACTAAGCAGTAAAGCACACGTATAGACATGCTCAGTGTAGTGAAATAGGGAAGTTAATAGGGAAGGGGAATATGAGAACTATTGTCTTCATATTTGGGGATGAGGATTTTAATATACATCTTAGTGAGCACCAATAGTTTTATTTTATTATATTACAGGTATTTTTAGACAAACTCCCTTTTTGTTCTGGAAGTCAAAAAATATCAACAGTAGTTGGAGTTCTTATATCCTGTATGTGATGAATAAACAGCACTAACAAGATCCTACCAAAGCATCTGAGAAGGAATCTCACAGAGGAACTCTGTAACAGCAGGGTCAGAAATCTTCAAATAAAGGTCTTATTTTTATGCAACCAGTCTTTCTAGCAAGATAACAAGGAAAGTAAAAAAAAAAAAACCAAAAAAACAAACCAGGCAATACATAAAGATTAGTGTTTGATACTTTGCATTGGAATGCTTTAGTGGCATTCTAATCCATGAGTAAACTCATTGACTTTAGTGGACTTACACTTCAATATGAGTGAGGTTATAACAGTCTGCTCCCATGTAAGAATTACAATAAAATTTTTCTTTGGAGGTATTCAGTCCCCATTCTTGAAAATTTACCTCATATAGTTTGTACCTATAGGAAACATGCACCAGAAAAAAATACAGGCTCACATCACTGATTTTACTAAAAAAAATACCTTTACCTATTTAGCTACCATTGTTTTATATTACTTACATATAACATATGACACTGTATCAGTCTATTATAATAAAAAAACATAAAATAATGCAAATATCATAGAGGCATAATGGATTTTAAATATGATTATTATTCATTTTTATAGAGGGAGTACGTAGAGCCCCGGTCACGCATGAGGACCAGCCACATTGTACAAATACATATTTCATTTTTTTCATAAAAATGGCAAAATGGATTGAATGCATCCCTAATAGTGATTCACTGACTACTTTCACAGAGAAAACATGGCTCAAGGTCTAGGATATGTCATGGAATAAAAATAAAAAACCAGCTATTTCAGCAGAGGATCAATATATACTTACTAGCAAATTGCCAGTCAAAAATGACGGGGGAGGGGGAGGCGGAAGCTTGCTAACCCTAACCCTACCCCCCAACCCCTGTGCCGCCACCACCTCCTGGGAGCAGCGGGAGGGGAGCTTGCCACACAATCCCCTCCTGTCCCCTCTGGCAGCACCCCATGCTGCCGCCGCCACTGCCTCCAAGGAGCAGGGCCAGGGGATGGGGGGGGGGGGGGGG
>NW_017729030.1:10759804-10765666 GCF_001723915.1 Gavialis gangeticus
CCAAGGAGCAGGGCCAGGGGATGGGGGGGGGGGGTGAGGCCAGCAGCACTCCATCCCCACTGTCACAGCGGTGCTTTGACACTTCCAGGGAGCAGGAGGGTGAGGTCAGTGGCTTTGGCCTCACCCTCCTGCTCCATCCCTGTTGTCCCTGCCATCATGGCAGCACTCCACTGTGCTGCCACTGCCTCCTGTCTGTAATGCTCTTGGAGCACTCTGATTGGTTGTTTCAGTACCCAATCAGAGTGATCCAAGAGCATTATGGACAGACAGACAGAAGGACTAAGCCCTTTATTGTATTAGAATGCATTATATATCTGTGCATCCTACAAATGTGACATGGTTTGACCTAATGTGTTTACTTAGGAAACCTCATTTTGGTTTCATTTGCTTCTCTCCTTTGAAAACAGTTCACTATTTTTTTTTCTTTTATGGCCCACCAAATTATACATGACCAAATGTACCAATTCAGTGAAAATGGGTTCCATTAGTATGTAATCTTATCCATGCATTGTTTTCTTCCGAAGCAAAGTAATGGAGAACAGGTGGGGATGCTTTATATCAAGCTCCTGTTTCTAGAATTACAATCTACTGGGAGCCACCACCAATCTCTGAAAGCTGTCAAAAGCGCTCAAGAACAAGAGTGATCCAGAGCATACTCAATACATTAAAAAGCCTTTTTGAAAATTTAAGTAGGTGCGACAAGAGAAAACTAGCTGAATGGAGGAAGGATTTTAAGGTGTCCCTGTAAAAGGTCATGATTTCCTTCTGCACCCCACAATAATTTAAGATGGCCTTCATTTCCATAGAAGAAAATAGGCATTTTTTTTTCAGTTCAGATATGCACCATCTGCACTATAAACCATTCTGTTTTCATTTTCAAATATAGCAGCATTCACACCGCTGGAAGCATGGTTCAGTTTCTCTTAGAGGAATATTAAAGAACTATTCCTCATATTTGTTTATCAAATTGCCAAATGTGTTACTATCCTTTTGAATTATTTAAAAAAATCTGCATGTGTCATGTTGCATGAATAGATTTAGTTATTTGGTTACATTTGTGTATTATTATAAATGGCCATAAGGAATAGTAGAAAAGTGTAGACATAGAGACTTCTATGCAACTGTGGCCTATAGCTGTTCTTTACTTAATGAATAAGAAGCTTATGAAGAATCGTGAGACTGTAACTGACAGCCACATTTTCAAACCTGGGGTATTTAGACGCACAAATTAATGAACCGTAGAGAGAATCAGCTGCTTATGCCCAGATATAAAAATGTGGTTTTATTGGCATATAGTCATTATATCCATGTTTTAATATTTGGCTCTAAAATGTATGTGGAGGCAGGTGTGTTTGGCAAACATCAAGAGACGCCCACATCCAGTTTTATTTAAAAAGTCACCAGAAGCTGGGTGGATAAGTGTGGCAGTGCACCTTTGGGTGCTTCCACTTTAAGGCTTGAGGCAGGCAACCAGCAGGTGCCTGATTAGGGTGACCATTTTGGAACCCTCATTATATGGGGGAGGCAGAAGAAATGTCAGCTGTCTGAGCTGCATCTCAGGAACATCCTGGAGGTAAGGGCTAGAGGGACAGCTTGGAGGCTTCTGGTCCTGGGCATGACCTAAGACTGCACCCTGCCAGGGAAGGGAGGCCTGATGGGACTGCCTGTGGTGGGGCAGTCTCAACTAAATGCCAGGACTGCTAACCTCCCTGTTGAAAGGCAGGTAGGGGTGCCTTAACCCTGGCCCCTACCATCTGGTGGGTAATCATGAGAACTGTTGGGGGCCAGTGGAGCCAGGTGTGCCCATTAGTAGGCACCTGAGGCCAGCAGGGCAAAGGGTCCCAGAGGCCCTGGAGGGGGTAGTGGTGTTGAAAAAATTTATGGTGAGGGCCTGCTCAGAGTAGGGTGCAATAAGGGGCACCTGAAGAACTGAGCATGTGGGGGTGCAGAGTAGGGCTGCTGAGGGTGGCCTGAAGGGCTGCACCAGGGGGTGTACCAAGTAAGGTTGCTTGTGTGCCTTGAAGGGTGGTACATGGGCCAACCCCAAGTGTGTGTTGGTGAAATTAGTTGCCTGGCGAGGGGCTTGGGGCAGATGCAGCCCAGTGTTGGTCTAAGGCTATGCCATGTAGAGTAGGGGAACTCATGGGAACTGAATTTGCTGTGTGGTGGTACCAATGAGAGAACAGCTAATCCCAAAAACCCACAAGGGGTTGCTGAAGAGGAGCTTGGGCAATGGAGTGTGGCCCAGGATGGGTGGTACGCCAGAGGCCCCTGTGAGAGTGGGGCAGAGTGCTAGAGGTCCCCTGTGAGAAGGGAGGCAGAGTGAGTGTAAGAGTGAATGGAGCCCAATTATGGACTGAATATGCCCCAGAGTCAGGCCAGGGGAAGTAATCATAATCTGGATGTCATCTGCAAGACATGAGCTGCAGTGTAGGGGAGGTTCAGAGCCATGGATAGCACTGCCTGGCATCGGGGCAATGCCTCCCACTTAATAAATCAATTAACAACCAAGTCATGGCAGGCAAGTCAGGGCAAACTACCCTAGGCAGGTGGGTGGGCCACTTTGGGATCTGGCCACAAAGGTGCCCCCTTTTACAATATGACCTGTAATTGTATATCATATTTATCTGTCCATATATCTACGGCCTATGCAGACATTACACTTAAGGCATGATTAACCAGTTAATTGTGTTTTAAAGTGCAACCCAGCCATGTGTTCAAGTGATTAATAGTGCAATAAGACAGGAACCAGCCACAAAGTTATTACACAAAATATGTGTAATAACTTTACAGATGGTTTCCAACATATCATAAACAGAATGTGTAGGGGACCCCACTGGCAACAATCACCTGATTATCCTCATGATGAGGATCACACTAAGCAGCCCCAGTGTGGTCCCAGTTCTGCTGAGTGTTCTGGGACTCAAGACTTGGGGTGCCCATCTGCCAATCATCAGCTGATCGTTGGCCAAATCTAGAGACCAAACAGGGGCTTAAATGGCCCCCTGGGTCCCCAGAGCCATCTGACAAACAGCTGATTGTCGGGCTCCTTGCCAGTACAGGGAGCATCCAGGAAAATGATTCCATGGCTCCCCCTGCACTGACAGGTATGGTGTGATTAGGATCTGATCTCCAATCCCCAAATCTCATTTTCTGTCATGCATATGTGGCATGGGGGGAGGCATGATTGCTGAGATCATGGGTTAGATTCCATCACCTCTTCAGACAAACATCTGTCAGCAGCCTAATTGTATGGCCATAATATCTGAGAGAACGAAGTTGTTTTAGAAAAGTAGGTATTACAGTGAGTTTTAAACTTCAAAGAGCTAAGATAGTCTTATGTTGTGATGTTGTAGTTCATTTTTAGTTTAAGATGTGCAGAAAAGGCAACAGCATAGAGAGAAGTTAAAGTTCTGGATTTAAGGTTTGACTCTGGAAGGCTCCAAAAAACGGGCAAGGCTTCATTGGCTCCATTGACTTTAGTAGGATTATGCCAGTTCACACCAAAGTTATCATGTTTGCCCTCAAAAGTACAAAATAATAATAATAATAATAATGTTGTTATTAATAATTGGAGGTCTAATGCAAATTTTACTGAAGACACTGAAAAATCCCCCTGGACTTCAGTGGTTTTGGATCAAACCTTTTTTATACATATGTAGTCACTTCTGTCTTACATGTGCTAATTTTGCCGCTGAGAAGTAGAAAACCTTCTGAGTTGTAGATACTTTAGCAAAAAAATTCTGGTTCAATGGTACCAGAGGATCTTCTGTTGTTCTGACCTTTGAAAATGCTGACATAAGCAGCATTTCATTTGGAACCCTGTTTTGCTGCAAAGAAAATCATTGACTGCCTCATAGCTTTGAAGATGCCAAAATGTAAGATGACTCTAGCACAGATAGGGTGGAAGCAGAAACAAGAGAGGAAAGTATTTGCAGAAATGAGATGAGAGAGAGACTTTTCTATTTTCTATTTCAAAAGAGGGATTATACTAACAGACAGTTTTTAGTTTAAAGGAAAAACTCCTCTCTCACAAGCTAAAAAGTGGTGGCTATCATTGTTTTTCAACCTATGTAGAAATAATTTTCCACTACACAGCATCCAGTCCTATTCAGTCTGAAACTGAATTCAATCTGAAACTGTGGGTAGCTGAGGAAAGTGATTATGAAAAAATATCATCTCCATACTCACTGGATCATCTTCCAGCCTGTATCTGTAATTGTACAGATTCTGAACTTCTTTTCAAGGAAATGTCTTACTACTTTTTACTTCTGCTAGCTCTACAGTAACAATACAGCTGGATACATACAGAGTAAATTGGATTCTCTTCTGACTTACATATCATCAACAGAATACTTGACCAAATTCCAGTTGTGAATCCTTATTACTGGCGATGATGTGTGATTCAAAAAAGAGCACACGGCATGATTTTCTGCTCCCAGGGTGAGGTTGTAACTCTAGCAGTTAAATTTACCATCTTTTTATTTGTGAACTGAGCAAATTTATATATACGGTTGTCTGGAGACCATAAACACAGAAGTCCACAAGGCCATTTTTAATGCAGTCTAACTCAAAACATAATTAGTCTTTAAACATTAAATGTTTGGACAAACTTTGAAATTAAAATAAAAAATGCCACAGGAATGTAAGATATAAAGTTTTTTTTTCCACCCCAGTTACATTCTTAATAATTCTCTTATTTAAAAAAATGATGTAGACCTTGGACCCGCAATCTCATTTAGACTAAATTCTCATTTGGTTTACTAGAAGCTTTGCCCTGAGAAGCCAGATATATTAGTTAAGAATGAGCACTGCTTTCAGTGTTTAACCTACCTCAGCTTTCACTGCATTATCTTTGTAGACAAACCCAGACGCAACTGTAAATTTAGACCCACTATCATGAACCTACAACAATATGTCCTTTTGTTAGGGAGTCTTCTTTGCTGGTGGTAGAAATTACAGAACCACAGTTCTAACAATGTTTGAGCACTGATAACAACCAAAGATTAAATTTCAGCCCGTATGTTTAATCTGTTGACCATATATCATTAGTTTTAATTATGGATAAAAATGTATACATATTATAGATGCTTATAGATTTCCAAGCAAGATAAAATATATATATTTTTAGCTGAAATTATAGTCTATGGGACATTATTAATATAAAGAGGACTCGGGTTCAAAAAAAGGTTGAGTTTTTGTAGTGGGGAAGCTAGGGAAATTTTCATACTGCATTTTTTATGTTACTTGTTCCCTTTGTGTAAATAGTGAGCACATATACACATGCATTTGATCCAGGATCAGTTTACTGATTGGGTAAACTACTCATGAGTAAACACTCCCCGGAAGGCATCTACACATGCAGGGAAGCAGGAGCAGATTTGCTGCTAATGGCAGTAAACTGCTCCGAGTTTCTAGGGCCCTTCAATGGGCCCCTGCCACCACCAAGGGGAGTTCTAGGCTTCCCCTGGGTGCTAGCCTAGGGGCTGGCAGGGAACACCAGGCCAAGAGACTGTCTCCTGGCCAGGACTGGGTCATTACACCCTGCCCCTGGGGGCTGCCTGCTGCCAGGGTGGGGACAATGCCCCCCTGCCCCAGCCGCAGGGAGCTCCTGGCCCTGGCTCTCCAGGGCCAGGGGACTTGGAAAAAAGCTGCAGGGGGGTTCCTAGGGTCCATCAGCTCCCTGCCAGCCCCTGGGATTGCACCCAGGGGGAACCTAAATCTTCCCCTGGTGATGGCAGGGGCCCATTCCAGGGCCCTAGGAAGCAGGTATAGTTTGCTGCCACTGGTAGCAAATCTGCTTCTGCTTCCCTGAATTTGTAGATGCCTGCCTGGGAGTGTTTAATTGCAAGTAAATTGATC
>NW_017729030.1:10765701-10765904 GCF_001723915.1 Gavialis gangeticus
AAATGTATATGTATATGCGCCCACTGAGTAGCAGAGTTGTGATGTTTTTGTAGCTTTGATGGTCCAGGAAATATGCAAGAACAAGGAGTTTTTGGGTGATAGCTTTTATTGGACCAACTGTATAACTGGGAGAGATGTGAGAAAAACTTTTGAACACAACAGCTTTACCAGTGCACCCCATATATATATATATATATATATGT
>NW_017729030.1:10765915-10766394 GCF_001723915.1 Gavialis gangeticus
TATATATACATATATATATATATATATATATATATATATGCACTGATAAAGCTGTTTTAGGTCAATACTGATGGCCCATTGTTAACCAGCCATACTGACTGATACCGATCTGATAGATGATATGCAACCCTGCAGCTTGGAGAGCAGTGTCAGGCTGGTAAGTCTGTGGGGAGAAGGGGCATGGGGAAGGGAAAGGGTGTGGGAGGCAGATTGAGGCCCCCATGTTGACGGAGAGAGTGGGACTGGGGTAGGGGCAGGCACTGACCAACCAGGGCAGGGTGGGGTGCATGACAGAGCCACGCGTGGCTCATCTGAGGGATGCGGGAGGACAGGGAGGGGGGCCACCTCCTGCTGCTATGTGCACCCCCGGGAGAGGCATAGCACCCAGATTTGTGCATGGGGTGAGGGTAGGCTTCCCGCTGTGGGCTCAGGGACAGGGGGTGCATTGGTCTCTTCCCGGGTTTTGGGGGCTTGGCCAG
>NW_017729030.1:10771394-10791579 GCF_001723915.1 Gavialis gangeticus
GCACCCCCGGGAGAGGCATAGCACCCAGATTTGTGCATGGGGTGAGGGTAGGCTTCCCGCTGTGGGCTCAGGGACAGGGGGTGCATTGGTCTCTTCCCGGGTTTTGGGGGCTTGGCCAGGGCTGTGCTTGCAGCAGGTGGGGTTGGGGTGGGCATTGGCAGTGCTGGGAGAAGGGGCTATAGGGGAGCTATGGCAAATTTTGGGGTGCCTATAGGCCATCCTATAGCCTCCCCTCCTAGCACCACTACCACACACACCACCCTGGCCCTGCCTGCCCCAAGCACAGCCCTGGCCCAGCCTCGCCTGCAAGGAAAAGGCCAGCACATCCCTTGGCTCCAAGCTCACAGTGGGCAGCCTGCCCTCACCCCACACACAAATCCAGGGGGCACATGCCCCCTATGCCTCCCCCAGGGGTGTGTACAGTGGCAGGGAAATGCACCCCACTCTCTGTCCCCCCACACCCTCCGGATGAGCCACCCACATTTCCATCCTGTGCCCTGCTCTGTTCTGGCTGGGCAGTGCCTGCCCCAGCCCCATTCCCTCCCTCACTGGGGTGGCCTTGATCTGTCCCCACTATGCCCCTTCCCTCCCTCATGCCCCTTCTCCACCACAGACTTACCAGCTGGATGCTGCTTTCCAAGCTGCCAGGCTGCATTCCTGGCTGTGTACATGCTTCAGCTGTGCACATGTATGTGGGATTTATCAGTGACATTGGCTACACTGGCCAAAGAAAGTAGATTGCCAATAATGTCAATTTCCTTTTATTGGTGTTCCCATATAGACCGAGATATGTATCTCAGCATAGAACTGTGGATGCTTAATTTTATTTATATATGTATGGAAAATAATGGTATATACTGTATTATATAAATCTATATATATATAGATATAGAGAGAGATATATACTTAAAGGCTGCATCCAGATGAGCATGGATGTTTGGTTCCCCGGGGACAACTAGCGGTGGTGCACCTTATGCCCCTGCTAGCTGTCCCTGGGAATGCCCATGGTACATATTCTCTGGCTCATGGCAGGTTACTCTGGGTGGGGTAGGGGAGATTTGAGCCAGCACTGGGCTGGCCCCAGCAGTCTTAACCTGGGATTCTGGAGGATTCTTGGGTTTGTAGTAGCAGCAATCCTGCCATGCAGCTCTGATCGGGTCAGGCTCTAGTTTTGAGTGGTATGTGCTGCTTCACTTTTTTTTTTGCCCCCCCCCACACACCATGCCACTCCCTTGCAGCGCAAAGAACAGCTGAACGTGCAGTATGTGGCACTGCAGATGTGTCTGAGGCATTGCATGTTACACAATTGTGTTCATCTGGACGCAGCCAAAGGTTCTTTCTGCACATAATATACTAGTATTTTAATAGTTTAATTATCTACTGCATTTGGTTTTACAGTTGTAAAACAATATGCTACCTTTCTTTTCTTTCCCTGACATGGTAAGATGCCAGGAATAATGATTTGCATAAAGGAAATTAGAATCATACTAGAAACAAATACTTTCTATAAGGAAAATGAATTCATAAGAAATATAGTAATGAATTTAATGAAGTAAACATGATATTAGAAAAACTGATACATTCAGGGAACAGAACATTGGGTTTCAAGCACATCTTATGGTGTGCTTAATTTTTTACACTTGGTGCATAATGACTTTTCCATCTTCCTTCAAAGAAAAGAAATCTTCAGTTTCAAAAGCATATGTTGCCAAATAAATCTGTGCTGAATTATATCATTCTGAACTAGCTAGAAGACACTCTTTTTTTGTTCATAATGCCATGATTCCAGCAGTGCAATGATATACAAACAAATTGTTTAATTTTTCTCAGGACCATGTTTCTGCATGTGCAGACACTAAATATCACCTTGTGGGAACATTGCTTGCAGATCTACAGTGCTGCCATACATTTGACACTGTTGCTTACCCCCTTCAATATGTAAAATCTGGTTCCAATTTTCAAATGAAAGATCCCTTTGCTGAGCATTTATTTTTACTGTGGAATGGCTTTACCAATGTTTGGTGTATAGGCTTTTTTCAACCTTGGAGGTTATTTATTTAGATTTGTTTTCTCTTCAAAATGTTGATGGAAAATGTTTGTCTGCTAGAGGGGAATCACATGGCTCTGATTTAAAGGTTGACTGATTTCTACTGCCAAAAGATCAACTGGTCACCAAGCTGCGTGTCTTTATGGATGTTAAGTTGACAAGGAGGTTAAAATGTTCTATAAAGCACTTAACTGAATTAGAAGCCTGAACTCCATTTTCAAAAGTGATTTGGGAGCTTCAAAGAGACAAGGAGAAAAAGACTCAAAGCAGTACCTAATACCTTATATCACAATGGCCAAGTGTTAGGCTGCTCATTCTGGATGGAGATTCAGTTTGACCAGTTTAGGCACCTGTATATAGACATGGTTGAATCAAGCAAAATCAATGAGAGGGATTAGATTTTACCAGTAAAAGTACAAGGAACAACCCTTTCTTTAGATTAGACTTTGGAGCTCAGGGTAATATTTTACCAAAGCATGAATATAGAAGATTAAAATTGAGACCAAAAGTGAATCCAACAAACAGCAAAGTAACTGGCTATTCAGAAACAAACATAGTAGTGAAAGGGAAACATTGCTACCATCCAGTATCAAAACAGAGCATACAAACTGCCTTCATTGGGGTACCTAGGGAGGTTACACCAATTTTGGGTCTGGCAGCTTGTGAGAAACTGAATCTACTTCAGTATGTGCTTGCAATACAAAAAGACATAACATTTGTGCCTTCTAATAATCCTCTTGGCCCCTACGACCCAAATATTGACAGTCTTAGAAAGAAACCAATTGTTCCAAAATATAAGAAGGAACTATGTCCTTATGGGAAGAAATGCATCTACAGACACAAATGCTAATATTAAGATGCAGAAAAAGGAAATCGGCCTCAGCACTGTAGTCAATGAATTTTGTGCTATGTACAGTATTGCAGCTGCCAAAAGTGCAAGTCAGTTAGATCCCAAGTATAAGGACTCCAGTCTGTCCAGTGCTGGGGGATTCCCTGCCTGCTCACCAATGACCTAGGCACTGCAGGAGCTTTCTAGCAGCTAAGAATTCCATCTACTTGCCCCGGGCAAGGGGTGGGAAATAACCAGGAAGCAGGGGACTGGGGAAGACACAAGTGGAGTCAGGTCTGAGCTCAGCCCCAGCATAGCAGAGAGTATGGGGTGAGGGGGGAATTCACCCCTCACCCTTTGCTTTACTCTGCCTGGGGAATACAACCATGGCACAGTTAAGGGCTCAGTTCTGTGATGGGGCAAGAGTTTTCTCAATTGCCTGTATCCTTGTATGGAGATGACTGTCACCTGCCTCAGACACCCATATCTCCTGCACTTTGCTCAGCACCATGGGGGGATTTCTTGGTCTTCCTTTTCCTTGGTGGGAGGAGAGGAGAATTACCAATGTGCCTGGGTCAATGCAGGACAGGGATTTCTCCCCCAACCAACTCCTTTGCTTGGTTGGGTTCTGAGGGTTGTTTTCTTAGTAGATGCATGTAATTCCTAATGTAGTGCTGTTGACTAGTGTTCAGCTCCTACTACTCCCCCAGCTAGTCAACCACAACAGTCAAAGTGTCATGCCACTTTTTCCACTTCCTGACAGCCTGCCCTATGCACATTTAGCCATGCACATTACACAGTGTTTTCATAACACGAGAAGAGCCATGCTGTTATTGTAATAACATCTACAGGGGCCTTTAGAGAGAAATCAAGGGTCTGTAGAGGTTGCCTACTGCTACACAACAAGGTCCATTGTTGTTAGTTCTTTTCATTCAGCTGTATACATGTATTTACTGAACCCGGTGATCACTACAGTTCATGCTTTTCCCAATAACCCAGTTGTTAAATCACTAATTCCACAAGCAGGTTACCTGGGTTTTAGGCTCTCCTCAATCTGAGCAGACTTGAGCCAACACCTTTTTGACTACCTAAAGGGGAGGATGCTAACCACTGGGATACAGAAAAGAGTAGGACCTACAATCCTCCCCTGGAGCCAGGACTGTTTATGTATTTAACATTTCACAGTCATTAGTCAAAATCAGAAATAAGCCTGGTAACAGAAAGTGCCAACTCCCTGTCTCTCCCCGCCCCCACTGCTGCCCCAGGGGAAAGCTATAACCTCTGGACTATAGAGGTAGGCTCATTTTTGCCTGTTGTCCTTGTGGTCTCATGACCTTTGCACTCTTAGCTGCCAAGTGGCTCAGCTTCAATGAGAGTTTGAAGTGACCTAGCCAATTTTGTATTTTGGGGGCACTTTAGCAGACTAAGTGACAAGGGGCACATCTACAAATGCCATTAACAGGCAGCAATAGACTGCGAAGCTTATTGCACCTGGGAAGCTGGAGTGCAGCACATTGATCCGGGTTGCAGCAGCCCCAGCTGGCAGAGAGGCCAGGGGGTTCAGCCTGCCAGCCTGGGGCTGCTCCAACCCAGCTCAGTATGCTGCGGAGGGGCTGGCTGGACATGAGGGAGGTGGCAGCAAGCAGGCAGGAAAGCAGCCTCTGCACTGAAACACGGCTGTGCCCAAGCCAGCTGGTTCAGCATCTACAGGTGTGCTGCTATGCATGAAAAAACTCTCCAAAAAGGTAGGACTTGTATTTACAAGTTCTACCCTGATGTGGGATTTATTAGTTTCATGAGCCTTAACAGGGACACGCATGTAGATGCTAAGACATTTACTGCACTGCTAATTAGGCAACTGTGCAGTAAACATCTCATGTAGATAGGCCCAGGGACAATTAGCCTGTCATCAACCTAATTAGCTCACTGGTAAATGAGCATTTTTACAGGATGCAAAGGATAGCCTGTTAAGCCAGGTGCTGTATTATAATAGGGAATGTACCAAGATGCAGAAGCAGCATTAAGATTACACAGCAATCACATCTTCACCTCAGAGATAGGAACAAAAATAATCTCCTGGTTTGCTTGTTAGATCAGGTTTCATATATGGCATTTTAAAAGAGAAATATTGGCAATAATATGGAAAATAAATAATGCCCATTTATCTAGAATATATATTAATCAAAGTCAGCACTGTGGCACTCTCACAATGGCATGTTTTTCAATGGAATTTTATGTAAAGAACAGAGCTGTCTTTCATACAATAAAATTGTATATGGGGTGATAATATTGCTAAAGTTAAAACTATCCTGCCCTTCAACAAACCTTTTTTCAAGAGCTCTAACACCTACACATTAGTCAAACTGACATGAAAATCAATGCACCTCATGGGGCTTGCATTGTAGTGAGTGGTCCAATTTAGAAATCACCAAAAAACAAGGTCCCTGAGCTATAGCCCCATATTAAAAAAAATTCAAATGAATTTCATGGCTCTCAAAACTGTTTCTTTTTTGCACATACCCCTAGGTACAATCCCCAAACTGATATCTCCCAATTGAGATGTTTCTCAGCTAGGTAAGGCCAAAGTTAACCACACTAAAAAAAAAAGTTCCCTATTATGATCCAGCTTTGCAGCAGGGTGGGATGGGGGGGAGGGTCCACTTGCACAGGGATAACAGGATATGGCCCAGCTCTGGCCTGGTCATGCAGGGAAAAGGGGGCACGGTCCAGCTTCAGCCTTATCACAGGGCTTGGGAAATTGAGGGGGGGGGGGAAATCTTATTAATTGCTATTGTTCTCCTGCTACCAAATTTTCCAAACCATGGAGAGCCCCCACAGACTGGATGCAATAGCTCTGCAGCCTGCAAGCTGGAGGTTGAACACCCCTGCTGTAGTACGTATTGGAGAATATAGTGTCTCCCTAACTGGATCCATATAATTGTTGGGATCAATTCCATAATATCTACCCAAGAGGCCAGCACACATTAGCTGCCTAATAAAAATGGTCTTTAGCTTATTGTCAAACAAACTGGTACTTTAAAACTTTTAAAATAAGGTAGTTGTCTACCTTTGTGCAAGTGAAGGGAGTTTATTTTTAAAAAGTACAATTAGTTCTTTTTAGATGTGGCTATTTTTTGAGGGGGAGGAGGGCAGGATTCACATTACAGTTGCAATCATGTCCTTGTCCTAGTTCTGGTTTCCCTGTCTTTTTTTTCCAAGCTTCTACTTTTGCTACTCCTGGGCAAGCTGAACTGGTGGCAAAAACAATGGAAAACTTTTAAGCCAAAAAAGCCTTTTGTGCATGTTTCCTTATATTAAGGATAGGCTTGAGCTGCAAACTGTAGCTCATTCTTAGGATCACCACAAAGTTGTGGGATATGTGGATGCACCTATTTTGAATATGGTGGACATTAACATAATTCCAACTGAGGTTTTGGTTCAGATTTTGAAGCCCCCCCCCACTCCCAAGAAAGGCTGTTTAAACCATTCCCTGATTCAGATAAAAGCCCGAAAATTCAACCTAGGGCACTAAGTAAAAAGAATTGTCTTTGAGTTCTCATGTATGCTTCAATTTATAAGAACATAAACCAGGGACTAAGCACAGGCTTGTCACTAGTCCTGCTTTCTTGAATGCTTTTCTGTGACCTTGGTCAGTGAAAATAGCCAACAGTCTAATTTTATAATATACTTGGCAGCAACTCTTCATTTTTGAAAAAGTTGTGCCTGATTCATCCCAGTGTAACAGCATTGTAGTTGGTGGAGTTACATGAGGGATCAAATTGGGTTGCAGTTCTTATTGACATTTTACACTAAATAAAAATCTAATAGAAAACAAGAACAAAACTCCATGAAAATGTGAAATGATCCATGAAGCTAATCAGGGTGGATTAAGGTTAAATGGAGCCTGAAACCACCAGAATTTTGAGCCTCAACCCAGACAGACTGTCCCAGCTCCCTCCTCATCTCAGAGATGCTTCTTGCCTTCCTCCCACCTCTGAGTGCTTGATCTCTCTCCCAGGCAGTCACGCAGGCAAATGGCCAGTAGCAAATAGTTCTGGACTGAACTACTGCCTGCCGTACTAAACTACTCTTCCTCTGACTCACTGTTCCATCTGGACCATGTCTGATTTCCAGCCTTTTAGCTAATAGCATCATTCCCACTCAACAATACCTTTTTTCAAGAAGTAATTAGAAGCAATTAGGATTTCAGTGTTTTTACTCTCACCCCCCTGAGCTTTTCTTTAGCTTCCTCCAATATCTCTCACCCCAAGAACTTAGTGGATGTTGCTGCTGAGGTCCTCATGATGAATGCTGGTATGTGGCCACGATTTTTTTTAAATTAGACTTCTAAGTCTATACCTAGCTACCTGCATAAACAGCTTGATTTTTGAAAGTGGTGAACGTCTTTTACCTACCAGCTGATGTCCATGGGAGCTGCAGGGAGCTCAGGCCACTTGTATAGTTTCCTACATACGATGCTTAGGAATCCTAAATTTAGACACTTGGCCTGTGTCAATTCTATATGGCATGGCAGTGAAAAGGAAGGGTAGAAGAGAAAATTAAGCCCTGATAATCAATACTCTGTATAACAAACAAACAAACCAAAAACAGCAGAACCTACACTCATACATGTCATTTGTTGGTTTTTGAGCACATACTAAAAGTAAATCTGCTAAGAGCAATTCAACAGAAAGTTCATCTTTGAAGAGCGATCTCCTTTAAATCATTGTTAAGAGGAGGAGGCATATTTGATAGACTCTTTATAGTCAGTGGTCTTGCACCCTATCATGGGGCAGTCAATGTGCTCTGGAGGAGAGCTCCTACAAGCTAGCTGACTAGCTGGTCTGCTTTGCCAGCTGGCATGCTCTTCACTGAGCCTGGGGTGTAAGGAACCCAGAGCTTAAAGGCTTCAAAGCAAACCAGATGGGGGTGACACAAACCATGAATTCTGATCAAATGGCCTAAAAGTCATGGATTTGATCACATTTGTCACAGACAAAAATACAGCCTGACTCATGAGGGGATAGGTTTTCAGTTTTCCCATGACAATTGTACCCCTTTGCACTGCTCCCTCGGGTTCCATTTGTTCTCATCGATTTACATGGAGCACTCTGGGCTGGCTCCTTTTGGAAGCATTTTAGAAATACTGAGGCAGGCAGCTTGGGAGAAGCCTTGGGAGGGTCTGTATTTCTCAATGAACTCTTTCTGAAAGCTACTAGCTGAAAAACCACCATGGGGCTGGAATCTGCAGCTGGGATGGTGCAGGGGGGAAGAGATTTTTTTTTGTAATATTTTAAACATGTGTATTAATCATGGCCCCAACAAGGTGGGAGTTTGCAGCTGGAAGGGGAGGGCAAAAGGGAGAAATTATGTTTTATTATTAAATATATTTATTAAATCACAACTTGTAACAGGAAACTGCAGCTGAGAGAGGGGGTGAAGGAAATGTAGTGTATTTCAGACCATATGCAAACTCCCTTTTTTACCCATTGTTGGAAGAAGAGCTATTTGGGTCAACATCAAAGTTGGTAAAGACCCCTTTTACATTTTAAGAAAAACAACCTTTTGTTAGGGTTCTTAAACTCCTTGGTCAAGATGATTTAACAGGAAACTGGAAACAATGAACTCTGGAGTTCTCAGCCCAACTGTGATACTGAATTGTTCTTTGGCCTCAGTTTTCTGTGTTTCCTTCTTCTGTGTGTATGGGTGGATCCAGGATTTTGTAAAAGAGGTGGGTCCAGAAATAGTGACTGGCACTGCAAGTGTGGCTATACCCCCACTCCCATCCTTCCCTTACCCCTAGGTGAGTAGACCACACCACGGGGCAGCAGCCAGGGACTTTTTTTAAGTCCTTAAATCAGATACGAATTGCACCCTGCTCTCTGTTTCTCTATGTGCTGAGTGTCGCTTACTCTACCCCTACCCCCTGCCCTCCCCACCTTCTCTGTCCACCACTGCCTCTGTCCCCAACTGACCTGAGGGTAGGGGAGCTCCTGAGTTTCTCCTGTCCACTATCCCCAGGATGCACAGGAGTCTGGCTCAGACAGGGGCAGGCAGGGTTGAGACAGGCAGGTTTAATCATAGAATCATAGAAAATTAGGGTTGGAAGGGACCTCAGGAGATCATCTAGTCCAACCCCTGCTCAAAGCAGGACTATCCCCAACTAGATCATACCACCCAAGGCTTTGTCTTCCCAGGTCTTGAAAACCTCCAAGGATGGAGATTCCACAGCCTCTATGGAAAATTCCACAACTTCTCTGGGAAAACTGTTCCAGTTACAGTTTCCCCTCCCCCATTCCCAGGCTGGCAAGGTACCTGAGGAGACTGGCTAGGGAGGTGGAAACTGCCCAACTGCACTGTTGCTTCTGTCCTCAGCTGAGCCCAGCTCCCCAAAAGGGGAGAAGGGAAGGAGTGACTCTGGAGCTTCCTCTTCTGACTCAGCTAAGGGCAGCAGCAGCAGTGGGTGGGGAAGGGGAAAAATGGAAAGGAAGAAGTGGAGATATGCCACTAAGCACAGAGGGGAAAGGGATGGGGGGATTTTTTTTACCTACTTGGGGACTTTAAAAAGGACCCTGGCTGCTGTTTCTATGATCTAAAAGGATCCATGGCACTATGCCCCCTCTGGATCTACCCTTGTCTATGTACAAAATAGACATAGAATCATTGAAAAGAAGGGTTGGAAGGGACCTCCATAGGTCATTTAGTTTAACCCCCCGCTCAAGGAAAGATCATCTCTATCTGAACCATCCTAGATAAGTGTTTGTCTAACATGTTCTTAAAAGCTTCAGGCATAACTACCAGGTACAATGCCCAAAACATCAAAACTCCCTAAAATGACATAGGTAATGCAAGGGGATGAGGGCATTGCCAATGTCCTGCTGCTGCAACAATGGGAAGAAGTTGTTAAAATGCATGCAACAGATCCAAGGAAGAGGACCATGGCCTCTGCTACAGAGAAAGGCAAAATGCCAATCTAACTGTGGTGTAAAATTCCTTCTTGGTACCAGATTTGGGGCTTGGTCTTGGTCTGACCCTCAGCAGGGGAGCAAGTTCCTCTAGCCAGGAACCTGTGGGTTTTATAAGTCCAAATAATGATAATGAACCAGATTTTAAGATAATGAACCAAATTCATCTATGGCATAAATATGTGCAATGTCCATAAACATGTCTATGTCAAGTTAAGTAATAACTAAAAAGGATACAAACTGGTTGTAATGTAGAAATAATAAAGACATGTAAGAACACTAAGACAGCATTCAGTGAAGGGCTAGATGAAACAGAATATTTTTAAGAAAAAGTTCTCAACTTGTTTTTCAAGTTATAGAACTAGAGCTGTTAGGGAAATATTCCATTTAAAAATGTAACAATGGTGATCACGTCTAGTGTTTTCTTATGAGTAATCTATGCTTATTCTACTGTAAGGCCTGATTTTGCAGCCTTTATCCATGGAAAACTCTGATTGATTTAAAGGGGCATTATGCATTTAGAAGGGCTGCAGGATCTAGGCAGGAAAAAAAATCCCATTATTTTCTGGAGGCCAAAAAAAAAAAACACCCAAAAGAAAAGAAAAGGGTGAAATCATTCCAGCTTAGAACAGAAAACAATTTATTCTGCAGTCTTCCTTATGAAATTATAGGAACTGTATAGCAAGTCAGGGTTCCAGGGGTGGCCATGATGCCCCCTGGTGGCTCTATAACCATGCCCTGCTCCACTCCTAGAGCACCTTCTACTAACAGTAGTACTGGGGAAGCTGTCCATGGGCCTTTGCATGGCCCCTGTCTTACTGGACCCCCACTGGGATTCCTAGGCCCCTTGCTCAGTCTCTGTAGTTGCCTGTGCCCTACTGGGCCTCTCTAGTCAACCGTGGCCTTCTGGGTGCATAAAGCCTTAGGAGCTAACTGCGTGGCTTCAATCCTTCCCTACACCACACCCCAAGCCACGCAGGTATTACAGTAATGTTGTTTTCTTGTTGGAGCTTCAGCCTCCTCAGCCTATGCCTCTGTCCTCTCAGCTAGGCCTTCTAGCTCGGGCCCACCGTGGGAAACCTGGCTCTGAGGCATTAGCCCTGGTTTGGCCCTCTCAGGCACTGGTCACCAGGCACTGGGCCCCCACATAGCAGTGCCCCTCCCAGGCACCGGGCTCTGGTTCCTGGTGGCTCTGTGGCTCTGTGGCCTTACACTCTGCCCACTCTGGGTTCAACAGTTGCTCAAGATGACCATATGCCCATGGGCACCAATGGGACCTCCATATACCGCCCCAAAGAAGAACCAAGGAGAGCAAACAGCCAAATAGTGGTTGCCTTTTGGGTACATGCATAGAGAAAATAGAAAGGATTCTTTGGGCAGGTACAAACATTAGACTTTTACTGGTATAAGTGATCAGAAATCAGTCTATACCCATAACAGAACAGGAGCTTGGCACACACAGACTGATTTAAAAATGGTGGAACCTGATCTAAGAATTGCATCTCCACACACATACACACCACCAGTATAACTGTAACATAAACCTAAGTCCCTGGGCTATAACATAAACGTAAAGGGGAAGCAGCCCTCTGCCCCTTTAAGAGGGAAAACTTTCCCTCATCTCCCAGCTGACATATTTCCATCCCTAGGCTCCTTGTGAGCTCCTGGAGCCTCACTGTTCCCACAGACAGCATAACAGTTGCCCTAGCATCCCCAGGTAGATCTCCTGAGCAGGAGTTCCTTCCCTTGTGGCTACCAGGGAGAGTTTTGACCTTTGGAGATGTTGTATTTTTCGGTTTGTACTCCTTAGGAACCCAAGAATGCACATATTTTTCCAAAGATATTGGTTCTGTATTCAAAACCTTATTAATTCTGGTTCTAATTTCTTTCCAAAAAGGATTGATAATAGGATATGACCAAAATATATGACCAAGTGTTGGCTGAAATGCAGTGCATCTCCAACATGTATCTACTGCATATTTAATTTTTTAAGTTTAGGAGGATCTTTTACTGTATAAGATGCAGTCTGAGATCAACTGTAGATGTTTGAATATTCAGTTGATTTCAACTGAGATTGTCATCTGAACACCTAAGTCTTCCTCCCACTTGTGTCTTAAAAAAAACTGCATCAGGTCTGTTATGTGATGACAAAGAATGAGGAAAATAATCAGATTTCAAGGCAAAGTTAGTATATCAAGAGCATTTGTTAGATCTAAAGCCTCCAGTCCAAATTTTGCTAATTATTCAAGATGAAGCATACTGTGAAAATCAGCTGTATTCAGTGTGACTGTTTAGAAGAACTCTTCACTAATTTCCTGCCTTTTATGATAATGAGGTGGGGAAATCACAGGGTAAACCCACTGTGAAACTGTACAAGCATAGGATTAAAGTTTTCTTGTTTTACAAACACAAAGATACCCAAAGTCAATGATGACACACTGTAGTGAAGAACAACAGGGCATCCTATCATCATGACAACCCAGAAGTGTATTATGCCACAACACTCTTACAGACCTATTACATCTTTGTCTTACCTGTTCATGCATGCATTCTAAGTATTTCAGCCTTGCAGGGAAGGGTCCATCCCACCAGCCCAGAGAGTAAGATTCCTTGTTGTTTGCTTTTTTTCTGGCTCTTCACTCTTAGTTTGCCCAGTGGTAACCCAGTGGTAGACAGTGCTCTCAGCCAGCTTAGTGACACTGTTCTTTTGGGAAGTGCAAGCTGTGGGTTCACACCTCCTAAGACTGCGGGTGAAGGTGGCCTAAAACCCCAGTCTTTCACTTCCTACAGAAATGCCTTCAACGTTATAATATGTACCGGTTTTGCTACAGCACCTGTGGAATGCATCATGTGTCAAGTGAGTGACATAGGGTGGTTCCACAAAGGATTCCTTAAAGGTGATTTCCCCCTAGTTTTATACAGAAAAAAATAAATAATTTTTACAGAAAGAGGTTTAAGGTTTCTCTTTGAGGGATGTTGAAAATAGTGCTGGATATATTGTATCTTGATACAGTGGCCCTCTATCTTGGCACATTTTCATTCTTCTGCTGCCATTTTCGTTCTGCTGCCTGCCAAATATTATACTTAACCCAAAGGATTAAACTTCTGATTTCCCTACATGGGGGGGAAGGGGAGGGAGGGTAAAGAAGAAGGGCTATGTGCAGACATTAAAAAAGCCTAAGGTGGAATCAATCTAAATTACATGGTTTTCTGTAAGCAACATAGTTTAGATTGGTAGAAATCAGGCTCCACCATTTTTAAGTCAGTCTGTGTGTGTCAAACTCCTGTTATGGGTATAGACTGATTTCCGATCACTTATATCAGTAAAAATGTAATGTCTGTACCTGCCCAAAGAATCCTTTCTATTTCCTCTATGTGTGCACCCAAAAGGCAATCACTATTTGCTCTCCATGGTTCTCCTTCAGTCCTGTGCAGAATGACTCTGACCTAGATCCTCCAAGGTATTTATTTACTGCACCCATATTTAGGTGCCTAAATCTTCTTGACATCTATCAGTGGGGGGGTTCAACACTTACATGCCTTTAAGAAAGGCAACCTGATGACTTAAGTGAGACTTGAACAGTCCATAGTCTGTTCTGGTCCTTATCAAAGAGGTGAATTCCACCCTGGTACAGACAGGGGACTCAAAAGCACTGTTTTCAGGCTTGGGAAACAAGCAAGTACGTGCCTGGGTAGCAGGAGGTGTGTCTGCTTCCTAGGCATCTTCTCTAGTGCATGGCTGTGAAGAAGTATTGGAGCATGTAAACCACATCCCTTTGGGAGGGGGTATAGTTGTCTGAGGTAAGCATTCTCCACTCAGCAATCCTGAAAGCCTATGATTTTAGAATCACTGGAAAGTAGGGATAGAAGGGACCTCTAGATGTCCAATCCCCTGCTTTATTTAATAACTGCATCAGCTGTCATATAGGGAAAAGTATCAATCCTTTCTTTCTTTTATTCACTTTCTTTCTGAGGGACTTAGTGGATACCCCAATGTCCAGTGCCAGCTAAACTATTTTGGCCCAGCTCTAGTACATGCCTCTTTAGAACAATAAAGAATTTTCTTAATGACAGTTGCTGTTACATGGACAATCTGCATCTCATTCGCTATTCTCTTTTGGCTTCATTTTTAATAGGCCCTTAAAACATATTTTCCCTTAAAACAACAACATTCTTTTCTGCCCTCTTTGTTCATAGGACTTGTGTGCTTGTTAACAGTTTGAGCAGTCCCTTCACACCTGCACAGCACATGTCTGCTTGTGATAGACTCTCCTCTCCGGCCCTCACCAATACAAGAAGAGCACACAAAGGCACTCCTCACTGCACTATCATAAAATCACTACTTTTAAACTAGCTAGTTGCAAGTAGAAGTGGGTTTGAGTCAGGACATGTGGATACAGAGATGCACACACATCTTCCACAGCTTGTGGGGCATCACTAGTTTTGAACTACAGTGTGTAAGCATTCAATAAAGTATGTTGATAATACAAATTGCCTCCAGATTTTAAACTAACAAGATGTGCCATTTAAGAGGTCTCTTTTATATAAGGCTCAAAAAGCATTTTATAAATGTTATCAAATTAATGAAGCCCTCCTTAATCACTGAAAAAGCTAAATTGAGGCAAGGCAGATTCTCCTGGTTTTCCTAGGGCCATAGAATGGAGGAAAATCCCCCAGACTGTTGGTACAGATTCATCCGCTAACCACTGAACAGCTGCCTCTTCCTCAGCAGCCCATGACAGTTTGTCTCTTTTTCCTGAACTGGAACTGCAGTAATAAGGAACATTCTTGCCAAATGTCCCACTTGTAATGATATTGTTGCTTCATTTGGGATTTTTTCAGTTGTAGTTAATGTAGCTCACTTGAGGTTGGGTTAAGCATATGACGTTTTAGACCTCCACTGTGCAGCTCTGCCAATGTCCCTGCAAGACCTCTGCTGTGATTCTTGGTTTTATTCCTGCCTCTGTCACCATTGTCTGATGACACTTAGGGTGCAAACAAGCATTCAAAAGACCCAGCTTAGGTTAGGTCATTTATTTTGACTTGCTTAAACCTGAGTCAGGTTCTTCTGTGTGCAAGTGTTCACCTGGGCAGCCAGAGATGAGTAAGTCTGGCAGCATTGTTGTTGGGGGGGAGGAAACGGCCCAGTATGGAGTTGTGCTGATTTAGGGAGGGGTGTAAAATAGACTGATCAGGGTCAGAGAACGACGGGGGTGGGAACAGCACAACCCCAGGGCTGTGGAGAGTGGCTGGGCTTTCCCAGCCCTGGGGCTATGCTTGGGATGTGTGCAAGCATTCACTAGGCTCGGTTAACCCATTTTAGGTCAGGTTAAGCCATGGTTATTTAAAGTCAGTTCTCATCAGATCTTAGATTGGGCCCACCATTTTTAGGGCAGACTAAGCCTTGTGAACACTTGCACACGTATTCGTTTAAATTGTCCTAAATTTGGTTAGGACGATCTAAACGTAATGCTTGCACACACCCTTAGACTAACTTGAGTGCCTAACACATGAGAATTTAGGTAACTGAATAAGTGGCTGGAGAAAGTTTCCAATGAAATCATAGTAATACCCTGTCCAACATGGCATCTTTAATGTAATCATGGGTCAAGCAAGAGATTGGCCTTTTCTCCCACCCCTCCTTGTATACTTCATGCAAGGACCAGATCAGTCACATTCACTGCATAAAGGATGGATATGGGCAGTTATTTCCTCAGCCCCCATACATGTAAATTGCTCCAAAATTGCAATTTGGGGGACAAGACAGGAGAGGAAATAACCATTATAACTGGCCTCATAGCACCCAATCAGTTTGGCTGAGAACACTGCAGGAACAGCTTGCATCCTTCTGAGCTTTTATGAAAAAACTCAATTTGAGCCAAAGTATACTAATCCTGATGTCATCATCTACATGTGAGTTTAAGCGCAATAATTTACTGCACTGCCGGATACCAGTTGTATCTGACAGGACCATCCAGCAGCTCAGTAAATTATTCTATTGCACCCTAATTGCCATACACATGTAGACAGTGATGCTTTATTGCACAGCAAATTAGTCTGCTGCACAGTAAAGCACCTCATGTAGATGTGGCCAGAAAGACCACGGGTTTGTTCATCTGTATGATGGAAAAAATTCTGCTTACTTCCAACCGTCACAAACTTCTGGAAGACTGTTTTAGACTGGACATAAGGAAAAACTTCTTTATGGTCCAAGTCTCCAGAGTCTGGAATAGAATGTCCCCAGAACTGGTGCAAGCACCTATTCTGGACACATTCAAGTTACGTTTGGAGTGTATCTTGCTGGGATCACCTACCACCAGCTGACTTCCTGCCCTTTGGACAGGGGGCTGGACCTGATGATCTCATGAGAACCCTTCCAATCCTAATGTCTATGAAATCTATGAAATCTACTTCCCTCCCAAGGCTTAGTTAATTAATGATTACAGTATGTCCTTAGGTACTCTAATGGAAGACAAGTGTCATGTAAGTAAGTACTATTGCAAATGAGTGATGTGAAAAGAAGGCTTGAAGTTTTTAATGGGGGTCCTGGAAAAATGTTCTGAAAATGCTTCCTATTTAACAAAATGCATCTCAAAATGCAAAAAATATTTTCTCTTCAAAGCACCTTGATCATAAAATGATCCCTGGCAGGAATGGTTCAACACTGGGGAGCTGAATTATAGGTATTAGTTGTTTAATTTCCTTACTCTGGGACTTATGGTTTCTTATGCAGAGCAGTCCCATACTTCTCAGACAGCTCTGCTAACAGAAATACTATGCAAGTAAATAATATGCTAAATCAATACAAGAAAAGGTATCAGAATCTGGGTTTCTGCAAGGCACACATGTGCCCCTGTGCTCCCCAGTGGTCCTAAATCAAATACAGAATAGTTTGGAATCCAGAATATTGCTTTTGTGCAAACAGTTTGATAATGCAAATACTTATTTGGTCACTTATTAGTTTAATTTCTGGAACCAGCTTCCAAGTGAGGTGGTGCAGGCTCCCACCCTGGGGGTTTTTAAGAGGAGGTTGGATGACCACCTTACTGGGGTCGTTTGACTCCAGTACTCTTTCCTGCCATGGCAGGGGGTCAGACTAGATGATCTGCTCAGGTCCCTTCCGACCCTAGAAACTATGAAACTATGAAACCATAAGAACCATTTGAAACTAATGTTCAGTTGCAATTTTTTACCAATACTGTGGCAGGGACCCCCTCAGAAATGTAATTTCAAAAGGATTTCTCTTATTAGAAAACTATTCCCTTGTAAGGGGGTTTCTGGAAGATAGCAACGAGGATGAAAAAAAGCACAGAAATGTATAAGCATTCCTGAAAAGCATTTTGAAGGCACTGTATTAATGTAAACAATTACAGAAGTATTTTCCCAGAGTTAAGCTGTTTAGCCCTTCCACCAAAACTTTCAATATGAGTTGGATTTTAAACATAGCTTTTGACAGACACTTTGTCTCAGTGAGCATATTCTCTTTAACAAGTTACACATGAGGCAGTGTACAACACTGGGCTCTTCTTTGGAGATGTTTGAAGAGGAGACAGCAAACTACATTTTTGCCTAGACTTTTCCATTATTCCCATTCAGATACAATTATTTTGTGTTGCCCAGTTCTTGCTGTTCCTCATTAAGAACTGATTGATTTACTTCATTATGAATCATATTTATTGCAGATATAACCCCCAACATCATTCTTTTTCTCCATTTGGTATTTCTTAGGATTCCTGAAGTAGCCTGCCTGAAAAAATTTCAGCTCCATTAGCTGACTGCATGGTATTATTTCACTACTTCTGGCATGTACTCCATTAGCTAAATTACATACTATCATTTCTGCTCCCTGACTAGATGATGCAGAAAGGAAAGAAGGAAAGCAGGAAGGCAGGCAGGTAGGCTTTCCCTTAAATTTTTCAAATTGATTTTGTAAAGTGTGCAAAATGTCTTGGAGCTAAACTTATTTTGTATACATTTGGTGGATATCTACATACTCCCAAATTCATAATATGACCCCAGGAATTAAGTAATCTATTTTTGGATATAGTCATAAATTTATCATTATTTATATATCTCTAGCAAAGCCAGTTTCTCTTTCCTGCAAAATGTCTACCTTCCATCTCTGTGTAACTATGCACCAGAAACAAATTACCTTAATGATGTATGCCCCAGCCTATTGCACAGATCTGTTCCTCTGGTGAAAGGAAACTTTCTGGATTACCTCTCTAGGAACTTGTAGGTTTCTCTCCTCTCTGAAAGGTACTTCTGTGTGCCACTCTTTTCCTTGTATGAGACAGTCTTCCTTGCAAGCTATTCTCCAAAAAGCAAGTCTTTCCCCAGTCCCATAGTGAGGTAGTTAACTGTGTGAGTCTGAAGTCAAGCAGAAGGTAGGGCAGGGTGGCACCACAGAGACTCATTCAGAGAGGCATGATTTTTGTAGGCAACAACCTACTTCACCAGATGTTATGAAGAGATCTTTCTCTTGTATGTAAGGTCCTGACACAGTAAGTTGTTCCCTACAGAAACTCATGTCTCTGAACTAGTTAGTCTCCAAGGTATCACCCTACCCTATTTTCTCCTACTCCCATAAGCTTTCATCATTCCTACGAGATATAAATAAGGGACCATCTATTTCACCTGATTTCTCCTAATGAGAGTAAATGAAGGTGACTTCTCTAAACTCAGCCCCTTCCATCACTGTAAAGGAGATGGCAAAAGCCTCCGTCTGATCTAATTGGATAACTTGACTTTAGCAAAGTTTTTGACACCATCTCCCATGACCTTCTTATTAACAAGGTAAGGAAATACAGATTTGAAAGTACTGTAACATGGACACATTACTGATTGGATCATCATGTTCAACAAGTAGCCATTAATGGTTCAATGTCTAGTTTGAAGAAAGTATTAAGAGGGGTTCCCCAGGAGCCTGTTTTGGGTCCAGTATTGTTAAACATCTTCATTAATGATTTAGATGATTGGATGAATGCATGCTTAGCAAATTTGCAGATGACATCAAGTTGGGTGGAGTTTTAAACACTCTGGGGGATAGGGCTAGGATTCAGAATAACCTGGACAGACTAGAAAAATCGTCTGCAATCAATCAGATGAAATTCAACAAAGACAACTGCAAAGTCCTGCACTTGGGAAAGAATAATTGCATGCACAAATACAGACTGGGGAATGACAGGCTAGACTGCAGTACTACAGAGATAGACCTGGGGGTTTCAGTAAATAAGCTTATTATGAGTCTACAGTGTGCTCTGCTGAAAAAAAAAAGCCAGCTTACTGAGTAATATCATCAGGAATGTCATTTGCAAATCCACTCTATTCAGCACTGGTGAGGCTTCACTTGGAGTATTATGTCCAGTTTTAGGCCCCAAGCTTCAAGAAGGATGTGGGCAGATTGGAAAAAGTCCAGTGTAGTGCAACAAAATGACTAGCGGCCTGGGAAACAAGGCTTATGAGGAAAGACTGAAAGAATTAAAGTGGTTTAGCCTGGAGAAGAGAAGAGTGAGGGGGTATTTGGTAAGAATCTTCAGATACCTGAAGGGCAACTACAAAGAAGCTGTAGAGAACATTTAGGGGGAACATCTCTTATGTTCATCTCATGCTTCTTTTTGTTGTAGGAAATAGAACATTTTTTTGCCATTGCTTGGTAAATCTTCTTTTGAACTCAGTTCACATAACACCCCCATACCTACCAAAACACCCCCAAACCTACCTTATTGTTATATTTCCAAAAAGTACAATCATGACACAAAGCACATAGAGCTTATTTTTAACTTGGCATGTTGGAGTTTAAGCCTCATTGAAAGTCATCTGAAAACAGGAATTGAGCTTCTAAGTCACTCTTATGCCTCAATTTTTTTTCCATATTGCTATCTTCATTACACCCACCTAGATTAGCTTTGGCAAAATTTCAGTCTAGATATATTTTGATTATTTATATGTTGTTTTAACATACTGTTCTATTTCACTTCTTCCTGTTAAATTTTGCTTTGCTCCAAACCATGTAGTTTTAGGCTCTTTACAGACTGTCTTAAAGAGATAGAAAACTTCCTTTGTTATGACAGGTTGGCTGATCTCGTACGGTGAGCTTTAAACTAGCCTCGCCAGGGGAGGGGGCCGCAGGAAGATGAGGAGACACCACCCGAGCAAAACAGGTGACAAATGCATGGAGTGCCTAGGTAAGAAACAGGGGTCCAGACAGTCTCCCAAATCAGGGGGGTGGCACACGCAGCTAGACAAGGCCTTAAATGCTTATATACCAATGCTCATAGTATGGGGAATAAACAGGAGGAACTCACCCTCAGCATAGCCAGTTCAGACCCAGACATAATAGGG
>NW_017729030.1:10796579-10797674 GCF_001723915.1 Gavialis gangeticus
TGGACCTGGTCCTGGCCACAGGCGACAACCTGGTAAGGGGCCTCCAGGTTCTTGACCACCTGGGTGATAGCAATCATCGCTTGCTGGAATTCACCATCCAGTGCAGGGTGTCATGGGCTTGCACCAAGGCAGTAGCCCTAGACTTCAAGAGGGCCAACTTCAATGAGTTGAGGAGATTGGTGGGAGAGGTGCTGGGGTTCTCAAGAGCAAGGGAACTCAGTGCCCAAGATGAGTGGTCATTCCTTAAGGAGACGATACTCAGGGCCCAAAGGGTGACCACCCCAACAAGAAGCAAGGGGGGCAGAAATGCCCGAAAGCCCCCCTGGCTCAACAAGGGTGTCCGGGAATGCCTGATTGCCAAAACAGTGGCGTACAACCGGTGGAAGGGGGGTGCTATCTTCAAAGGGAAGTTTACCTCCTCTGTTCAGGCCTGTAGGGGGGCTGTAAGGAAAGCTAAAGTGGACATAGAGCTAGAACTAGCATCCAAAATCAAAGATAATAAAAAGTCCTTTTTTAAATATACAGGGAGGATAAAGAAAGCACCAGGAAATGTGGGGCCTCTGCAAGATTCTCTGGGCAATCTGGTGATTGCGCCAGAGGAGAAAGCAGACCTCTTTAACCAATTCATCACCTCCGTTTTCTTGTGCAGGGACTGGGACTTCCCCACCGTGATGCAAGCTGGACTCGAGGGGAACACATCCAGACCTCAGATTGGGGAGGACCAGGTTAGAGAGCTTCTGGAGGGGCTGGACATGTTCAAATCAGCGGGTCCAGATGCTCTCCACCCCTGGGTGTTGAGGGAACTAGCAAGGGTTATTGCAGGGTCTTTGGTACGGCTTTACACTCATGGTGTTCAGGCCAGGTGTCAGATGACTGGAAGATAGCCAACATGGTCCCCATCTTTAAAAAAGGGAGGAGGGAGGACCCCGGCAACTATAGGCCTGTCAGTCTTACCTCAATCCTAGGGAAACTCTTTGAGAAGATCATCAAGGAGCACATCTGCAATGGGCCAGCTTCAGGGATGATGCTCAAGGGCAACCAGCACGGTTTCATTAGGGGCAGATCATGTCAGACCAACCTGATTGCCTTTTATGA
>NW_017729030.1:10802880-10820569 GCF_001723915.1 Gavialis gangeticus
AAGATCTACAAGGTCCCTTCCGACCCTACTTCTATGATTCTGTGATGATTCTATGATTCTATGACCCAATGAAAGAAGAATGTCTGAAACGACCTGCCCTTTTATTCATTCTAAGAGACCATTGACTATGGGAGACTTTCCCAATAGATATGTCACTGTCAGGGCTGTGATCCTCATAATATACAAAAATGGTTGTAGTTAAGAAGTAGCCATCAGGGATATATAGACTGGCTATTACAGTGCAAAGTAAATATTCCCTATCTGCAATTTAATTTAAAAAAAAACCCAGAACCTATTTTGAAAGCGTTAGAGTCACAATTCAGTAATGAAATGTGCTGGAGATCACTGGCTCATTCAATGCAAGCTGCCAAAGTACATGGGACTAAAGTTTAGATTTTCATTCACTAGACTGACTTGTATACTTTTAAAAACATGCAGAGCCTGATTCACACTTACATGATATGTAAAGAATGAGGCAAAGCTCCTAGAAATTGAGCAACACCTCATATCCTGAGCATATGTAGAACAGCCCACCTTCATTCATTGCTAAAAACTCCTAAACATTGTACCATTTGCACTGCATATGTGCAAAGTGCAGTTTTCAAAGATTCATAACTCTCTTATGAAAACTCTATCATATCAAAGCTATACTAGAAGCTATTCCCAAAGGACAGAAGCACTTGCTTAAGTGCTTTGTTCAGAACAGCTTCAAACAATGCTTTCTCCCTGTTTTGCATTGGCTTTCCTATCTTCTTTATTCAAAGAAAGCCCCCCAAAAGTTGTTAAATGTGCAAGCTCCCTGTTTACACTAGTGATTATAGAGGTGCTCATTTCATTATTAATGAAGTTCATTTCTGTATGTACCAAGACACTCATACGTCAGTGTGGGGTAAGCCACAAAAAAGGTGATCATGAGAACCATAACTGTGGTGGATAAAATTAAAACACTGTATTTGAAAACTGTTTTTATTTGTGCTTTTGCCATTTGGTTTAGTTGTATATGTGTAACAATGGCACCTATTTCTCCACAATGCAATATAAAGTCACATGCATGCATGTGTAGTGTTACATTTTGTAGCTAGTTCTAAAACTAAGAAATTTTCAGAAAAGTTGAAAAGACACGAAATTCAATTGTTTTCACATTTCATTGTAAAGAAACCTGCCTTGTTTTCATTAAATTTTCAATGAAACTTCGAATTAAAAAAAACACTTGAGACAAAAATGAGGCAAAATTTCACCCAGAGAAGGTGACTTTACTGAGGAAAATCATACCCATTTTTGATTAATGGTGGATCTGAAATCAAGATATGATTCTCCATCTTTTCACTGCAAAAATGAATGTCAAATTTTGCGGGCAGTAGACCACATGAAACACTGTTATGAAAAAAATCCTCCTAGGGACTTCCACACTGATAGAACTGCACTCAAAATAGTTCCTTCATTCTTTCAAATTTATATTGTTCTTAAAGATTCTTACATTAGACCTATGTACTTAATACTACTGTAATACTACTGAAATGCAGCCATTGATACAAAGTACCTATCAAGCATAACTGATCCTTCTAAAAATTGCATGCACATTCTATCTGTGAAGGTGGAGGGAAACGATTGATGGAGCCAAAGCCTACTTTTTCAAGTGTGTAAGATTTTGGCCCTGAAATTCTAATGTACATGAAGGCCGGTCAAGATGTCCACTCCTAAGGTTTTATCCAATGGAATATTTTTTTAATACCTGACATGGCAAAGCCCAGACCAAAAAGATAAATCAGGAATGGCCTTGACAGAACTCCTTTTGTGAAGCAGTAGATTAAGGCTGGACTATGTCTTAGGATATGTAGCCATAAAACAGTCAGTGTAAAAACCCAGGTTGCTTAATCAACAGAATATGATAGACTTGTAGCAAGCTTCCAAGAAATGCATATCCTCAGCCAAGTTTTATATAAAATTAAAAATGTGCATCTTGTACATATAAAAAATATCAGCGTAATCAGTCTCTGGTTGGGAAACAAGACTACCACTGTCAGGGGGAAAATGGCATCACACACTCTTCCAACTTCCCTGTCTGTGTTCTCCTTGATATTGTTAGATATTTAAGGCAGAGTCTATCTCTTCCTGTATATTGGTACAGCATGTAGTGCAATTGAGTCCCAGTTGTAACTGATGACCTTCTAAGTGCTTCTGTCACTTTAACTATAAATACAGCAATTGTAATAAACATGTTTTATGGGAGGTTTTCTCCAAACAAATTAAACAATAAAAACAAACTAAAGGAGACTCAAAGTGAAACACTGAAACTGGGTAATAAGTGGTGCTTATTTTTCTAATAGAGAAGGAAACCTTGCATGGCCACTTACCAAGACTGCTGCCACTAGTCAAGCCAGTGTCTGAGATTACAGACAGAAAAAGACAAGAGGAAACAATAAATTCCTTGGTGGCTGTTAAAGATGGTAGCAACTCTAGTTTCTTATATAAAATTATAATTCCTGGATGTAATTTTTGGGTACTATAGTTAAATTAGTCTTGATCTTGTGGTTAAATAATTGGTACTGTCTTGGTTGCTAGCTATTCAAGATAGTGTGGTTACATTTCTGGTGTCTGTGGTGCCTTTCATTGCTTTGTTTTCAGGATACTGTGGTCAATTACTGAATCTCATGCTGCTTTACTTGCCTGCTACTATGAAACCTCATTTTAGCATTTTCTAGCATATTTATCCTGAGGAGTATGTCCTGAGTAGTTTGTACAGAAAGCACTCATGTGGAAGTGGTGAGTATTAGAACTGTGACAAATATGGCCATTTTGATTTAGCCTAGGTAAAACTTACTCTCTTGTTTTGCTTTGAGCAGGCTCAAGGCTCCTGGCACCAATTTGATTTAGTGCTCAGAGTTAAAAATAAAAACAGGTAAATTAATCAAATAAACAAAATTCTTCTGGACCCATAAAGGCTTAAGTGGTTTTGACGAGTCTTGTTTTTCTACTTTCATTACTCCTCCTATCTTTTCACTCAACTCCCTCCTTCCAAACTTAGTATCTTCAAACTTAGTATCTTCTTTGCCTGAACAATTGCTCCTTTGCTCTCTTCCCTAGTCTTTTAACCCCATCTCAGTCTTTTGTCACTTTTTCACTGCTTAGAGCCCCCATCCATACCCTCACCAACAAGGATGTCCCACCCATGGCCCACTCATGGAAGGGGGAGATGGAGTTAGGAGCAGAGAAACAGCTAAGAGCTACTCAGCATCCATTCCAAGCGCCAGCAACAGTGGGAAAAGCGGCAGCTTGGAGAGGGACAGGATCATGTGGAAGGAAAGAAGAATCAAGAGACGGGCTCTGTAGCAGGGTTGGGGAAGGATGAGGGCCACTGAAACCTATGGATTAGTAAAGAGACATAAAATGTAGCTTGAGGTGGATCCAAGACAGCAAAGGATTTGAACCAGATAGAAGGACAAATATGTAATTAGTGTAGGTGGAAACTGGAGGGGAGGGAATGAAGAATCACTAGGACCCAGAAAGAAGCCCACACTTGGTAGTTTGGTGAAGCGGGAGAAGACAAGTTTATTGGTTTCAGCCACGAACAAGGGTAAGAGGACTTTTGCCCTTTAAAAGTGAACCTCCCAGATCACTGTGAGACAGCACGGGAAAGGTTGCTTTGCCAGCGTTACCTGATACACAGTTGAGAAAATTCAAATGCCAGTACTTCTAATTAGGCATACTTCACCTACCACTCAAATTAATGCATTGTAAGGTTATAAATTCACTATCATTTCTAAAGGATGCCAAAACTATTAGAATGTTACCTGTGCAACGAATTGACTCATCTGAAGCAGAATTGAAAAGGAAAGTGAGGGAAGTAGATGACATATCGGAGATCTCTTAAAAATGGAGCATTCTAACACTAAGCTCTTTGATCCTGATCCTGAACACTTTACATGTGCAGGAAGTTCAGTTGATTTCATTGACCCCCAAAGATCAGCAATAAATTTGAATCTGCTACCTTCCTTCATGCTGTAAGATTCTTTATATAATCAAGGAAAACAGAATCAGGTCCTTACTGACAAGCACATGACCACCCTATTGGCATATGTTTTTCTCTAGTGGGAATGCTGTGAACATTTTACACATATTTGAGATGGGAGTAAACAACAAATAATTTGTGTGGAGTTAACATGACAAATGACAGAGATGGAGGAAGAGCTTATTAGCGGCTCTGCGGTCTCTCGTCTCTACTGTTGCAAAGCAGTAAAAGTATGACTATTTTTAAAGTGAGTAAGGATAGAACAGAAATAATACTTATTATATAGGCATACTTTTTAAATGTATTCAAATTTTCTTTTATCCTGATTGTCCCTGTATAAAGCCAAATCCTTGCTCATATGAACATCCCCACTAATTTTGATCAGAGTTTTACCCGAAAAAAAGAGATGTACTGGATCATTCCTTTCTAAGCAGAAGCATTATGAAGCATTAACCACTGGTGAAAATGTATCAACATTCCAAAGAAACCATGGGCTATTACAGCCATTTCTTTAACTGATGAAAGGCTTTGGAGTCAACCCTGATGTTTCATTAAATAAATGCACATATAAAACACTCCAGGAGCATATTGATCTAATCAACAACCCTCCTCTCTCCCCCCATCTTATCCCTAATTATCGGATATTGTTCCCTGGATCAAATCACTAGTAGAGACTGGTGGAAACTCCTATGCTGGTGAAGACTGACAGAATTCTATGCAACTGGTATCTGCCAGTGTCCATCAGCAGAGAATTAACCTCACGCTCCATATCTGTCATAATACCAAAGGCAGAGCTTCATTAATTGTGCTTTGTATCTTATACCCTACTTCCATAGCAAAGCTATGTATATACAAGTTATGAAGTTTAATCATACTAAGAAAATAATAGATGCTGCAATTTTTATCTCAATATAAATCTCATTAAGGCAGAAAATGTTGGAGAGAAAAAAACTAGGGAGCTCTGCTCTTTTAAGAAACAACATGCTGTGTTTCTTATACACTGTCTTATAGTCTAAACAAATCAAGGAACAGTACTAATCTAATAAGGCTTGATTTAAATACAATTATTAAAATATCATGTCATAATTGGTTGTGATATACAAAACCATTGTTTGGAAATGTAGCACCTTACTAGTTCTGAAACTACAAATGCCAACAAAAATGAGCTACCATCGCAAGGTTCATTTTTTACTGCTTTAATTATCTGACTTCAGTTGGAAAGAAAGAAAGAATGTCTAAGAATTTTTTGTTGTAAATCTCAGATATTATCACAGCTATCCACTGCTACACCAAGTGGTGAAGCCACAAATGTGCAGGAAACCCCGCTGAGGGAAACTAAATGTATGCATTACCCCAGCACACAATCTGGTCCTTTATTCCTCACTTGGGCAGAAATGTTGTGGCTTCTCATGGGAGTTTTGCCTGAGTAGATTGGAGAAATGGGTACCACTGGGTTAAATTTTATTCAGCTTTCTCACACAAGTAGCCCCACTGAACTTACTGAGACTCCATACAGATGTGTGGATTTTGGCCAAGGTGATATGATTTCAGAACATGTTCTTTAAGAAAAAAGCCTGTAAACTAAGTAGCATTTTCTTTACTCTAATGGATATTATAAATGCATATCTGAGTAAGCATTGTAGTAGAAGTTTTCTAATTCATGCCAAAAATAAGAGAGATCCATTGTGAATGAATGCATAATTCAGATTAGCAAGTTATGGTCTAGTCTTGCTACTCCTACTCATGTGTGCAGTCCCATTGATTTCACTGGGACCAGTTGTTTTATAGTTGCCTTTATCACTATAAACATGGTTGATGAAGATGCACATGAGAGTTAGCCCAAAGGCAAGACTCCCTCTTTTTTACTCCCACTGTATAGTTTATTATTCCACAGAGTCACACTGAAAGTAATGGGACTGCTCAAAGAGTAGGATAGTATTCAGTGGGAGTGCAGGTGGCAGAATATTAATAGTGAAAAAAGGAAGGTACATCGTAAAGTGTATGATGGTCCTTTATTTTCACCATAGCAATTCTGTTTAGGAATTATTCTCATATTCTCTTATTTCCTGATAAATTCAAAGTAGATAAGAGTGAAATAATTTTAATAACTGCGACCTTCTCTATGGCATCAGTTACTAAACTTTTGCTTGGAGGTAAGAAAAGCCACCAAATTCTGCATGAAATATAAAGGCAAGGAGGGGATAAAGAAAGGAGCCACAAATAAACAAATGTAGCTAAAAAAACCAAGCACACTGATCATTTTGTATACACTCAACAAATAGCAACACCTAATTATTTGAAAGACAATCTGAAATAATGAATTCAACTAATTGCTTGCATTTGTGCCTTCACTCTTGCTTTCAAGGGAAACATGTAAAGGACAGAGACATTTCAGGCATTCAGCCTTTTCAGTGCTGAATGTTGCTCCCTTGCCACAGCTCTGTCTATTCATTATGAAAAGCAGCTGTATTTGGAATTGCTAATAGTGTCTCACAGCATGAACATCAATATATTCCATAGCAAAGTAAGGCATACTCTAGCTCTTCCACTTTTACCATCACTCTGCTGTACAGCATTTGTACCTCTTGAGATCTGAAGGGGCTGAAAGAGGGCTGATAACTTACACTATCACCTTATAGTTTATCACACAGGAGAAATGAAAACAGATCTGGTTTTGTTGGACTTCTGAGTATCCAAGCAGAGGGGAGGAGAGAGAAAGATGAATTTACAACCAAATCAGGCTTCCATATTTCCGTAACCCTTTTCCCCTTTGTATTCAAATTCCAGTCCCCAGCAGTTTCTAAGGATGTTTTTCTCTTCCCCAGTCCCCAACCTGAATATAACCAGAGAAAAGTACCATTCTGGACTGCCCCAGACTACAGTGTGGGAACTGTCTTTTGGATGCCAGATAATTATGCCTAAGCATTTTACTAAAGTATTGGTGTATAGCAAACCTTCTAATCCTTGTTCTTACACTTTCACCCAAGATTATTTCAGCTGTGTTTTTATGAGGGATTTTTCTTCATTGTCATATTAACAAAAATATTTCCACTTCGTGTCTGATTTGCATCGTCTAATCCAACACACTTTACTCACTGTGCCAAACAAAGAGCCAGCAACATAATCCTTTATGGCTTATTATTATTTGTTGCTTTATTTCTAACAGTCTTTCTGATAGGTTCCAGCAAAGAAATGCTCAAAATAATAATGACCAACAATTACTGCATTCCTTAGTCAATTTTGGATACCTTTAAGAGAAACAAAAGGTTCAAACTTGATTTCTTTACCTATTCCTTTGGAAATAACATGCAGTCTCAGAGAACTTCCAATGAAGTGAATTAATTTCATTTTGAAAGAAAAACTCTATAAAGAAGAGAGTTCAGAAGTCTCACTTTTTTTATACAGTAAAGATGAACATTAGACCAAAGGGAAGCAGATGTGATAGACAGACAGACAGATATATGTATGTGAATTGCGTCCTACCTCTCCTTGCCGGTGATAGCGCTTTGGAGGTTTTCCCATCTGCTCTAGGATTTTGCCTTTCTTACTGCTACCAAGTGTCAGTCCCCGGTGGATGCCTGCAGATCTGTTGGTTGCCTGTGTTGGAGCCTCCCCCATCAGGGTGGATTTGATGGAGTTCACCTTAGAGCTGGAGCTGTCTAGCTGGGAGCTCTCCACCATCAGGACCGCGGCTAGTAAGAGGAGACAGCAGGAGCACTTATTCCACATCAGCACGATCATCTCCCCCCACCCCAAAAAGGGATTTTTTAAAATAAAAAAAAAATCAAACAAAATAAAGCAACAAGAGATAAAAAAGGGGGAAAAAATGTTTATCCTACAGTTGTTAACAAAACAATTGAATAGATTTCAATGCCGCACGCTCAAGAAACTGCTGTGGTGGGAGAGACCAGGAAAAACGAATCCCCTGAAAAAATGGTATAAAGTTTCTAGGCAACAAGCAACTATCAGATCATGTGAAGTGATGGCTTTTTCCTTCAGATTCTTGAGAAGTGCAGGAAATTCTTTAGTGACTGGGAGCAATAAACTATGAGGCAACTGCACCCAGGGAAGCTTCCCACTAGTGGAATCACCCAGCAGGTTTGCTTAAGCTTCAGAGGAAGAGTCAGTTACTTATTTCCCTCCGCTCCTCTCTTGCTACACAAGTCAGCAGGGAGAAAACTCAAACCAGATCCAATCCAGGCAGCACCGACAAGGGCTGGGCTTAGTTGTGTTTCTCTCTCTCTCTCTCTACTTTTTATTCCCCTCCTTCTTTTTTCTTTCTTAAGCCTCAGCCTCTGTAGCCAGTGTTTGTGAGAGAACACGTTCGCCTTCTCCTCCTCCAAACTAGTTGGTGCTGGGGTGAGGGGCTCCAGGCGTTCGGCTCTATATCTGGAGTCAGGATCACACAGGCAGGAACAGACAGACAGACAGCTAGGCAAACTCGCAGTGTTCTTTAGCACAGATCTGCACACCCCCTCGCACACACATACACACACTGCTCTCTGACAGTCTCTTGCCTGCTCTGGTCTCTCTCTGCCCCCTTTACTTTTTATAGCTTTCCACAATGGATTTCTCTTTCCTCCGCCCCCAATTCAGAGGAGTGACAAAGAGTGAAACTGACTCTCTTCTCCCCCACCCCCTCTACCCTACACCCACCTCTCCAATTGCGGCTCTTTCTTCCCTCTTAGGCTAGGAGACAGGAGATGGAGCCCCTGTGTTTTGTAGCATAGGAGGCTGTGTTTTTTGTGTCTGTTCAAGCTCCCGGGAGCAATCAGAACACCTCTTAGGCATAGAAACATCCTTAGGTTTGAAAGAGTCAGCATACTTTAGGCATACACCCCTACTCATTAGGGTATTATCTGGGCTGTGCCTAAAAACTGGGTCTTGAGAGAAAGGTACAAATCCTGCTTGATCCTGCCAGTCTTTGTACACAAGCCTCCCTTCCCCACAAATCCTGCTACCTAAAATAGGAAATGGCCAGCCCCTACTAGTGCACCAAAAATTCCTAAATATGCAATGCCTTGGCAAGGCGGATCTGCAAAAATATAAATCTGGGACACAAAACCTCCCGTGTCCTGCCAATTTTTGTGCTCAAGCATCTTAACTCCTCTGTCTAAATAAACAACATACCCCATCGGTAACAGTGTGCCAAAAAGTATAGCAACCTCTGTGCCACAATGCCACACAGAGCTGGATACAAGAACATGGATCGTGGTTACTTTTTGCACCCAGCTCCCTAAATTTCACAGCATAGAGTACATCCATCTGTTACAAGTATGACAAAGGATTGCAGAACATGGCATGGCTCAGGACCACAGCAGCACAAACAACTAGATCTATGCAATAGGCAGTAAAATACAGGGGGGACAAAATTAGTTAGTTAAACACAGCTGTTACCTTTTTCCTTTTTTCTGAAAAAGATTCACTAAGATTCACCTTAAAATCAGAGTCATGGAGCATACTGTCACGTCTATCATGCACTAGGGCATGCTTGTGGAACAATGGACTACTTACTCTCTCCCTTGTCTCTCCTAGATGAGTGTGTAGGGGAAGGGAGGGGAAGAAAGACTGCTGCAGTTGTGGTGGGGGGCAGCATTTCTTGAAAGTTCCTATACAGTAAAAGCAATAAAACTTTCTGAGAGTTGAGATGTTCAGTAAATGAATTTTCATGGGGTTCTTTTCCCTCCACGGGGCTGCTCATCTGCACTAGAATTGATACTTTTCACTTTACTCTCTTTACCTGGAGAGACTCAAGAGGAGGGAATTAATGAAACTTCATTTCCCTTCTCACTGTTAAATTAGCAGTTGTATGAGAGGAAGTTGCTAAGGCAAGGAAGGGGAAAGGGAAGGGGGGAGCCCCCTGAGCCAGCATCATTTCTTTTTGCACTTCCTTGAGCTTTCTTGCCTGGTTGCAGAACAGGAGCTAGGTCTTTTTTAAGGAGATAAGGAGCTATCTCCAGGAGTCACTTTACCTAAAACAATGTCATTTAAAAAGATTGGGATGGGGGCAATCTTGCTGCCAGCATGGCTCAATTTACGATTTACAGAAGGAGCTTCTCATTATAGAGAAATAAAGCTACAAAAACCTCAGGTCTTGGATGCTGTTTTGTGTAAATCTCTTTATTTTCCCTATATCCAAAGAGTTTATTGGCTCTAATACTCATTTTTAATATGAATAGATTTGAAATTGTTTTCATTTCTTGGAAACAACTGAGCAGAATAACTATAAAAACTGGACTCTACATTTTTGGGGTCCTTAAATAAATAGTTTTCCTTCTCCAAGCCTTTGAGTAGGGGGGAATCACAGGGAAATGAAACTTTATTGACAATCTGAATCAGTTTTCCTTGGTAATAGTATTTGCCATTTAGCCCCCTTATACAGCCTTGGTTAGGAAAATGAAAAGTGATTATTGCACTTACATCTGCTTATAATTTTAGGAAGTATTTATATAGGAAAGTTCTTAGCTGTCAAGAAGGGAAGTGCTTTGTGATTTTTATTAAGACAGGATCAGATCAATCTTTGTTTGTTCATTTGTTTTTATTTGTTTGCACACCTTTCCCTCATGTGATCTCATTTATCAAAAACCTGAAGCAAAACCTCCTGCAGTGAGTGATCATGGCCACAGCAAAACTCTTCTCACCAGCAGAAAACTAATTAGATTAACATGCAAATGAGGCGTTCGCCTATAACATGAGAGGACTGGAAGTTGTCTGGTGATTCTTTAAGCTGTTTAAATATTCCTTCTCTATTAAAGAAAGCACTTTAAAGATTGATACCACGCACAGAGAGAAAACCTTAAAATCAGAGTCATGGAGCATACTGTCACATCTACCATGCACAAACCACATGCATACAGGTAATCACAAAGAAACCCAAAAAATTATTCACATTCACTACCTAAGCATAATCACTCTGAGATGAGACACAGAAATACATCCTTGCACCCAAGAGCAGCTCCTTGTTTTATCATCACAATGGAGGAGTTCTGCTTTTCTTTTTTGCAATCAGAAGCGTTCTCAAAGGCTTTTGTTACTTGGGCAGTGATTAAAGGTATGGCAGAAAACAAGTATAATTTAAGTCAGACCTCTTTCCAATCTACTCCACGCAGCCTTCCCTCCTTAGATTTGGTTAGATGGAGAAAAGTGACAAAGCCATAAAGTGGCTGTAAAGTGTGGGAAGTGTTGTGCTTAAATCGGTTACCATCCCACCATAAGGCAGTGAAGTGTAGCACCTTATAGACTGACTCTTTCAGAGAGGCAGGAGATTTCAGAGGCTGCAGTGTGCTTTGTCAGATGCTATGAATGGGTTAGGGGTAATAAATAGAAAGGAATTAGGTTATTTAAATACAAAGGATAGAGAAAGAGGGAGAAAAAGGAAGGGATGCTGCTAAGAGAGGAAAAGGTAAGTTGAAAGGATCCAAGAGGACAAAGTAGTTAACCCACTGATGGACATAGAGGTATAAAAATCTAGTCCAGGTAACGGGCTAGGAATCCATTTGCAAAGTACCTTCTCTATTTAAGTACAGATGAACAGGAACAGACATGGGACAGATCCAAATTGATGTTGTAGTTAATTAAACACAGAAACAGATTAAGACTTTTTAGGGCCCTGGACAAGAAGATGATCAGGGACCTTTTTTTTCTTTTTTAATTTTCCATATTCCAAGCCACATTAGCCAAAACAAATTCCAAATCTGAGAGTCAGTCTAAAACCATTAGTGGCCCTACTACTGGCAAACATCCTCCATCTGGGGCTTCAGATGTTTCCAAAACCTTTGGCAGACATCCTACTTGCAGGCCCAGGCCCAGAGACTTGGGGTTTGAATGAACCTGAGTTTTGCTTGCCTTCAGCCATAAGGCCCTAGGGGCAAGCGAGTGAGGAGTCTCCCATTTTCAGAAAGTGGGTATAAAATCAAGGCTTTCCCACTCCAGCAGCTAAGTAGGAGGTTCACTGTACATTACCTTAGCAGGTACTATCCCCATGCCAGGAGGGTAGTCTTCTCCAGGACCAACTAGGAAGACTGCCTCAGTAGTCACAGTGTTTCTCTTGCCAGACAAGCATAAGACTACACATGATCTGAACCAACAAGAGAAGATGATGGGGGAGTTAGGCTACAATAGGAGAAAGACCCTCTTCTCTTCCAGGTACTGGTGCTGCAGGGGTATGAGACCCAGTTCTCACTTACTCGCTGGTGAGTTACAGTGAGCAATATATGGGCAGTCCTTGACTTACAATGTTTCGAGTTACAACGAATGGCACTTACAACATTTCTAAATTGACACCGTCTTGACTTTCTGATGTCAGTTTCAACTTTATGTTTGATCCAACGCCACACCACGCCACACCACACCATGCGAGCAAACAAGTTCACTGTATCGCCCATCTTCTTGGAGAACATCTGTCCAAATTTCCTTGGACACTTTCTTTAAGAAAGCAGACAAGACTCCAGAAAAACCTGCAGACAGGACTCCTGAGAAGACTCCAGCCAAGAACACTTTAAAAAGTCCAACCAAGACCCCTCAAAAAGTCCAGCAAAATCACCTCAAGTAAGTCCTTCCAAATCAATATGATTGCTATTTACAATATAAATACATTATATAGCTATATTACTCATCTATAATTGATTGTGGTTGTTTTTGGTGGAAATAGGGTATCAGGGTATCAGGCCTTGGTTCAGGAACCATTTCCCCATTTATAACATTGTTTCCTATGGGAAAATCAGTCCTGAGTCACAATGTTTTGACTTAAGATCTGGTTTTCAGGAACCAATTGTGTCGTAAGTCCAAGGACTGCCTGTAAAGTAAATAGAAGAGGATTTATTTGCATGCTTGTTTGTATATCTCCCAGTGTGCAAATAAGCATGCAAATAAGCCTTCTTTTTATTTGCTTTATATTGCTCATGCTAACAGAGCAGTAAGTGAATGAGAACTGGGTCAACATTGAAAAATAGTTATCATATGCTTGCTAATACTGAGCCCAGGCATACTTACCTAGCAGGGGAAATACCATAAAGCCTGTTGGCCTGGTTCAGTCAGTTTATGTTGTGCTGTAGGAGTGTCCTGTGGAAATCCAGGATCTTCCTGATGTACAGACACACAAACCTCAAGATGGCTGACTGTGTTAAAATGGCCTTCAGCAAACTCCAGTCCTACTACAAGAGATCAGTACCAGAGGACAGGGAGGTTGCAGCCAAATCTACCTGGCTGAAGGGCACTTGGCATGGGATTTTTCAAGACACTTCCCCCTTCCCCCCCATGGGAAAATGGACAGTGATAGGGAGGGGGCATCAAGACTACTGGACCAGAAGACAGCAGCAGGGATTCCTCCAGTGGAAGTAACAGTGAATGAAGTGAGTTTTAAACCCCATATTCGGGGATAGGGCAAAGGGACAAAGGTTTTTTTAAGGAAAGCAATGACTTGCGGACAGGTGCGTGGCTGCACCATTTCATAGTATCATAATGGGTGCAGGCAATGATCAGTGGCTAGAAGGTGTGTGTGTATATATATATATACAGTGGACAAACTTGGCTTTACACCCACCTTATGGAAATGAGAGACTCCTCCCTATCTTGCTCCTGCAGTCATATGGCTGAGGACAAGTGAAACTCAGGGGCATCCAAACCCCAAGCCTCCGGGCTTGGGCCTGCATTTAGGATGCCCGCCAAATGATTTGGACGCATCTGAAGCCCCAAGAGTAGGTGGAGGATGTTTGCCGGTAGTAAGGCCACATATGGTTCTTGAATGACTCATGGATTGGGAATTGATTTGGCTGATTTGGCTTGGAACATGAAACATTTTCCTTAAAAAGAAAAAATGTAAGTATTTGGCGGCCTCCCCATTTGCCCATGTGTTAAACTGCCTATGCAGGATTTAAGTATAATGAAGTGCTTAAATCATATAGAAAAATCCAAGTAAATAGTTCTGGCAGCAGGGACCAGAAATCAGGATTTCCCTTCCCAAGGAAGTGCCCTAACCATTAGGCTTCACAGTCACACATTTCCTGGATGGTGTTTTCTTTTACTTTAGGGAATCACCAGTTAAAATCAGAAATAACCCAAGAAGCAAGGACTGCAATGTAGATCTCCCCTCTCCTTGTAGGAGTGTCATAAACCCAAGATGACAGAAACACACTTCCTCATGCATGCTCTACTTCTGGCCCATCGAATTTCATACTCTTGATGGCCTAGTGGGCCACCTGCACCAGGAAGGTTGGAGAGTGCCACCCCCCACCACCAGCCCCAACCTCAGCCCACATTCAGCCAGTTTGGGAAGCAAGTCCTGTAGACTTGAATCCCCTCAGTGTAAGTTGGACCTAAAACCCAGGTCCGAAGTCAGGCAGAAGGCAGGGCAGGGTGGCACTTTAAGGACAAGCTTCTTCAGAGACATGAGTTTTCATAGGTGACAGCCTACTAGCATCTGATCAAGTTGGCTGTTGCCTACAAAAGCTTATGCCTCTCTGAACAATTTGGTCTTTATACATGCATACAAAATATTACTTTTCAACTGGTGAAATTAGTTGAAATGCACTGCAAACAAGTGCACACAGCCCTTCAGCCATTTAAAAAAATGGCTGATGTGGAAATCTCCAGTGCATCTGACAAAATTGAAACTCCCAAATCAGCTGGGGATCTAGGGGTGCCCTTCGGCATCCCAGTGTGCCCTGTTTTTTGGAGATGCTCTGTGACTCAGGCTGTGCTCCACTGCTGCTGGCCAAGTGACAGGAGAGACCCTCTTCCTGACAGCTCAGGGGCGGGGAAGCCCAGCTCTGCTACACGGCTCAGAGGCTAGGGAGCTGTCAAGCTCCCACATGGTGCTGGTGGGAAAAGTCACCCTTCAGCACAGCACCCTGGCTCCACAGGCACAAAACTTGGCCAAATTTAGGTCAGTGTTCTCACAAGCAGCAAAAGACATGTCCTGATGCAAAAGCCAGGCAACTATTCATTTCAAGACCCTACGCCAAACCATGGAAATGGTAGAGTTTCTCAACAAGACAGCTGTATGAATATTTAATATGGGATAAAACAATGTATTTTCTTCTCAATTACATTCTGAGAAATGGATTAATTTGTTTAGCTGAAATACATTGAAAACTATATTAAATAGATGTCATATGGAACAATCCAGTCCAAATGGCAAAAGTTTTGCAAATCTGTTAAAGAGGTCAGAATAAGCTCTAAAAATGAGAAGTGTCAGAGAATCTTAAGCATAAGCAGTGCCACCGGTTTTGTCTATACCAGTAGGAACCAAGCTTTTTGGCAGGTATGCCACAAATTAGCCCCGTGCCCTCCACATCTGCCACTCCTGTCCTTTTCCCTTGCCCAATCTGCTGCTCTGCTTCTGCTTCCCACTGTGTCCGATCTCTGTTTTCTGCTTTCTGCCCTGTGCATCCTGCCTGATCTACTGCACTTGTTTCTGCTCCCTGATGCTATGCTGTCTGTCCCTTCTCTGATTTGCTGTGCACCACAAAGAGAAGTTGCCCTTGCCATTTCTGGCAACTGTGCCTCAGGTTGGCCACCCCTGAGCTATATTAAGAATATTGTATCCCCTGCAGGAACAGCTGAAAGTTGTCAGAAAAACTGAGGCTGCTGACAGATGTGAAAAAAAACAAACAAATAGCACTTTACTGGAAGTGCATTAGTTTGACCTAGCTCCCCAGTGTCTGTATAGATCAGGCACTTCAGTGGGACTTTTTGGCATGTTTATCTAAAACTGGATTCAATCAGCTATTAAATAAAAACACAAAAAAGCCCTGCTGAAGTGCATGAGGTGTACAGACGTTGGAAAAGCCAGGTAAAACTATGCAATGCCTCTTCTGGGCATCCGCTGCTCTCAGTGTGGGGCAAGCTGAGCTTAAAGTAAAGTGCTGGAGTTGGTTTTTTTCCACATCTGTAGCATCCTGAGAGATAAAACAGTAACATTTTCATGAAATAATGTTTTCTATCACAAACTTTTAAACATCAAATAATTATTTCTCTTTACAAAAAGTTTCTGCTCTTCATCAAAAATTTAGATTTTCTTATTAAAAAAAGCCTCCAAATAAAATATTTCAGTTAACTTATGCCATCGTGATACCCTTTAGGAATTGTGGTTTGATTGCTGTATACCTACATTATCTAGTGGCCTGTATATCTACATTATCTTCAGCTGGCCTTTGTCTCCTCTGAGGTACAGTGGTTATATGACCCCCATGGCACCCTGCATCTGTTGGGGATATTGTGGTGTACCATAAGCAATGTGATTTAACCTTGGAACCCAGCCTTAAGAAGAGAATGAAACACTACTGTGGTGTAGTAAAATCAAAATATTTTGGATTTTGGAATAAATATTTCAGTTTTTAATCCTTTCCCAGAGATCACGAGAAGCTTTATAAAACAATGAAAAAAAACATTTCTAGGGAAACCATTCTCAGTGATTAATGCCAAGCTTTTAGGGCATGTGATGTAGAATTAGAGATAGACAAAACCTACTGCTGCGAAGTGCAATATAAACAATCAAAGATCCTATCCTGCCCACAGCATCTATGAATCCTCATGTAATCACCAAGAGGAGAGGCATCAATTTGCTCACCTGCCGGGTGATATAACCCTACTTTACCAGCACATAGGATATAAGTAAGTGATAAAGAGACATTAACAAGACTCCTGCTTCTAAATTCTGTCTCTAATTCCAGCTGTAACATTAAGCTACACAAGCAGTAAGCACAAAAAACATTAATATGGCCTATTGCCTTATGATACAAATTAATGGGATTTCATCCAAATATAGAAGTTTAGCTTGCTCATAATAGGTGCTTCTTTAAGAAAAATGCAATTTATTTGGTGACCTCAGTGTCTGGTTTAAACTGATAATTCTTCATGCAGCACCAGGGAATTAAACACAACACACTGGCTTTTCCTAGTTTTATATTGATCAGCCAGAGTGTCAGAACTCGCTAAATGAATGAGGTTTAAATGGTCTGTAGTGTCAAAAATTAACAAAACTCAAGAGTGTCACATCCTGCCTTGAGAAATATTTTGAAAGTCGTAAGGCTGGGCTGGTGTCAATACTTCTTTGATTCTTAAAACAGCTGCAAGTCTCATCAAGATGTCTTGAGAATACAGTTAGCTGTTGGATGGAAAATGATGGTTTACATGATTCAAAGCATAGAATCCAGTGTACAAGCAAAGATCAGTTTTATCAAGCAGGTAATATGGGATGGATGTTAGCAGAAGGATGCTCATCTATAACTGGATAGTCAGAAGACAGAACTTTCATTAAAAATTGATCGGACCTTTAGCATTAAGTAACTGGGAGCCTCACATAATAGGTTTTTATTACTGAAAGATGAAAACATATTTTTAAACAAATGTATACACTTACGTCTATTTATTTTGTGCACTCAATTATCTTGCTTGGTATGCAGAAAGTAAGGTCTCACTTTCCCTTGATTCCTTTCACACAAAACAGCCACAGCAGTGGACATAAGACAAATTTCCAATTGTTTCTATATGTTTATGCAGACATCTTCTCTATGAATTTATCCCTTGACTTCATCTTATTTTCTACTTAACTGAACTTCTCTCTAGTTTCCTGGGTCCCAGAAAACTATTTTAGCGATTGTACGTCTCATACACAGTGTTACATAAAACAGAAGTATTTTATTGAATGCCATTTTTTCCAGCAAGAATCTATGCCGATGT
>NW_017729030.1:10825569-10827994 GCF_001723915.1 Gavialis gangeticus
GCATTGGCCAGTGTCGCAGAGCACTCAGATGCCCTGCTCCTTTAAGGGCTGAAACTGCTAGGGAGAGGGCCCTAACAGTCAGTTGGGAGCGCCAGCTGCTGGTCACCAGGGCAGCCAGGACGAGATAGTTGGCCCACACCTGCCAGTGGTCAGCTGACCAGAAGGGGCAGGGCCTGGCTGATATATAAACCCCAGGGCTGAGGCCAGGAAGGCAGTTCCCTGCTAGCAGCCAGAGGGGAAGGAACCTCTAGGGAGGAAGTGCCCAGTGATGCTGCAACTGCCTGGTATGCTGCACCTAGGACTAAGGGGGCTCCACAGATACCCTTGCCTATTAGACACTTAGTGCCAGGGATGAAATCTGATCCTTTTAAAGGGTCAGAACACACCCTGATCTCTTATATTATGTTATAGCCCAGGGGCTTATGTTTTTGTTTGCTGTTTATTACACCGGTGGTTTGGGTGAGACTATTTGGGGAAGGAGGAGGCCTCATTGGGGGCCCACTGCAGTGTGAGGACCCTGACACCAGAGAGGGTGTGGCATTTGGGCTGCAGAGAGCCCAGGTGCCAATGAGGCATAGAGACAGGACTGTGGAGAGCCCAAAGAGGACAAGGGGACCAATTCATACCAAGGCCCAGACCGAACAATGTCAATGCCATCTGCGAGGCTTGGGGTATGGGAAAGGGGTGGTTGGAGCCACACATATAGCCCATAAGGCTAGGGTACCCCCAAAACACCCTTTGTGAAATGGGACCCACAAGGGTCTGGGAACTCATGGGGTTCAGAGCGTCCATCAAACCATGTCCAAGAGGACTTAAAGGCAGCCTCCCTATTTTTATATTTCCATCAAAGACATGGCGGGCGAGAACTAAGGGTGCCCAGCTGGCCAAATTAGCACAGTCGAGGGGCCTTAGGACACGGCCACCCTTGAGGACCCCATCCCATGACAACCAAAAAAACCCCTTGCAAGTTAAGTATGTTTTCTGAAATAATCTTATAAAATTTCAGAATTTGAAAAAGTTATATTCAAAGAGCATTTTAAAAGTTCTTATATGTTTTACAATGTCAAATGTCATAATGTTATCATCCTGAAATTCAATCTGTTTTCTTTTTTCTCCTCATTTTTCCTTTCTTTTTTTTTTCTTTTTGACACTGGACATGTCTACATGAGACGCTATATCACTGCAGTGGTGAGCTATGGCAACATAGCACCAGTGGGCACTAACTGTGTTGCCACCACTTATGCACAGTAGGGTCGAAACCAACCCATGTGCTGCCGGGACTGCGCAGTACCAGTGGGCACTGTGCACTTATTTAGTGCCCCAACTGCGCAGTCAGGGGCACATGTAGATGTGCCTACTGAATATAATCAAATATGTCATGTCCAAGGTTTTAATTTTTTAGTATTTTTACATACCTTTATTTCTTTTGTCACTTTTATTTTTGCAACTTAGAAACTTATTAAAAGATTAACATGTTTGGAAAAGAGAGAAAGGAAGGATCCTTGAACTCATTCTATCACGTTCATTGGGAAAAGACTGAGCAATAAAAGGACCAAATTGGAAAAGGGAAGTAAAACAAACAAAGTAAAAACTCTAACATTTGAAATCTGAAGTTTTAAAAAGATCCAAAAATGTCAATGAAAATTTTGAAAAACAAATGTTTTTTGTTTTGAAATAAAAATTACTTGCATAATAATTCCTGACAGGGAAAACATTGTAACCCTTTTGCAACATCAGGTTTTGGTGAAACTGCATTTCCTTGTTTACTACAGGCTGTGTTTAACAGCTAGAAGTTTTGAACTTTGCATTTTTACTGGGTAAAAAGTCTCTCAATTTTGACGATTGACCTAGTCCTTTCTTAGGTATGAAATTCAAAAGACAGTCCTTTTTCAAAGGATGTGGTAGACTTTTGAGTAAATACCTCAAAAGAATCATTACCTGGCCTCCTAATGGCCAAAGGGACAACATATAAATGAAATACATTATGGGGCAGATTCTCACATATTTTATACTATTTACATTGTAACTCAATTAATGTCAATTGAGCTATTCTTGATTTATACCAGCTTGAGTTCAGTCTTAAATCCTAATGTTTTTGCTCCCCTTAAAGAAACAAAATGACCTGTTCTATGAATTAAATCTGTTTTTAATTCTATGTAAAGCACTTTAAAATTCATATTGAATGAAAAATATTAAGTAAAATAAAGCTGTATTATTGTGTGTCATTATTTTTTAAGTTCTCCAGCTGTGCTAAATTTCTATCACCCCATGGAACAGCCCTTACAGACCAGATAAGGCCACAGAGCCCTTGAGCACTCTTCCTGGGTCCCATTCAGCAGTTGTGGAGAGTTGTATTTTTTTATTAAAAACACAGTCAGGATCATTAAGTAGTTGCCAATTTTGTTTATATATGAAAATAGTTGGG
>NW_017729030.1:10832994-10841393 GCF_001723915.1 Gavialis gangeticus
TGGAGAGTTGTATTTTTTTATTAAAAACACAGTCAGGATCATTAAGTAGTTGCCAATTTTGTTTATATATTAAAATAGTTGGGCATTGGCAGAGTGAAGAGTATTATAGAAGAGGGGATCCTTAGATACCTGAGAAGTAGATAAATACGATTTGACTTCAGAATACCCCTGCTGTCACTGTAACTTGACTGCCGCTGTGTCTTCATGATGCATCACTCCAGGTGTGTTCTTTCACCAGCTGTATTAACATAACTAGGATTACTTATTACACTTCAGCAAAAAGTGTGTGTGTGGGAGGGAAAAGCCACAATGAAGTCTCACCAAAACACTTTGTAATCAGCCCTCAGTATTAACAGGAATAAAGCCTTACATGGGAGTATTAGGTAATCCAGTTTTCACATTAAGTTTGACCTTCTCGTGGCAAGAAAGAAAAGGAAAAGGAGGTGGACATAGGATGTGTCCTGCCCAAAAGAGATGTAGTAAAGACAATGAGCAGGAGAACACCTCTCCCACTCCCAGTGCTCATTCCTACCCATGGCGGGGGGTCATACTCGATGATCTGTCTAGGTCCCTTCCGACTCATTGCTTCTATGATTCTATGAACAGTTTATGCTTCATCATATAAACACTGGTTCACTGGGTTTTAAAGTCTTTAAGGAGAGTCAAAAAGCTGAGGGAAAATTGCCTTTGGTGCAAGCTAATTCTTCCCCTGGTAAATATAATCAAGCGAGGGGCCTAACTATAGCAGAATAAGATCTAGAGAGGCATGCTTAGCCTTATAGTGATGCTAGTTTGGAATGATGTGATAGTGCCAGCAGGTTGGCCAATTGTGATTCATGATTCATATTGTTCATCTGTTAAGACTATTAAACCTTCAGGGCTGGGAAGCAGACTTTCCTGACAGCCAAACAAACTGCACTGTCAGAAAGGGTCAGTTAATTTCCACCCTGTGGCTATCATTGATATTCTCCAGGACAAATAATACTTATACATAGAAACTATTTAATGTTTGGCATTTTGATATTTATAGTCATTTGGGCTAGGGACATAAATTACACATAAACTGATAAAAGTAATCACAAACCAGTTCAAATCTGTGATACAATAGACGTTCAGTGAACATTAATGGCTTTCAAAATGGCTGAAACCAGTTTAAGATAAACCTGGATGGATGTAGTATCAGACTTAATTGATTTAGGTTAAATCAGTTTATTGAAATTTTGTCCCACATCCCCTCCAGATTCCAGTCAATTCACAATCCCCTGGCATCCGAGGATGCTTTGTACCTCCCCTGCCTCCCTACACACACAGGGTGGGTGGGCTAGCTCTGGCCCAAGCTGTCTGGTCCAACCAACCAGGGAGGCATGCTCTAGCACCCCCTGGCTTCTGGCCTGGGCCACTACAAGCATATGATTGCATTTTTGGAATAAAAAATGAATATCTGTTCCCTTGCTTATTGGTTCAATCTACGCAACTTAGACTAACCTGCAAAGATTGAATAGATTCATCCTTGGCCTTTTTAACTGTCTATACTTAGATTAGAAGTTCAGCATTTTCATAAAGACAAAGTCAACATAATGAAGCTAGTCAGGGTGTATTATCATTCCTGGCTATGACTAATGCACATGGAGAATCTCTAAAATATTCTACCTTCACCATGTCATAGAAATGAGAGTGGAATCAGAATATATTGTGTACTCTTCCAATACTGTGTTTATCAGAAAAGAAGAGGAACCCATGGAAAGATTTTGATTCCTTTGCACAGCTGGGATGCAAGACTGAAAGGTCTGCTAAAACAAAAATCTTTGGGTATCACAGAGGAAAGCTGGAGGAGAAGAGTGTGGGAGTATCTAGTCATTCTCATTCATAGTACATGAAACGATGTACCAAAGAGGGAAGAGTTTACTATATCATGAAAAATATTCTAAGTGGCGAAGAAAATCAGAATATAATTATATCTCAAGGTTTATATTGTCACAAGAGGAATGGGTCAAATTCATTCCTTCTATAATCCCACTAAAGTAAATGTAGTTATATAATATGCATAAATATTACTTATAATATTCATTTCTTAGCATTAAGGGTAAATGTATTGCTTCATATTGAACCAGCTATGGAAAGTAGCCATCAGGAGGTTGTAATGGTCCCTACTGGCCTTACATTCTACATATCTATAAATCTGGCTTAACTGACTAGTCATCTAGGTTTATGTCTGCTTTGCATTGCTGGACTTATGGCAACTGGATCATGCTAATGAATCTGTTCCTAAATCTGTGGATTAAAATACTAACACTATCAAAGGCGAACTTCCATTGACTTCAATACGGTCATAAATTTTCTTTGGTCTCTTGGAACCACCATAGGCCAAATTTTCTCATCTATTTCTACTGGGAAGAGAAGGAAGCCAACAGAACTGAACTAGAGACATCTGAAAGGAAGAAGCAGTGATTCTGTGGTATGCTTCCCTCCTTCCCTTAGCTCATGGTAATCCCTCTGTAAGACTATTGGGATACATCCAGATGAGCATGGCTGTGTGGTATGTGGCACCGCAGACATGTCTGTGGTACCACATACTGCACGTTCAGCTGTTCTCTGTGCTGCAAAAGAGCAACATGGGGTTTGGGGGTTTTTTGACCCTGGATATCCAGGGGTCAAAAACCCACATGAAGAAAAGCAGAGTGGCACATGTGGGGGTAGCATATGGCACTCAAAACCAGAGTCTGGCCAGCCAGAGCCACGCTGCAGCTGCCAGACAGGGTCTGAGTGGCAGGATCGCCACTGCTGTAGCCCCAGGAGGCCTCCAGAACCCCAGGTAAGACTGGTGGGGCCTGCACCTGTCCTACCCCACCCAGGGCAACCTGCTGCACACCACAGCTGACGTGGTATGGGTGTTCCCTGGGAACAACTAGCAAAGGCACAAAATGCATAGCTGCCAGTTGTCCCCAGGGAACCAACCATCCATGCTCATCTGGATGCGGCCTTGGTGATCATATATTGCTTTTCCAAACCTAAAGAATTCCTTAGTAGTGCTTTACAAGCTTTGCAAAAGAATTTATACAACATAAAAAATCATACCACAGCCAAGCCAAAAGTTAATTTGAGTGCAACATTTAAAGACACTTCTCCTTAAGGATTTTTATTTGGATTACTTATTTCCACACCAAATTTTAACTTTCTACTCCCAGCTCGATGATTGCAGAGCATCTAAAACACTCATAAACATTATTTATAATTGGGAAAATCTCTCTATATACACCCTTTCCTCACACTCAAATAATTAAGCCATTTTGTTCAAAGTTTCCAAAGAAAAAACAACCTTAGGGGAATTCCAGGCCAAGGATGAAAGCTTCAGAAAATTACGAAATGCTGAAAATGGGGTTAAGAATGGAAACTGTTAAGCAACCTTAGCTATGTAAGTAATGAAAAACTGTTTACTGTTGATTATGTTTACTGTCATACTTTTTGTTGATAAATACAATCACATCTGAATATTTTTATAAGTAAACACAAAACATCTTTAAATATTCTACTTACAATGAGAAAGGAACAAAATATTTTTCATTTCATATGCAGTGCTGTAAACCAGGTTCAAAATGTGAAAATAGGGGGAAAGATAACAGTGAAAATATTGGTTCCTCCAGTTTTTTTCACAGGACTATTGGATACAAAGAGATACGTGGTTAGTTTAGGGAAGAATTCCAGGAGATAGAACTTATAGACAACATACAGGCAGACTTAACATTTTGAGCAGTACATACAGAAATAATTAGCTTCAAAGCATACTGCTAAAATCGCAAAAGAAAATCACATGAATGCATAGTCAACCTTGATCAGACTATCTTAAGTTTTAAATCCCTGAGCCATATATATTGTGTAAGCAGTTTCTATTCTCATGTTTCCAGCACTTCCTCTTTTAGAAAGACCAAATGCACTGTAAAGATGGCCAAGCTTATCCCTATCTAAATGGCTGACACATCTTCACATCATGCAGCCTGATGAGTTCTTAGGAGAAACTTAAACGGTACCTTGCTGGGTCTTTGAGATGCAGGTGAATGTCATCCTTGAAAGCCTGGCTTTTCTCTAAGATGAAACCAGGAATGATATGAGATTATGAAAATTCCTAAAAGATATTAGTATTCAAGACTCCAGCAAGGTTTGGAAAAATGTAGAAATCTTAACCTAGGTTGAATATAGGGCACAATGGCAGTCATAACAGGTTTTGTAATAAAAGTATGCAGCATGTAAACAGTTAGGACTGCGCTGCCTGAATTATCAATGTTTAGTTTAGTATCCTAAGCCTGCTTAGTATACTAAACATTTCTGGATTTCTTATATCTAATAAGTAATGAGTATTTGTTTCCATAAAAATCACAGGTGTAGAGAGCTAGTAGTACCCCTATCTTGCCACAGGATTCTCCCACTCCATTTCTGTATGATTACACTCAGTTTTCCTTTTTTCTTTAAAGCAAATGGCTAAAAGCATATATGTAAAGAAGTAGATAACCTAAAATATCATAAGTATTCCTTCATCCTACATATCTATTCATGGAGACATGAACTAGCATGGTAAAAAATTCTTTGGTGAGCCCGTTAAAGGTTAGAACAGATTTCAGGGCTTCCATGCTGGTGGTTTTAGTCTTGAAAAGGACACTGGCATTTGTACAACAATCTTCCCACTTTATGCCAAAGATCTTCCAGAGGTAAAGGCATTCCAGGATTTTCAGGTGGTCTCTGTAGGCAGTAGACAGGGCATTGTGTGCATGTGCCTGATGGACATTTACCAAAACATCTGCTATAATCCAAGCTCAGCCAATAACAAAAACATGGGGGTCAGAGGAAATGTTCAAGGACACCCTTGAGGCAAATATTAAGAAGTATGGCATTACATCAGAAATTGGGAAAAACTAGTCCAGAACAGGGCTACATGGTGACATCTTGTGACAGAAGGTGTGGCAAAAAGCCACCTTGGTTTCTCCCCAAAAATCTCTGCCCTGTGACACTGTGATTTAAATCTCTGTGCTGTGACCATTCAATTAGGATAGGCCCAGCACACAGGGCCACACCCTCAGCCTGTCTCTTTAGGGAACTGGAGCTGGCTGCATTCCTGAGGGAGGGGGAAACCTGCTCCCTCTGCCTACGTGACTTGCATCACTTACCTGGGTAAGGGGTTTCTACCTGGGGAGCTGGAATCTGCCCGGTAACAGGTGATGCATTTCAGATTGGTTGGCTGACAGCCAACTGGGGCTGACCTCCGCTGGCCCAGGTGAATGAGGTCACAGGGGCTATATAAGTTAGGACGGGGAAGGAGGCGGTCTCCCCTCTCCGGCCATGAGGTGACGCAGCAGCCAGGCAGGGGACAGAGAAGCCTTAACATCTGAAACTGGCTCTCTCCCCCCAAACTCACGAGCTAGGAACCGCCTGCCTCCAAAGGGAAACTTCACCTGCCTTTGGAAGATGCTTGTGAGTAAGCTACTCAATCTGATTAGATATTTAGCTGGAAGTATAACAGATGCGTAATCAAAAGGCTACCACAGCCAGACTGTTTGCTCTTTAGGATTTCTAGATATTGCTCTATCCTGTACCCTAGTTTACCCTACCCCCTGTAATCAATAAAGTTCTCCTTTTTGACTGGTGTGGGAGACTTATTGAGGGGTGGGTCTAAATTATGCCTAAGAGACCCCTTAGGTCTGCGGACTAAGGGAGACTTTACTTTTTGCCCCCGGACTTGGGGAAGTGCCCCAAGTGCCTGTATTGGGTTGAGTACTCGTAGGACTATTAGGCCTGTGTTTCCCCGAGGATACAGGGCTGAGACAGTCCACTCTCGGGGTGGTGGCAGCATGTTACCCCCAGACTAGTGAGTGTGCTCCAGGAGAGGGGTCGGCTGGACATAAGGCGACCCTAGGGAGGCATTCAGAGCCTGGAAGGTGGTCGGGCGCAGGAAGGTGGGTGGCTCAATGCAGGAGCGCCCCTTACTGGCCCGCCTCACGTGGTGGAAATAGCAGTGGTATACGAATACCCAGCTGTTTTCCTGAGGTGGGATCTCTGCACCCGCCACAGAAGGTACATCTTACTTTGAGGAAAACTGTCTTGCCCTGGAGGCAGAAAAACTACAGGTATGGAAGGAAAGGAAACAAGACTGAGAAAACCATGGTTTGACCCTTCACGGTTTAACCACCACCTGTGGCATCTGCCAAAGAGTCTGTGGCTCAAGGATCAGCCTTCTTCGCCATCAACGGACTCATCTACAACCCTTTCCTTGGCCTATGGGAGTGATCATCTTTGGCCATGAGGCATCATCAACAATGATGAGAACAGATATAATTTCTCTCTCCCAGCCCAATAATTAATTAATGTAACATTTGCTAAAATCTGTTATTTATAGTCTCTTGTTAAACTACTGAGTTTAAGTGAGTCAAGTTCATTGGAAAATAGATTTTCTGTCCTGTAAACAATGTAATGATTTGGGGGGAAAAAACTGTCCTAAATTGTGACAAAAATCCAAATATGTGGAATTGTCCATGAAATATTCCCCCTAAAGTTAAATTTAATTTTGATGATTTTGAAATGTTGTGTTAATTATGACCCTATATGATAAGGCAGTTCTCTCTGCTAAAAGTTATTTTGAAACAAAAAAATTATGTTTTGAAAATGTTGAAATAAGACATTTCAATGGTTTTTTTTAAGTATCTGTTTCTTTTCAAAACGAAAATTAATCAAAATCTAAACAATTTGCTGGAAATGTTTTGTTCCATGGAAATGGCATTTTCTGACAGGAAATTCTGTTATTCTGGTTAAGCTTTGGGAGACGATTCAAGCTGCTGCTTATTTTAATCAACCTGTTTCCTCCATCTCTGCTTGGAAGCCAAATATATATGTAGTTACAAGAGGGCAGCAAAGAGCAGTTTTGAGAGAATTATATTCATGCAGTGCAAAGTAATACAAGTACCAGGGTCCAAAAATTCTATTTTGTTGGGTTTTTTTTTCCCTTTAAACCTTTTCTGGTACAACTATTTACTTAGACAATTATTTGGCTATAGAGAGTTAGAATGCCACACCAATGGGTTACTCCTGCTCTCATTCCCTATTATTTCCACAACTACTCCATTCCACCTTCTGTGGTTCCCAGGGGGAGGGCAGAGGGGGGAAAAGCTTATCTTTCAAACAAGGTCAAAGCATGGTTGGCTGCTCTACAGACTGAGTCAGGAGCAATCATCATATTTCACCTGTCCTGTTTATCCATTTCTTCTTTTCCTCTCTTTTTCCTTTCTTTTATTGTGCTTTTGTGTTCAGATTTTCATTGCAGTTTATTTCATTTCCCACTCACCAAGACAGCATCAAAAACACATTGGAAGAAAGGGACTGCTGCATTGTCTGTCTGGAGGCAGGCCAGTATTGGGCTAACTGGGAGAAAAGAACAACTTTTGTGAATCTCCAAACTCAAAGCTGAATCCTTAACTCCAGCCTGCACGTAGCACACATCTTCTAAACTCATCCACTTTCTGTACTTTGGCATAATCATTCATTAAAAAAGCAAGAACAACATAAACTCCAGCCAAGGTTTCCTCCTCAAATTTGGTAGTTCATAGGACTACCCTCCAGGGCATTTGCTGTCCTATTTTCCTTTGACCCAAAGAGATACTCCTGAGGACTTTGGAGTTAACTGGACCCCCTTGTCAGTATGTGGCAGGGCACTGGTAATGCCTGCCACTTTAAGGACTGGGCCATGGAGGGGCAGGTGCCTGATGAGGGTGGCCATTTTAAGGCCCAGCTCTCTGAGATGAGGACAGTTCATGATCAGCCACCAGAGAAGAAACATACCTCTGCTGAGCTCTGCCAGGAACACCTTGGAGGTAAGGGTGAGGCTATGGGGATGACTTGGAGGACTCATTGGTCCTGGGCATGACCTAAAACTGCACCCTGCTGGGGCAGGAAGACCTGGTAGGGCTGCTGGTGGTGTGGCAGTCCCCATGTAAATGCCAAGAGTGATCATCTCCCCAGTGTAAGGTGGGTCAGGGCACCTGAACCTCAGTTCCCACCTTTGGGTGGGTTAGATAGTGTAGGGAAGGCCAGGTAAGCTTCTTGAAGCACCTGAGGTGCTTGGATGAGTGATCCCACAGGGCCAGGCATGCTTTGCAAAGCACCTGAGCCAGGAATGGGGGACCCTCAATCCCTGAAATCCAGGCATGCAGCTTAGACCCGACCTGAGGTACCTGACTGGTCCAAACTGGGGCCAGGACCCAGAGAGGAGTCAAAAGGGCCAAGGGCCCACCGCGAGGTATGCCCACAAAGCAAAGAAGTTTGGGATCCAGAATCATCTGAGATGGGGCCAGGGTCCAAGGGGGAGCCGAAGGTCCCGGAGAGGGGACCACAGCTAAAGGGCGAAGGGAACGGCTGAGTTC
>NW_017729030.1:10846393-10847219 GCF_001723915.1 Gavialis gangeticus
GCTGCCTGGGATGCTGTCTGTGAGGCTTGGGCTGCAGTGTAGGGGTGGAATGGAGCTGTGAATATTTCCTTAAACATCGGGGTTCAAAATGGGCAGCCTTCTGCCTAATTAACACCTCAGTACTATTACATCAAGGCATGGCAGGAGAGTGAGGTGGGTGGCTGGCCCATAGGCAGGAGACAGGCCAGTGCTTGCACCGGGTGTGAAAACTTGCCCCTGTCACACAGTGTTGCTCAGCAGTAACTACCCTGGATCTTACCATAGGAATTTAACACCTCACCCTAGAGTGACTCAAGAGAAACTCAATATGGTCTGCCAGATTTCACCCCTGGTTTGATTTCACAGAAGTCAATGGAACTTCAAGAGACATGAACTGGGAACTCTGCTTTATTATTTTGTTTTAATTTTTTTCCACTAATATGTACTAATGGCAGTTTCATTTTTTTGCATAACAAGTACCAGAATACTGAATCTTTATGGCTGCCAAGAAATGCACAACAAACAGATTTACATGTTTTTTCCCCTTTATTTCCATCATTTGACCATTTCTTTTTATGTTCTACAAGCAAACTGCAACTATATTTACATGTTTAATCTGGACGAATTGCTAAGTTTTTGTAGATGGCTATGGAGACTTTGATCTTTGACTTTCCAATTTTTTAAAAGTAAAACATAATGCATTCATGAAGGCATTAAAATTGCCAGCTTTTAAGATGATTGCCAACTCATGTTTCTTATTTTTTCAATCCCTATATGATCATTTCTGGCCTCCATACAGGTTTGGACCATTAATTCATAGTCCAAAAATTACTTTTATGCTGATAGA
>NW_017729030.1:10852219-10852951 GCF_001723915.1 Gavialis gangeticus
AGGTACTGAAATCATTTATATTGTTCAATTTCATCTGAATCATAACTGAGTGTCAAAAAAGAGGTGTTAAATGCTACTTTTTTACCTAACCATGTGTAAAGCTCCAGAATGGAGAGATGAGATAAAAAGATTAATAAAATCAAAATGGGATAACAAGGATGAAAAAAAGAAGTGATTGGAAAAATAGTAGAAAGGATAAAACTAGCTAAATAAAACCAAAAGACTGACCATTTTCCACACCCAAACCTGATCTCTTTTGGATGACATGTATCACTGTTTATTTAAAACTTGTTGATAGGCATTCAGGGCTTGCTCAAATGTATCACAGATAAACAATATATAAAAAGCATCTAGTTTCATTATGTATAGAATAAACCTATAATGTGTGTTCTATATGAAAGCCAAACATTGGTGATATCCCATCAAACTTATTTGAATTCATTTTCTGCTGTTAACTTAAGATTTAAAACAAATCATTTTTAATTTAATAAACCTATTTAATTTAATGAGGCTTAAACCCTGTCACACGTACAAACACCCAAAATGAACATAAGTATTAGAATAGAGGGAAAAAATAGATTAACTGTTAAGTATGCCTTCGTACTATAGATAAATTATTTGTGATATAAATTTAAATCTTAATCAAAATGGACTTTACAAACTTACTTTCCCTGTGATACATAAATGTGTATTATTCTGTTTGACTTGTATTGTTTTACTTGAAATGGGGGG
>NW_017729030.1:10852991-10855522 GCF_001723915.1 Gavialis gangeticus
TGTTTTTTGTTTTTTTTGGGGAGGGGGGGGGGGGGGGGGGTTTCTACATTTGGGCCAAAAGGAAGTGGGAAAAGTATTTACTGCTATGGATGCAGTGGTGCAGCTGCACCCTTTTTTGATTCCTGCTCTACCCAAATTTTAAAACCAACTGCCTGAGAGGGGCAGCAACATTTTTATTTAGGCAGTGCTGAGACAATCTATTCACTTGTGTCTTATTGTCATCTCCCTGGCTTCTGCTAATCTCTCTACTTCACAGGTATTAATGACCGTCTAACCTTTATAAAGGTCTTGATGTTTCACTGTTCAAATTATCCTTTCTTTTGCAATTTTGCTGTCTGTTAGTCATTTCTGACCATGGCTCTCTCCTGTATCACAGCCATAGACAGTTCTAACTCTACCTAAAAACCTTAACTCAGGTGGGGTAACGTTAACTCAAGTGTAGAAATGATTTACAGTGAAGTATTGGTTGCACTATCAAGACAATCTGAATAAGAGACATTCATTTAACTATAATGACTGCAGAACTAATGACACAATATCTTTTGATTATTTTTACCTATTATGTTTCTAAACATAATATATAATCTAGCAAGTTACTGCATATTCTAGTAGGTATATTTATTTTTTGCCTTGATCTTAAACTATAATATAGTGATAGCCCCCTAATATATTAATAAGCTTTGGTTTCTCTTTAACTGGAGAAAAATATATGTTTGTGTTATATGTGATGATGTGCCAGAACATCTGCATCCCCCATTTTCAAAATCCTAGATCCACTCATATTTACTGCTCTAATATTTGCCTTACTATTATTTGTCTTTTTTACAAAAACTATTCTATGACCTTAAATAACTATTCCCCCTAGATTTTATTTCCCTTTTCTGCTTCCCTACCAGATCACAAATGACAATCTACTGTTGAGAGGAGAGGACAGTGTTGGGAGTAGTAGACTGGTGACAATTTTCACTGATGAATTACCACAATTCTTTACATAAAACTCTGCTGTGGTTCTGGTGAAATCTAAGGGTCCAATGTTGTTTATCCTTGGAAACACCTAAGCAAAACATAGGAAAAATATAGGGAGAAGAGCAAGCAGGTGGAAGTGTGGCTGCAATCTAGTGGTTACAGCACTGCCTGCTGCCCCTAGGGAGCAGAAATCATAGTTACAGCCTCTGCTTTTTAACCAATGACTGTCTAAGGCATAAGCACAAGGTTGTTGCCAGCTGTCATGATTTTTGGCATTGTTCTTAAAGTCTGCACTTTGGAATGTGAAAAACATCTCTTTCTCTCTATATATAAAAGAAGGAGCTAAGTTTTTCACATTCCTGAAGCATAGACTTTAAGAACAACGCCAAAAATCATGAGAGTTGGCAATACTATAAATATATAAAAAGTTCCAAAATCAGGGACTAGAACTGTATGTTCATGAAAGCAACATCACCTCTCAGGAATGGTTAAGATTCTAGGTGCACAGGAAGGTCCCACTCCAACAGCACCAAGCTAGGGCTCTGTTTCCTTAATTAAAGCGGTTGTGTATTGCCTATACTTTTCTTGAGGAAAGACAAGGAGGGTTGAGGTACTCAAGAAAAAAAAAAACCTGTTTTAATAACTTTTAATTTCTGCTCAGTTTCTTACCTATCCTTTTTAGAAAGGTTATTGAGAAAATGGTGGCTACCCAGTTCTTCAGCATTTGATATCTCTATTCTTTCTGGAATCCACTCATACAGATGTCAAGACAGAAAGTGGAAATCACATTGGTCTTGGTGGTTGTGAGTCTCTAGAATAATATATAGGGGTCTTTAATAGTTGATATTACTGTAGCTACCTATAGACCTCAGTGCTCTTTATCCTGAGCTACTATTTACTTATCTGAAAGACCCTGTGGCTTGGGCACAGTTGCATTAATGTCTTCCCCTAGACCTTTCAGGAAGATTACAAGAGGTAAGACTGAGCAACTTCAATTCCTCTGCAAAGCCTCTCAGTTATGGGTTACCAGCCTATAAGCCACCAAACCTTTGGCATTTCAAAGGTAAACAACCTTGGATGGATCAGTGTCACTGGTAGGTGTTATAGGGCTTTGTCCCCTTCTTCATGGGTGCCTTGCCTCCCAGCGACCCAAAGGTGAGATCCAGATTTGGCACCACTGAGATGATTCAGGTGCTGCTCCTACTCACCTGACATGTCTTTGATGTTCATTGTTCTTTGCTTTGGAGGCAGTTCCCTGTAGGTGGCCTGAGGAGATCTCAACCCTGAGGTTCTTCATGGGGCTCCAACCTCCCCTTTATCCCACCCTCACCACATCCCCAGATGGGGGGGCTCTACTGTCCGTAGGTCTTATGCTGGGATGATCCTATCTCATCCACGCTGCCCACCTCCAAGGGTTGAGTTGTCTCAGCTATCACTCCTCCCAAGGCCATCCTTCATCTTTGGAATGCAGCCTAGGTAACTAAACATGCCCCAGTCTGGGGTTAACTGTAACTTAGAAGTAAAACTGAACATAAGAGGTCAGCGTCCGCTGATGGGCTCCTGGG
>NW_017729030.1:10855688-10856421 GCF_001723915.1 Gavialis gangeticus
CGCTGATGGGCTCCTGGGATCTTGTCTCCTAGGGGCCTTCAGTCTTGCTGAGGACTCTACCATCCCTCTCTGCCTAGTAGGCATTTGGAAGGGTCATTCACCCTGTGCTGGGCCTCTGCTAGCCCTCTCGTGCAAGCCCTGCTTGGGTTTATGTCCTTTCCTCCTTCAAGCCCGCCTGGCCTGCGGCTACGCTGATTGGGTCCCACCAGCCAGCATTGCCTGTGTCTCCCATGCTGGGCTGCAGGGTCTCCCACGCCTCCCTCCTTGCTAGGCTGCCCAAGGGTGTCAGTGGCCCCTCACTGCCACTTCCTGCCATGGTACCTGGGCTCCCTGTTGGGGCTTTGATGCTCTTCCTGGGTGTCCTGAGGGACTGCTTCCCTCCAACGGAGCTTCCCAGTGTCCCCCTGCTCCCAGGGCTTGGGCTCCTTGTCTCACCTGCCAGCATCCTCCGGCAGATGCTCAGCTTCCTTCCCCTGTGCCCAGGACTTGTGCTCCCCAGCTCCACAACTGGTGTCTACCCACCGGCATTCTGCCCTGCTGTTCCTGGCACTGGGTCAGCTGTGTTTCCAGCTACCTTTTGAGTAGCCTGCGCTTCTCCGAGGCCATGCCCCCGACACCTGCTGATTTACAGGCTTGGGCATCTCCAGAACTGCCCAGCCTGCTCCCGCATCTCTCCCCAGCTGCCATTCTTCTTCACCCCTATGGTGAGTATTGGGGTGGATTGGGAGGGGGG
>NW_017729030.1:10856469-10858486 GCF_001723915.1 Gavialis gangeticus
AGCAACACGAAAGAGTGAATACTGAAGAATGTTGGTGAAATATAGTGTCCCATTTTAAAAAAGCAGAACAAGAAAACCATATTAATACTAAAACTGTATAATTGTTTTTCCCCCTATTTGATGACTGAAACAAAGAACATATACAATTTGTATCAAGTAATTTACATTTCATTACAAAAAATCAAGTACGTTTAGTCTTGAAATGTTCCAAAGTAGAAATTCAGAATGTCTCATTTTATTCCATAAAACAAAACATTGCAACATTATATATTTTTTTTTGGCTAAACTTTTTTGCTGAATGTTACAAATTCATCAATAATTTCAGTCAGTTGGAAATTCCTCAATTAGCAAATTAGATTGTTCATCTAAACAATTTCATGCTGCTCTAATTATTACTGTGCATTGTATTCTGTTATCCTGGGTAATAGACATACCAAAATAATGGAGCTTAGAATTATATCTAAACAACATAAACACTATTTTTGTTGCTCTTTACTGTTGTGTTTAATGTGTGGGAAGAAGATGAATGTTTCCAGAAATTTGGAATAATAGCTTGGGATGCTATACAGCAATTTCTGCTAAATTGTCTGTAGTTCATAGAGATTAACTTGTCTTTCCAGAATGCTCCCAAGATGATTAGAACACTTCACTCTCAAAAGTTCATCTTTAAGAAGAATACAAAGTGAAACAGTATACTATATATTCCTGTATATTGCCTGATCTTCCATGGAAGTTTAATAGAACTCCTGTCAGTTTGACAGATCATGAACTTCCCAAGGCAAATGAAACCATCCCAGTTACACAGTACTTGGAAAGCAAGAACGTATGTAACCTGTTTTCTCCAAACACACATGCTGCAAATAAAGATATCAAGTGTACTGACATTTCTGCATTACCGCTTAAAATAACATCCTGTGTGATGCCTATATACTGTGCTGTTAGCTCAATTTCAGATTTTCTAAACACTGGGATTCAAAGAATAATGCTTCAGTTCCTGTACAGTGTATGCATCTACTGCATCTAAAGCTAGGGAGGAAAAGGGGCCAGAGTTAAGAATGTGTGGGTTTTGGCTTCAAAATTAGGCATGCTTTAGTAATCTAGTACACTAAACTGTTTCTTATTAATATTTCATGCAAGTACACTTCAGTCATCCCACGAGCCTGACACTTTCTCAACATACCAATAGCAAATGTTCTGTAAAATGCAACTTTCTTCTAATAGGGCCACCCTGGCTTTTACAGTGATCTTAACTGACCCTCAAACTTTGAACTCTAATGTAGGGTTTAATTTGTTCTTTTTTTTTTTTAAATAAAGGAAGCAATATACAAAACTTGTTGGTATAATATACCACATTTGTTTTTGTTCTGTAGAGTTCTGTCAGTCTGCTTTGTTCTGATCAAACAGATTTAAGTTTGTTGTGCTTACTGACAGAGTGCAAAATGACTTAGGAAAATAATTAGTATTAAATCCCTTGTTAATATAATTATGTGCCTTAGAATATGGTTTTGAAGTGTGTCAGCTTAAGCACAGCTGTTTTCTTGTTTAATATGAACAAGGCTAGTCAGAGGATTTGTGTCAAAGGACTTAAGTTAGTGACTGAATTGTATAAAAAACTTCTTAGATGTAGTTTTACTAAATCTTTGTCATTCCAAGTACATTTTTAATACTCATTCAATACTCATAATGCCATGACACCCAAAAGTCTCAGTCAAGCTTTGAACACTGTGGTGTTACATGTGGAAATAGCTACATGACAGACTCAAGTTTAAGCTAGGGATACTTAAGATTGATTTACCTAGTTTAAATCTGTTACCAATAGCAGTCTGACCATGGAAGCAAGAAACTCAATGGAAGCTAATTTATCCTGCTTCTTGGGTGGGTTCTGCAGCTCCAAGCACATAACGCAAGGCTAGAATGCTCCTGCTATGCACGGTTGTTACTTGGAAACTATCTAAGGCAGGAGTAGGCAATGCTTTTGACTGTCGTGCTGAAAAAAACTGCTATGTCTACCTTGTAA
>NW_017729030.1:10863486-10865092 GCF_001723915.1 Gavialis gangeticus
ATCCACGGTTGTTACTTGGAAACTATCTAAGGCAGGAGTAGGCAATGCTTTTGACTGTCGTGCTGAAAAAAACTGCTATGTCTACCTTGTAAGAGTCCAGAGTGTCAGCATGACAGAAAAAACAAAAGCAGAGTGGAAGTTACATGGTAGGATGCACTGCTTACTAATATAGTTAAAAACCATAAATGGGGTTTTTTGGGGGGGAGGGGTTTTTTTTACAGTAAGTACCAGGTTTTCTAAAAATTCTAAACCTGATGACAATAAATAAAACTTCTTATACTATCTTTGTTCTTGTAAAGAAAGAAAAAGGAAGAGAAAAAGAAGAGAAAGAAAAGAAATAGAAAAAAGAGAAAATAGAGGACAGGAGATGAAAGAAGAGAAGAGAGGAGAAAAAAGAGAGAAAGAAAAAGAAAAGGGGAAAAAAGAGGAGCGAGAGGAAAAGAGACAAGAGAGAAGAGAAGAGAGAAAAAGAGAGAAAAAGAGAAAGAGAGAGGGAAAAAAAGAAAAAAGAGCGGCGATAGAAAAGGGGTGGCTACACTTACAGGTGGACCTAGGCAGGCTAGCAAGTTGGGCAGATCGGAACCTGATGAAGTTCAACATTGAGAAATGTAAAATGTTCCACTGTGGGACAAGCAACCCCCAACACACCTACAAGCTTGGCAACACCAAACTGTCTAGCACCACAATGAAAGGGACCTGGGGTTAATAATAGACAACAGCATGAATATTTGCCGGCAGTGCGGTGCTGTAGCCAGTAGGGCAAATAATACTTTGGCATGCATCAATCAATGCATCTCCAGCAAAGCCAAGGAGGTGATTCTTCTGCTCTGCTCAGCACTGGGGAGACTGCAGCTGGAGTACTGCATCCAGTTCTGGGCACCACACTTTAACAAGGACGTGGACAAGCTTGAGAGAGTCCAAAGAAGAGCCACCCGTATAATCAGAAACATAAAAGGCAAGCCATATAAGGAAACGCTGAGGGATCTGGTACTCTTCAGCCTGAGGAAAAGAAGGCTGAGAGGGGACCTGGTAGCAGCTTACCGCTACATCAGGGGAGTACATCAAGAACTCAGTGAGCAGTTCACCAGGGCATGTGAGAGGAAAGCCAGGAGGAGTAATGGTCACAAACTCCTGGAAAATCAATTCAGGCTCTACATTAGAAAAAACTTCTTCACAGTCAGGGTGTCCAGACTCTAGAATAAGCTCCGTCCAGAGGTGGTGCAATCACCCACCCTGGAAATCTTCAAGAGGAGACTAGACAGTCACCTTTCTGGGGTCACCTTGTAGCGAAAATAGATACTTTTCTCTATGTTTCTTTGTTCCTTGTTTTAGTATTAACCCCTGCATTCTGTAACTTTCCACCCACATGGTACAGGATGGCCCACTACCCCTATGCCTTATAGGTTGCTCAGGTTTTGGTTTGAAATGACCAATTAAAATGTAACACCTCAACTGAAAAGAATGCTAGCTCAATAAAAGCCACGTGCGCTCTTTGTTTAGGGTTGACACTGATCTGAGCAACAAGCTCCTCTGTCGGCCTGCTTGCAAGCAATAAAATAGAGTTGGATCCAGCCTGAAAGTGTGACTCTCTTCTAGAGGTGAATTG
>NW_017729030.1:10870092-10878605 GCF_001723915.1 Gavialis gangeticus
CCCCCAGTTGTCTTTCCTGCTTGGTGCAGGGGGCCAGACCCGATGATCTTACTAGGTCCCTTCTGGCCTTACAATCTATGAAAAAGAGAGAAGAGAAAGAAAAAAGGGGAAAAAAAAAAGAAAGAGGAGAGAGAAGAGAAGAAAAAAAAGAAGAGAGAGAAAAAAGAGAAGAGAGAAAAAATGGAAAAAAGATAAAAAGAGAGTGTGCCCCTTGTTGTCCAGTGCTACCATCTGCACCTTTGGCCCACTGGTCCAGTGCAGTGTTTAGCAGAGGGAGGCAATGACTCCCCAGCAGCAGGCAGCAGGCCCGGAGTGCTCAGGCCTCCCCAACAGTCCCAGAGCAGTTGGAGCCCCGGCCCAGAGCTGGGAGGGAAGGCCTGGCTGGGGATCAGGCAGACAGATGCCCCATCACACCCAGCCAGGAGAAGCACTGGGCCACTGAGCACCACGGCCAGGCACTTAGGGCAGGGTCCAGGTGGTGCAGAGAGAAGCAGGCATGGGGGGAGGCACCACAGGCAGGCCAGCCTGGCTGGGCCCTTGGGAAGGCAGCAGCTGGAGGAAAAAAGGGACCAAGCAGGAAGCACGGGCTGTCCCAGGGCTCCACAGACTAGGGCTATGGTGAGTGAGACACCCAGTGGCACCTGAGGTGGGGCCTGGCCTGATTTGGCCCAGCCCAGCCCAGACCATGCAGCTCCATAAGAATGGGCCACAGCTGTCCTGTCCGTGAGGAGATGCCACAAGGCTGGGGCAGGACACCAGACTCAAAGGACTCCCAGCTGTGGACTTAGTCTCCCTGTGTGCTGGGCACAGCATGAATGGGGCAGAGCCACCCCCAGTGCATGATCCTGGATGTGGAGCCCAGCTTCAGAAGCCCTCCGGGCCCTGGGAACAGATGCTGCAGGCAGCGCTCAGGGCTGAGCCAGCCAGGAGCCTCCAGCACAACAGCCCTCTGCAGTGCCTGCCCAGGCCCAGACCTCACCCATCCGCAGCTGCCCTCCAGAGCCCGAGCTGGGCTGGAGGGTGCAGCCTGGGGACAAAGAGCGGAGTCAGCAGAATGCAGACTACGGCCCTCTCGTGTTCCTCTGACTCCGCCTCCAACTTAAAAAAAGGTTTTTTTAAAACAATTTCCTCACACACCTCCTGGCATGCCAAAGAAAATGTCTCTGTGTGCATCTAATTGGCACACACTAGGGGTTGATCTAAGGCACCTTGACACTACAGTGCAATCTGCAGGAATTGCTGAGTTTCTCTCCCAATCAGAGTGCAGTGAAATGGGCAAGTAACATGTGAAAGGTAAGGGAGAATGGTGTAATAATATCTGTTTGGTTTCATAGACATATATTTTTTAGTTAAAAATGAATGTAACAACACATGCAATCTATCCCCACCTGTACCTGGCTTCTGGTCCACTTCCCAGTTCACCGCTGAGCACATGAAGGGTCTCCCTGCACTCCCGTGGGACACTCCATGTGCCCCAGCATCACAGCGATCAAGCCATGTTTGCTATGTAGACAAAACATTTAAAGCTGTGTCTATGTCCGAATCTCTGAATCTTTCTGAATCTCTCTGAATCAATTTGGAGGGTCCTGAGTCAATTCAGAGATTGAAAGGGTCCTCTGATTTGATTCAGATTGAGAGATTTGGCCACCAAATCAGGCCGAATCTCTGCAGAATTGAATCAGGGACGGAAGCCACACACAGCCCTAGAAGGTGGCAAAGATGGCCTTATAGAGAGGTAGTGCTTTCATTTAATGGGGAAGGGGGCAGAGATTTAGAGGGGGGAAAAAGGGTTTGGTTTTGCCCAATTTTTTAAAGTTTGAATTGTCAACAAGCCATACAGGAAAAGCAAAGCATGGAATCCCTTTGAATCTTTAGTGGACAGTTGTCCAAACATGGACTAGTAATGCAGGATTTCCACTGTGGTTTGGGCTTACATGGGTTTGTAGGATTATTCCAGTCTTTTTTCTGGATGATTTTAGATTAAACCAAAGGAACTAGGATATAATTAAGACCAAGCTTCACTTATGGTGCTGATTTAAAAAGATAAAGCATTAAATCCTGGGTAAATTCCATTAACATCAATAAAAGTTTGGATTTAATAACACCTGAATAAAGAACTTCAGGATGTGCCCCAGGATTATCAATGCAATGCCTGCTGAAATTGTTCTGTGCTCTTTGATCCAGTCAGTGCAGGATCTGAGTGTTCTTGCTCTGTATCATAATAGACGCTTGAATTAAACATGACATAAATGGTGTTGATATATTCAGGAATAGGAGGAGATGTGACAGAAAAATGGAAAAACAAATCCATGCAGATATTTAATTGAGTTAGTGACTTTTTATCCTACAAGCTATCAGCAGATGAAAGCCAGGAAAATGCTTATGATATGCAAGGAATTCCTTTCTTGCTTCCAGAACTGGTGAAAATAGCAACAGGCCCACATACCTGTATATTTTAAAACATCAAAGAAAGAGCATAGTTTATATATTAAAAATAACCAAGTTCCCTAGGCACTATTGCTATGGAAAATTGAAATCTATAATAATTAAGAACCCGACTTCCTTTAACATATGTATAAGATTAAGTGGTCACCAACAGAAATGCTGGTGATTTAATCTAAGTATTTCATAATATCTGAGCTGCTTCTTTTGGCAACTTCCACAGAGAAGGGGATCAAAGTGGTATCTGTTTTGTTTTGAGAGATCTCTGAAACATTAATATGTGCAACAATGAACAGAATAAAATGAATTCAGAGTCAATTTTGCATTCCTCTCTGAAAAAATGTACTTTGAAAAGGGAAAGCATACATAAATGGCAAGAGTTTGGTCTAAAGCTCCTTTCTATTATGCAGTGACCAAAATGGGATAGTTAGCAAAATTAATAAAGTATATTCTAACATTTCACAAAAACAAAGCAACTATGTCTGACTTATCTGTTCCTCTCTACCCAGGATCTCTTGAACATATAGAGCATCTATAGACATACAGGGAGGCTGCTCTGACATGCTGTAATTATACCATGGCAAAGCAGACTCAATTAATTGAGTTTACTGGAGCAAGGTTATTACCACAGCAGACTCTAGTGTCATGTATATAAGCATCCCTATGCTGAAAAATGGTGGTGGGGGCATTCCACAACATTTAGTAAAAACATCCCCACCGCCATTTTTCGGCATGGGGACGCTGATATACATGACAGTCCAGGCACTTTAATTAGAGCAGCTCTTGGAGCTCCCCTAAGGCCCACCCCCAGTCCTGGAGCTTATATATAAATGCCCATATTGACACTATATCATAGAAGAAGGACATTGGCTTCTGGGGTTCCCCTGATTTGCCTATGGCAGGTTAGAGGGTTATGTCTGTGTTGTGTCAGGGTCTGGATAAAAACGATCTTGTCTCGGAGGGTTCAGATTAGATAACCTCTGGAGGTTCCTTTCATCCCTACATGTCTATGATTTTATGATTCTATGAGAAGGGACCTGCACAAGTTCTTTTCACAGCACAGATTGCTTCCTCTGCAGAACCAGATATGGTTTATTAGCTGGAATACAGGTGGGGGTAGGATCCTCCCCGTCCATTCATATCATAGCCACTTCTGTGGTAAGGGCATTGTACCTCATTGACCGCTGTTCTCCCAAAGAATCCATGTACAGTGTGCAATGTGGTTAGCTCACACAAAGAGTGAGGGAACAGCTTGGTTCTCTTTACTCATTTGTATGACCATTCTCATTTGTATGAGAATTCAAGCACACAGCTATTGAAGGGCCTATTTATGCTACTTTCTCACAAGACCTGCCTACTCCACTCTGAAACATCATGTTGCTACCATGGTACCTCTCAAACTTTACACAGTATAGCTGTGTTCCCATGAAACCATTGGAAAGGAGCAATGTACAGGAATATTCAAAACTTCCCCTCCCCGCCCCACATACTTCACTCATTTGCTCCCTGAATAGATATTTACTAGTTTCATAAAGAATTTTTCCATATCATAACAGAAAATATTTGGAGTGATACTACATAAGCATGAACCATATAAAAAGAAAAACAATTACTGTTGTACTTGATGTTTATGAAGAATAATAACAACAACCATGTGATTCACTGGAGTTACTGCTTCACAGCATAAAGATAATTTTTCTTTTATGATTATGAATATTTTTATATGCACAAAATAAAACTATTATTATTAATCTTCTGAAAGCAACAGAGAGATATAGAAAGTTTAGTTCTTATCCCTGTGTCTTCTGATTGGTTTAGAAAACTGTATAATACATGAGACTCAAATTAGCTGTTGACATCCAGGCTAAATATTAAATTAGGAATGTCTGGTTCATATGAAAAGTATAAAATGCTCTCTTGAAATGTTAATTGACACGTCTGTGACAAATGAGAAAACATTATGTTCAAGACATGCTGTCCAAGTGATTGTATGTTATCAGACCACCAGTTTTAAAACAAATACATCTTGAAGCAAGTGTACTCACTCTATATCTACTGACCTTTCCATACATTCAAGCCAGTGAACCTCCAAGAATGCACCTGAATGAAGATCTTACTAACTTCAGATAAATCTTTCAGCCTCTCAGCCTGACTTAGGATCCCATGTGTTTGTTTCCATCATAAAATAAGTTCTAATTCTTTCCTACTGTTACTGTCAGCCAGTGTGGTTTTCACTTAGTGTTAGACATAATGAATTTATTCTTGTCTGGCTTCATGTGGAACAATACTGTGTAAGTAAATCTATTCCCTCTTTGCTTTCTTTCTAAAAAAACAAATCATAGCTGACTGGTCCTATATACTAATAATCAGTATGGTCTGTGCCTAGGCTTTGGGTGTTTGTTTTTCATATTAATTTCCTTTAAATACTGAATATCAAATTTATGATATAAACCAGACATTATTAAGATGCAAAGTACTGTGGCATTATGGCCTAATGGCGCTTCAAGTAGGCAAAATTAAAAGCTTTTTTCTTTCAGTGCTTAGCAATTCCTGTTCCTATTTAGATTTCTTTTAAGTTAAATTTAATCTCTCTAGTGTGGGCCCACCTATATTGTGGCAGCTGAAAAGTATGTGTGTGTGATAAAAGTGCTTGCTGAAGGCTGTATGAAGATTAGACCAAGTGTTTTTTGTATTTGTTTAGATATTAAGCTATAAGTTGTTGCTAAAAGCCTAATTATAGTTTAAGATGTAGTGAGGCCTTGTATAAAGTAAAGCCTAGTAAATTTAGCAAAGCCTAGAAGTAGTAAGGCCCTGTGGTGCAGTTCAAATTACCTTATCAAAGGAATGCAAGGCTTGTACTGCTATTGGTTGTCTAAGGACAGTTGAAAAAAAAGGAATCGAAGTGGTTGTACATTATCAGTGTCTTTCAGAAGCTATAAATTAGCTGAAATATCTGGAAACCATTCAGAAGGAAGATGCAGCTCTGTAAACAGGATTAGTTAGCTGTTGCCTGAATCAGTGGGCCCGTGGACCTCAAGGAGCCCAAGAACTGCATTCCAGGGTCCTTCCTGGCACCCCTCAGACAGCATTGTTTGGGGACTCCTGACCTCGCAGGTCTTTTGTACACGAGATGCTTTATTGTGCATTAGACTAATCTAGTGAGCAATATAACAGCATCTACATAAATTATTTCACAGTACAGTAGTCTAATGTTCTGTTTTCTAGTACCTGTAGATAGAGATTCTAGAAACTGGCACATTAAAACTAATGTGCTAGAGTGCATTTGGAAAGAGAAGCTTGCTGTATATCAGGCATCAGAGGGACTGCCAATAAGTTGCTGACGCAAATTGCTTTTGTCAGTCATCATTTGTCTTGTTACTATGCGTAGTTGTGTATTTCTTAAGTCATTAAATCTTTCTTACCTTTCTACCCCCCACCACACTCTCAATCCTAAAACCTCTGCAGGCAGCTGAAATATATATGAGAACACAGTTAAAAGTTACACTCAAAATACAGTGTACCATGTACGAAGAAAGTCTCTCAGATACCAAATATGTTTTTAATATTGTGTAGTGTGGTAACACAACTGGAGAGCTGAATAATGGAATGAAAAGGAAGGAAGAGGACTGGGAGTAAAGGTATTAAAGAACAAATAAATAGGAAGGACAACAATGACTATAAGGGTGGAATAGGATTCACTTGGGTCCACTAAATCTACTTAGAAGCAGAATAGAATCTGGCCAACCATGTCTAAACATGGATGTATATCAGGGCAAGCCATGAGGAAAAGGTCTTTTGTTCACAATGGGTCTTTTGTACACGAGATGCTTTATTGTGCATTAGACTAATCTAGTGAGCATTATAACAGCATCTACATAAATTATTTCACAGTAGATTAGTCTAATGTACTGTTTTCTAGTACCTGTAGATAAAGACTCTAGAAACTGGCAAATTAAAACTGATGTGCTAGAGTGCATGTGTAGATTCTAACCAGGAGTAAATTGCTTCCAGTCAGCCTAGCCAGCAGGGGGCAACAGGGGACGTGCTATCCCAGTTCAGTGAGATGCTGCCTTCTAGCCACATGGAAATCAGGACCTGTCCCAATCTCCAAGTGGCTGGGAGACAGCTGCCAGGCAACTGGGACAGCTCTTTCCTACCATGTGGAATTTGGGGCCATCCCCCATTCTCCCTGCCAGCTGAGGGGTACCAGTCTGGTTGCTGCAGGGGGGCAAAGCATGGCAGGAGCAGCCTTAACTGAACTGTTCTTGTCAAGAGCAAATTTGCTCTCAACAGGCACACTTTCAGCTGTGTGCAGGGGCCCAGTTTATGTGCCTGCATTTTCTGTGCAGAAAATCCCCTTGAAGGATCCCCTTTCATAAGCTTGTAGAAGTAGAATAGTAGAAATTTAGTCAGAAAAAAAACAAAAACCAATCCACAGTCAGAATCCATTGAGGTTTACAGTGGATGACAAACTGAATATGAGACAGCACTGCAATATTTCTGTGGGAAAAAAAGAACGGCATTCTGGGATGTATCAATAGGCACGTCATATGCAAGTTATTGTAGGTTACTCTTCCTCTGTCTTCAGCACTGGTGAGCCCTCCCCTGGAGTACTAGATAATTTTGGTCTTCACAGTTTCAGAAATCTATAGTCAAATTGGAAAGTTTCCAAAAGCAAGCACAGAAATTTAAAAAGAGGCCCAGAAAATATGACATATAAGAAAAAGTGGGGAGAATTGGGATGATTTAGTCAAGAAAGGAGATATTTGAGGGGCAATTTGATAATGTCTACCAATAGCAAACAACTATTCTCTATGTCTACAACGTACAAGATAAGAAGAAATGTTCTTAAACTGCAAGGAGAGATGTATATCTTTTAAATAATCTTTCTATATATGCGGGTGGCAAAGCAGTGGAATATATTACCTAAAGAGATTGAGGAATCTCCATTACTAGCAGATTTTAAAATTCAGGTTTGTGACGAGATGAGCAGGGTGCTGGACTAGATGAATTCTTGAGATCCCTTCTAATCATATTTTTCTATTATTCCAATTAAGGTCCTTAAGACATTTTTTCAAAGTAAGAAATCATGTTAACCACAAGAGCAGAGCAACATTTATAAAATATTGATACTTTCCAATGATGTACTTGAACACCCTGTACACAGGAATGCTGAAGCGTCTGCTTCCACAGTTACTTGAAAGTTATTGCTAGAAAAGTGAAAAGCATCACTGGAAACAAATTGATACTAAGAATGCAATTTACTTGCAGCATACTGAAATGCAGCCTCCAGGGTATACTGTATGATGATCAATGTAGCAGAATTGCAGTAGTGAACCATAGAGGCAGAATAATCCTCTTAACTGCAGAAGAATTTGGACATACAAATCAAATTCCTCAGACAGAAAATATGTCAACAGTTTTATTTTGAGTATTATTTCTATGCAAGGCCATACTGGCACTTAATAAAACAGAAATTGATGAGGGATGCATTTCTTGGCAGTAAATGAAAGCCTTAAAAGCCAAAAGAATATTTAAGTCCTTAATCTAGGTAGTTCCTGAAATACCCTTAAGACTCAGCTGATTATGGTTATTATTTTGGTAATGCCGAGAGGTCCCAGGGAATGATTAGAACCTCCAGATAATAAGTATGATAATAATAAGTATGACAAACGAAACATTAATCAGGTATGCGGTACGCTGCAGAGGGTAGGAACACAGCTGAGCCTCTGGTTTGCATGCATACATATCATCCTGTTTCTAGCAACATGCTTTTGGAGGTAGAATAAGAAAGAAAAATATAATGCCTCAGGCTTGTCCCCTTACTCTTTCCCTTCCCGGACTTCTCCTAGTTTCAGGCGTGAATTACACAATGGCCAATAATGACATGCAAGATATTCTCCAAATTTCCCTTCTAAAAAAAGAAGTGTTCGGCAGAGCAGTGGGTCGGCTTCTGTCACTCACTTCATCTTGCCATCCTCTTTTACACTATACCATTAAATTCCATTTGTCTTCTTCCCTGCCTATCACCTCAGGTGCTCTGCCACCAGCTGCGCCTGCGGGACCTGGCC
>NW_017729030.1:10894918-10896379 GCF_001723915.1 Gavialis gangeticus
CTCTGGGTGATCTTGCTCACCTTGGGAACATGCCCCCATTTCTGTCCTCCTTTCCCCCACTGGTCCAGAGTGGCCTGCCTCTGCTTTGGGGGAAAGGGGTTTTGGAGTGAGCGGGGGACTTCCCTTTTGGCACACTCGCAATGGTCCCAGGCTGAGCAGGAAGAAGGGCAAGGGGGTACTGCCTCCTCAGATGTAGCAGCATCACTGTGGTGGAAAAGTGTCTCACATCCTTGCCACAACTCATGTGCCTTCAGCAGTGCTGGCAGATGGCAAACCTGGGATCAAACCTGCCAGCTCAAAATGCTCCCACACTAAACTACTCCCCCACTTCTGGGTTGAGGCTGAGGATCCTGCCTTATCCCTCTCCTCAGCAGGCTGAGGCTCAACAGCAGGAGCAGATGCCTCAGCTGAGCCACTTGCCTGAGCCTCCACAACCTCCTCCAAGGTGCTGCTTTCTGGAGGAGACCTGGGTCTAGGGGAAATTTGAGGGGTGTGAAGCACAAACTCTGATTGCCCCTCAGTCCCCAGAACTGCTTGAGCCAGCATGCTTAGCATCCCTGGTTCAGTTCCAGCTCCTCCTCTGGCAGTGGGAGGCTCACACTGAGAGATGACTTTGGGGTGGAGAAGACAGTAATTCCACTGCTGGTGCCTACTTCTGGGCTGAGGGGAGGTGGTGCAGGTGCAGGGACATCAGGTGCAGACACTACTCCCATCTCCTTGCTTCCACTGGCAGCACTGTCATGGCTGCTTGGGAAGAGAATGCGTCTGTGTTTGGGGGCGCGGGGGCTGCAGCTCTAGCTCTCCCCCTACCCCATCTCCCTCCCCTGCCAAAAGACCTGGCACCTGCCTTTCCAGCATGCTTCATATTAATCTTTCCTATGCTGCCAAAGGTCTCTGTGTGTGTGTCAATCCTTTTGTGATGTGTGTTTTATTCCCTCTGTTGTGTGTGTGCACTGGACTCTTCTTTGATTGTTTGCTTCAATGTTAAGAGCTATGTAAAAGTTGTGTGCTGTCTGTCTGTCTGTCTTCTTCTCCTATGAATATCTGATTTTTTTCTTTATATTGTGTATGTGTGTATGCATGTGCATGTATACGCATGTGTGTAATCTGTGTGCCTCCCTGCACAATGATGGATCACGTTGGCAGGGAAAACACAGCTTTCTTTTTTCAAAGTTTGCAAAAAAAAAAAGAGCAAATATAAATTGAAAGAAATTAATTGAATAGTACTAAGAGATGGTAAGCTAAGATAAGATAAGCTAAATCCTACCCAATCCTTTCTAACAACAAAAAGGAGCAGGCAAGTTCAACTACTGGGTAAAGTAACCAAGCTGAGATGCCTGAGTCTGCTAGGGTACCTTTCTTACACAGTTCCTGAGATGGAACAAGCTAGCAAAGGGCACAGCATGCCTCCAAACAGAGGCTTTTATGCTGTTTCTAGGTCCCTCCCCACAGACACTGTCA
>NW_017729030.1:10896535-10897522 GCF_001723915.1 Gavialis gangeticus
CCTCCCTCCCCCATTCCCTCTCCCTCTTCTAACTTTCACTATCGGCATCCAAAGCATCCAAAGCTGTTTCCAAACTGCTTAGGACAGCTTGAATGAGCCTGCACTTCACTCCAGCCAAAGCATCCGAAGTGGCCCCAGATCCGAAGCCACATCACTGAACCCCTCCTTCAATTCTTTTGATACCATCAAAACATGGCAGGCGAGTTGGGGAAGGGCCCTGTTTCAGGTATTCACAAGATCATTTATCAGCTAAGCAGCAGTGCGACAGTGGCCCCCAGTGACTTGCCCAAAATTATGCACTCAGTCAATGGAAGAGCCAAAAACTCAGGACTCATCATTTTCTGCCCTAATAGGCTACCACTGGATGAATTTCAATATGCCTACCGCTTGCCTTGTTGAAGTTTCTGTTGTTTTCAAGTCATTCCATTCATTTATCATCAAGTTTCCTGACTGATTTACATTTTTAGAAGTTTGTTTCATCCTGCCCCAGTCCTACCTTTACAGGTCTTATTTAATGGATTAAAGATTGCACTGAGAAATGCAAGCTCACACACTGCCTCTTACATATGATAAGATAAAGCAAAGAAAGTTCTAAAGGCTAGATCCTTATGAAACCCAGTGGCAGTCCCACCTCAGCCACGTTGAATGACAGTGTCAGCTGCCCCATTAGCAAGAATTCCCCAGAAATATCCTCCTAAATAACAAAATCCGTGTAAGCATACGTATTTAACAACAATGTTGCCAGAGTTATTAACCCTGATTAAGGAAGAAATAGGAATTTTGCCATGTACAAAATGCTTGAACTGTATCCTGTATCTCACTGGAGTCAGGAGCAGACTGGCCAAGTTCGCCGATGACACCAAACTTTGGGGCAAAGCATCCATGCCAGAAGACAGGCAGGTGATCCAGACTGACCTGGACAGGCTCAGCAAATGGGCGGACGAGAACCTGATGGTGTTTAACACCGAAAAATGCAAGGTTCTCCAC
>NW_017729030.1:10902522-10905949 GCF_001723915.1 Gavialis gangeticus
CCATAGATGCTTCTCAAGCAAATCCCGGGACATCATTCTCCCCTTGTACTCAGCCTTGGTGAGGCCGCAGCTGAAGTACTGCATCCAGTTTTGGGCTCCACAATTCAAAAAGGATGTGGAGAAGCTTGAGAGAGTCCATAGAAGAGCCACACACATGATCAGAGGTCAGGAAAACAGACCTTACGACGACAGGCTGAAAGCCATGGGGCTCTTTAGCCTGGAAAAGCGCAGGCTCAGGGGTGATCTGATGGCCACCTATAAGTTTATCAGGGGTGACCACTGGGATCTGGCAGAATGTTTGTTCACCAGAGCGCCCCAAGGGATGATGAGGTCGAACGGTCACAAACTACTGCGAGACAGTTTCAGGCTAGACTAAAGAAGAATTTCTTTACTGTCCGAGCCCCCAAGGTCTGGAACAGTTTGCCATTGGAGGTGGTTCAAGCACCTACATTGAACACCTTAAAAAGCAAATTGGATGCTTATCTTGCTGGGATCCTATGACCCCAGCTGACTTCCTGCCCTTTGGGGGGGGCTGGACTGGATGATCTTCCAAGGTCCCTTCCAGCCCTATTGTCTATGAAATCTATGAAAATCTATGAAACCTCATCTATGCCTATTCTTCAGAAGTGGAATCATTACTGCTTAGTCTAATTGAGTATGATGCAGATGCATTTTATCCACCTGCACTGAGACCCCATAATAATTCTGTACACGTCTGTGCAGCTTCAAAACAGACTTCATAGGATTGTTGTAAATGACAAAAAGACTGTATAGCAGAAGCTCTGCACTTCCTTAATAGTTATAATCACACTACACAACATATGTCAAAATTCAAAAAAAGCACAAAACCCTGATGCTTTGCTCAATACATACAGTTCCTGAGCTTTGATGTTTCTGATCCTTTATTTGTATTAAATTATATGGATTTTTTTAAAAAGTGTGGGGAGGAAAGGGGAGGAATTTGCCCTTTGTCTCTCATTACTGACCTATCAAACATTATTTGAGGTAAGAAAGCAGCCAATCCTTTCTGGAAAATGTGCGGGATAGGTGGAATTCATTTAAAATATATCCTGCCTGTGTATGAAGTTGTGGGCTTTAGCCAATAGCCCACATAGTGGCAGAGCAGAATTACACTACTCGAGGGGGCACATTATCTCTGAAGTTCTCTGGCTTACAGAGGAACTGAATCCATATCACCCCTTAATGAGCTGCATGTATACCTATCTGGATCTCAAGCAGCTTCCATTATGACCCTGCCTTTTGTGGCTGCTTTTGAGATGTCTTGCTCACTAGATTGACTGCAACTGTTTCTAACCACTGATCTTGGGTTGGAAGAGAGATCTCAGGTACACTTCCCCCTTTGCATACCAATATGGAAGCCAGGTACTAGGTACTTCCACTCATTTCCAAGAAAGTAAGGGGGTAGTTGTTTTCATACTTTTTTTTCCTTTCCAGAAGCTATACAACCTTCTGTGATGTCACTACTGGCTGGTGTGGAGAACATTAAGGATATGTAAAAATGTTACATTTCAGCTGGTGGAATCACAGGTCCACTGGTTGAAATGCTCTGTGAACAAGCATTCATGCTTCTTCAAACATTTAAAAAAATGGTCGACACAGTGGAAATCTCCACCATGTCAGACCAGGCTGAAGCTCTAATTGATTGGGGTGCAAGCATTTGGGTGAATGCTTGCACACAACTTTTAATACCACAGAACAATAAGCAGGAGAAACTTGGAATACACAAACACCCTTGTTCCATGTAGCTGGGTTTTTGGTTGTAGTCATGTTGGTCTGAGAGCATAGGAAGGCAGTAGATGTGATATTTTTTACCAGACCAACTGAGTAGTCGGGGAAAAGTTCTTTGCAAGCTTTCAGGCACAATCACCCTTCTTCAGGCATAGGGAGTTTCTGCTGTTCCATGTAAACTTTCCAAGTAATAAAAATGCAGAGATAGAGAAAGTTTGATATCTAAGGACAAATGTCTACAATGGAGGATGTATGAAATGTTCTCTAATACACCTTCAAAGTTGATAGGGGTCTGAGTTATAAAGTCCAGATCAGGAGAGAAATCCGGCCTTGCTGAAGCCAAAGACCTCAAAAAAATCTGAAGTAATGTACTTCAGCGTATTACAGAATGGGTGTAGTAGAGTGATCATAATGGAATTAACTGGGCTATGGAAGGTATTATGGGAGCCATGATTCACCTCTCCTTTACACCCTCAGAGTTTTTCCTCCCACTTGGTTCTACAGTTAAATAAAGTAGCAAGTTTCAGCCCTCAGCCTCATGATTAGAGAGTTTGTTCACATTGAGCTGAATGGTCCCTTTATAGGAATGGGCCACAAAGTTCAAATCCCAATTCAAATGTCCTCATTGCTTAGGGTTTGGCAGGTTAGGGTTTGATGCCCTGGTTTGAGATCATCTGTACTTTCCAAATCTCTGCTTGTAACATCAGCATGATGTGAATGCTAGCAGACTGTGATAAATTACTGTTCTGAAATCACATGGGGGAGAATTAAGAGTTAAAATGGAAAAATGTTAGTGGAAGTGACTTGAACTTACATGTCTGCAATTGATCACATTTAATAAATGTTGCTCACATATTTCCTGATTTGGAGCCAATGGTTACTATAAGCATGCAGAAATGTAAGCTCCTCCACCCTACATGTGCTGTTCCTGAGCTATAAACAGAGCTAGAAAATGACAAAGAGCGGAAATGGATAATGTCAATACCTAGTATTACATTAGAAACTAAGGGTATATCTACATTACAGGCAACAAAATCTGTAGTGATACCCAAAATAATGTTAAGTAAGCTCAAGTCTCAATAGCAGCCTGGACATAATGGCAAATAGCTCTGACAGCTGCCTACTAATTTACCTACCCTACTTCTTGGAATGATACAGAACTCCATGCTAGCTCATTTAAAGCTATACTGCACTGCAGCTCTCAGTGCAGATATACAGTTATTTGTTTTTCCTAAAGAAATCATACATGTGACCCTCTATACTCCTAAGTGCAATTATATCTATGAGTAAACTAAAAGGTGAAAATAATAGAGGAGACCCAGAACTATAAAACAAAAATTAAATTGTGACATCTTTAGTACTTCTTCCTCTCCCTTTCTATACGAGCCTGATTTAGGGTAGAACAGCTGAGCAAAAAAGAGACACGCAAAGCTGTAGGGAAAGAAAGCAACTTAAAATATTATACACCAGGTGGGTGCAAGCATTGTAGGGGCATCAGCCACCAGTAATACTGGGAAAAAGAGCTGTATGCCAAGTGGGATAGAGGCGGTTGTTGGGGTGTGTGTACCTATCAATGGGGGTTATGGGGAAAGGGTGTGAGGGAGGATGGGGGGTGTAGGGACCCCCTCCACACTTTCCCCTATGGCATGCAGCCCCTGCTGCCGGCAGCAGCGGCAGG
>NW_017729030.1:10910949-10912981 GCF_001723915.1 Gavialis gangeticus
ATCTTTAGTACTTCTTCCTCTCCCTTTCTATACGAGCCTGATTTAGGGTAGAACAGCTGAGCAAAAAAGAGACACGCAAAGCTGTAGGGAAAGAAAGCAACTTAAAATATTATACACCAGGTGGGTGCAAGCATTGTAGGGGCATCAGCCACCAGTAATACTGGGAAAAAGAGCTGTATGCCAAGTGGGATAGAGGCGGTTGTTGAGAGATGAAGGTATCCAGCTGCTGCCAGAAATGACTCAATATGTTACTGCTTTGAGTCTGTACATGGTTAAAGAAATAAAGCTTTGCTATTAATATGCTATTATACTATTAATAGTCAATTAAATACTTACTGAATCAAGGCCAATGTACTTTGCCAGACTAGGGTCCAAAGATAGACAGGAAGTGCTGAGAAATTTTGATGCTCAGTTCCCTGAAGGTTAAAATCTTTGGGCCTAATTTTTCAGAAGTGCTGAACTACAGTTCCTATTGACCTAAGTTAGAGTCCTGAGTGCTCAGCACCTCTGAAATTCAGGCCCAAAGACCTTGATCCAGCAAACTGCTTACATACTACAATTTAAGCTTAAACCATTGACCACTGATGGACTATTCATATGTTTAAAGAGAAGCCCGAAATTAAATGCTTTGCTTTAACAGTCCAAGAACAGTTACATGTTGGTAGGTAGATCAACAATGCTTTTATTTCAGATTCTCAGCATAGGATAACTGAACCCACTTAATTCATCAAAGTGGCATGAACAAAAGTAGGTTTCACCATAAAGTTTTTAAATACAGTTGTTAGCTGACTAGCCCTACGGGGAATATCTCAGCAATAACACTTGCTATCCTAGTGTTATGAACAATAGTCCAGCCGGCTTTAGTAGCCATTTCACCAGGAACAACATCCCCAGTCTTTACATATATAACATTTTTTCTCATTGTTAAGGTGTTAAAAGCAAATCAGAGATGCAAATATTTCATAAACAATCTAATGAGGTAAGTCCTTGCTTTCAAAAGTTTATTAATCTCTGATTCAGTTGGTCTATAAGATGCAATTCTACCCTGCCTGCTGCCTGAGTTCAGACTACACAGTTAACTACCTATCTCTGCTCATTAAAAGCAAATTTATTTAACTGGAATTTTTTACTGCGAGTATCAAAAATGCCTTCATGTATTAGCAAGATGGCTACTTGCATCACTGCTCAGAAAAGCCAAAAGTATTAATATTTTTCTAAAAGGCCTAAGAAAAATATCACACTTTATTACCTTCAAAATACTAGCAAAATTCATGTACTTTTCCTCAAATATGTTTGATAACAATCTATTTCCATTTTGCTAACCAGAATAACAGTTGTGGAAATTATCTGGGTTGTATAAAATGGGTCAGCTGTAATAAGAAGACTAACATTTAAGAGGGCATAAGTGGGGCCTAGTTTAAATCACGACTTCGCATTTTGCATGAAAATCACAAAATAAAGTGATTTTCATTAAAAATGTGATTTGCAATGAAATGCCATGATATGGCTTCTTGCACAGCCCCTCCCCTACCCAGCTCCAGGGCCATCCGCCAAGGCAGCCCCCAAGTTCCCTGCACCCCAGTTTTCCCACCCAGAGAAGCAAACAGCCCCTCTCCTCCCCATCCCCAGGCTCTCTCCTCCCCGTTACTTTTGCCAGAGAAGCAAACAGTCCCTCCCTTACTCATCCTCAAGCTCTCTCCCTTCCCCTGTCCCCTGCCCCTCCCTGCCTGTCAGAAACAACCAGGAGCAGATGGCCACTACTGCTGTTCCTGCCTCTTCCAGTGAGGTGGGAGTGGGGCAAGGGCTTTTCACCAGTGATCAAAGGCCTTGAGAGCAGAACCTCTGCTGCTGCAATTAAACCTGGCCCTAAACCTGCCCCCTCAGCCAATCAGGAGGCTTGGGGCGGGGGGGCAGGATGCCATGATCTGGGTGTGAACATGGCAGCCCCTGCCATGATCAGGCCAATATTAGCAAGCTAGGTCTATGATTTAAAATAGGCCCTAGGCATAAGTGTCCTCAGTGAAATAAAGTC
>NW_017729030.1:10917981-10921981 GCF_001723915.1 Gavialis gangeticus
CTTGGGGCGGGGGGGCAGGATGCCATGATCTGGGTGTGAACATGGCAGCCCCTGCCATGATCAGGCCAATATTAGCAAGCTAGGTCTATGATTTAAAATAGGCCCTAGGCATAAGTGTCCTCAGTGAAATAAAGTCACCAGCATATCTATTTATGTTAAGAAGTCACATAGTTATTGGCGAATAAATCAACTGGTAGCTTTCTTCCAACAGGGGCAATTGTGGTTTAAAGAATGTTATTATTTACCATGGCAAGCCACAGCACTATGTCCAGTGCCTCACACAGAACATTTTGGTCTCCTAAGGCACGTATATGACACAAAACATAATAAAAGGAGCCAACAACAATATAACTTGCTTAGCAATGGTATTGTTCTGTATCGCTTCAAGGTCATGAGTCAGAATTTCCACTCTATAGTCTTGACCCTTAAAATTAGCATTTGACAGCAGTGAGATCTGAAATAAAACAGTCTTTCCCACTATACTTAGAAGATACCCATGGCAATTGTGTCCAAGTACCAATTCTACCCTTTATAACCCTCAGTGGATTTGGCCTGAACTACATCAAAAACCACTTCTTGCTCTGAAATCATGAGCAAATCCCCAAAGGGTGGGATCTAGGTACAGAGCCTGAGATCCCACCAGGAGATAGCTGGTGAACATGTTGAAAGATGCCTTTCCAATCAGAGAAAGTGGAGAAAGAGCAGATCCTTCAACTTACACACTATGCGCATGTGCATGTGTGTGTGTGGTTTAAAACTCAAAGTACACATACACAGTTGGAATCCCCAAATTTTAGACAAGTATTTGTAGGAAACAGTTTAGACCATGAGTAGCCAACCTGCAGCACAAGTGCTACAGACACTTCTGGCAGCTTCTCTGTGTGACATGTCTCAGAATAGGGAGAAGACAGGCAGCACAGCAGCAGAGATGGCAGGAAGCAGAAAGCAGAGCATGAGATCAAGCAGGGAGCACAGAGTAGACAGCAGAAATCAGAGTAGCAGATGACAGAGAAAAGGGATCGGAGTGGCACTCAGTGAGGGCATGGGGCTAATTTGTGGCATGTCTGCTAAAAATTTGGCCCCTAACTTGTTAAGACATGACTTCTACCAAGCACACTTTGCCCTGTGTGTTTCTGATCAGACCCAGGGGCAGAAACTGAGGCTGGATGGTAGGGCTCCAAATGTTTGACACCCCTGGACTAGATCATCCCTTGAGGTCCCTTCCAGACCAAGTTTTCTATATTCTATTATTCTAAGGGCACTACAGCAACATAGCATCTATGGGCAAGAACCGTGATGCTGCAGCTACCTCGCCATAATGATAAGTTACTTCATTATAGTGCATTGCTACGGTGATGTAGTGCCTAAAAATAACAACACACAGCTCAATACGGGCTGCTACTGCACCATGTTTTAATATTTCCAAAAGGAAGTACTAAATGACAGTGCAGTAACAACATCACCAGAGCAATATGTGTAGACACAGCCTAAGAGTGGTAATACTGGAGTCCTGGATCCTTGGCTGGAAACTTAAGTACTGCTTGTCACAGATCAAGCTGGACCACAGGTATGGACTTTTCTTCAGGAGACAAGGATAACATGTAAATCCCATATTTTTAACCAAACATAAACCAAAAATGCAAAGCCAAAAACCTCTAATATATGCCTTGGAAGGGAGAGCAAACTAGGAATGTATTTTTTTCTTGTAAAATTTGTGCTGTCTTCATGTAGTATGATTATGATTGTGAGATACATGCCTCCAAAGAAAGATGGATCACACTGAAAAATAGACCAGAGGCTTTGAACAGAGTGTGAATCCCTTTCCCTATTACAAAGAACTAACTATTGTTGGCCACTATTTATTACCTAGCTGCCTTCATTCAAACATACGCCTAGAGGAGTCCCTTCTACCTAGCAAGGAACCACCTATCAGGGATGCTGCCTGCTTCTGAGACTCATGCAAGAGGATGAGGGGCAGGGGTACGCATATGACTGACTGTATGTCCATTTCTCTGATGCTGAGCCCCACATGAACAAGGGAGCTGAGACTTCAGGACTAAGTATGAACAGTCAAAAAGCCTGAGGTTGAATTGATTCACAGGTTAGTCTAAACTGGATAGATTAAACTGATAAGCAAGTGAACAAACATTCACTTTTGATTCCAGAAATGCAGCCACATGCCTGCAGTGGACCAGGACAAAAGCCAGGGGAACGCTAAAACATGCCTTCTTGCTCGACTGGAGTAGACAGCTTGGGCCAAGGCTAGCCCACACAACCTGAGAGAGGGAGTTTGCAGGGAAGATCCAAAGCATCCTGGGATATTGGGGACTGTGAGTTAACTTGAATCTGGAGGGGATCTGGGACAGAAGTTCAATATACTGATTTAACCTAAATCAGTTAAGTCTGATACTACATACGTCCAGGTTTATCTTAAACAAGTTAGGGCCATTTTGAAAGCAGATTAAGTGCACTGAATTTTTGTTGTGTTACAGATTTGAACCAGTTCCCAAACACTTATAATGATTTATGTGTAATTTATTCCTGGATACTCTGTCAAACTGCATTCCCAATAACTGCTTGTTTGAAATCCCAGTTGTTAAGAATATCTACTCTATCTTTCAGACAGTGCAGCTCAATGCCTCCCATCTTCCACTGCCTTACTTCCACCTGTAAGCTCCTTGGAATTATGAGGAATAATATCTTAACCATACTTTGTACATCACAGTCTAATATTTGAAACTAGGTAACCATCCAATTATAAGAAGAAAGCCCTATGTAAAAGCATCACAAAAAGAAACCCAAGAAAACAACTGGCATCCAAACTTTCATTTTGTGGATATATTTCTGTCTTCTATGTAGCAATTTTCTATAAGCACTAAGAGATAATAAAAAGACATACCTTGACATTAGTTTTACATACATTCAAAATTTTCTTTGGAATGCCCAGTTTTTCAAGTAGGGCGTTTCTGTAGATTTCATTCTCAAGAGATAAACATTTGTAGAGCTGTTTTCAATTATAACATTAGGTCCAACAGTTTAAAGCCAAGGTTCTTAATTTACAACAGTACTTGTTAATTCACAGCACTGAGCTTGTAACATTTAAGTAAACACTGCACTTCTGGATGAAAGATAAACAATGAAATAAAACTTCAGAAACATCTCTACTCCTAGAGCTTTGAAAGAGCTTCCAGTTTTGCAAAAACAGTGTCCAGCTGGCCAGCAGTCACTTGCAGTCACAGCCCCTGTACCACAAATGGGAGGGTAGGGAACAAGCAGCTTAAAACTTTTCAGTCATAAGATTATTTTAATAAATTCTAATTGAAAAAGAAAATGCTGCCTTTGTCCTTTCTGGTGAAGGAAAGGAAAGAGGGGAGGGAAAGAATCCTAAGGAGAACTAAGGAACCTATCCTAGAGAAAAACAGCTCAAACCTTAATTCTTTTTACAACATCTAACTACACTCAGGCCTTTTTTAAGGGCCACTTTTGTTAAGGTACCAAAACCCATTTGCTTGGACTGTGAATGACTTCCAATGACACGCTGCAGGTTTCCTTTCCAGGCAATCCCTGGCCTTTCTTCCTCACCGAACAAAAAGCGCTCATCATCTGCTTAATGGCCTGATTCTCCTCTAAAACACCATTTTACTCCCTCACCAAATTCCCTAAAGCTAAAGCTAATCAGATAATAGGTGAAAGTTGTGTAGAAAATATCAAATTTTTGGCAAAAAGGCTAAAACAGAAATATTTTTTTCCAGACTCTATTTCACCTGATATTTAAAAAATTGAAATTGTTCAGGGTTTGTTTTTTTCAGTGAAATACTGAAATATTCCACAGAAAACAAAAATAATGAAAAATGGATTTGTGGGAAGCACAATGTTCAAGCCCCATGACTCTTCTGTATAATAATGCATTCTGTGGAACATCTCATCATGAAAGTCCCAGAGAATGATCCAGAATGCAGAAAATCATAGAATCATAGAATCAGTGAGTCGGAAGGGACCT
>NW_017729030.1:10922983-10924454 GCF_001723915.1 Gavialis gangeticus
CCAAGATCCCTCTCTGCCTCTGTGCTGCAGAGAGGGTCAGCCCCAAAATGTAAGCCCCTCTCTATGCACAGGTAAAGGAATGATGGGATATAGTGTATGATCCATACAATCTCACCTCCTGCCATGCCACAGGTGCATAGCAGGAATTATGATTGTGACTCAGATCCCATCATGCCTAATTGCCAGTCCAGAGGGGGCCCAGTCCTGGTCTCCCTGTGCACCATCAAAAAGCAAGCTTCCACAGCTGGGGGCCCCCTCAGTTGTGCGCCATCCACCCCCATGGCTGGGAGACCACAGCTCATGAATACCCCCACAGCTGAGTGCGTGTCCTTTCAGCTGAGAGCTCCCAAGCTCAGGGGTACACATGGGCCCCCTCAGCTGGGAACTCCAATCAGCTGACAGGGTTTCCAGCCATAGGAGCCCCATGTCACATATTCAATCAATGGTATGTGTCCCAGGGGGATGATAAGAAAGGGGGGGAGATCCCTCCCCTGGCGTGGGTCATGGCAGAGACTACCCACTGTAGCAACGAGAAGAAAAGCCTTGAGAACAGGGCAAACTCAGCTCCTCCAGACACAGCCAGGCTGGATGAGCCATGAAGGGGTAGAGCACCCATGCGCTTCATCAGCTACTTTTCTCTGTGGCTTGGGCTGGCACGCCCTGATGATATCATTCTGGAGTGTTGCCCAGCAGGAATAAAAGCTGGAGGCGGGAAAGCAGTGGTAGAATGCAGCAGGAGGTAGTTGCAGGGCTGCCCCCCGGGGCTGATCAGAGACCCTAGACACCCGCAAGGAGGGGGCAGAGAGGGACCCCACAAAAGGGTCCAAGGCCTAACTTAAAGGGCCATGCCACCCTGGATGATGAGGTTCCTTTTGGTTCCTTTTTTCTTTTCTATTACCTTGAAGCCCCAGGGCCTGAGAGGAGGCCATAGGACAGATGTTGAGAACTAAGCAGGCTGGGTCCATTCAACACAGAGAAGCTAGGCCCATTATTTAGGCCTTCACACCACCCCAGGGAAACCTGGGTGGCAGGAATGAAGACTGTCACAGGCACCAGAGCCCGAGCGGCAAAGATGGAGTGGGACACCACATCAAGGCAAAGCCGAATCATCCATCATTCGGTGGGCCCAGTAGGCTGGCATATGGCTGGGGTGTAGGGAAGGTGCAGCCCCAGGAATGCCTGCTAGTAACGACACCCAGCATATTCCCCATGACAAAGGGGAACTCTTCTACTGAACATAATGCCCAAGACATGACAGGAGAGTACTGGGGTATCCCCTGCAGAGAAGGCAACCCCATGTCATGACAGCAGCAGCCATCTTCACAACAGACCCCCGGTGCACACTCCAGGGCCACACGGGAGAGGCTACATGAAGTCAGGTGGACACAGCATGATAGGAAGCAACTACAAAGTTACAACACACATGTGTTGACTAAGGAGAATAGTTGGGGAAGCACTGAGGTCCCGGAGG
>NW_017729030.1:10925077-10925330 GCF_001723915.1 Gavialis gangeticus
AATCAGACCTAGACAGGTTACAGGGGTGGGCGGATAAGAATAGCATGGGATTCAACACCAACAAGTGCAAGGTGATAACCCTGGGGAGGAAGAACCAGCACCGTACCTACAGCCTGGGGAACTCCCTTCTCACCAGTACAGAAGCAGAAAAGGATCTTGGAGTCATCGTTGATGCCAAAATGAACCGGGGCCGGAAGGGGGGGATGCAGTCAGGAAGGCCAACCACACCTTGTCATGCATCCACAGATGCAGC
>NW_017729030.1:10925815-10931481 GCF_001723915.1 Gavialis gangeticus
TCCAAGAGAAGTGGTGCTGGCTCCTACCCTGGGGGTCTTTAAGAGGAGGCTGGATGAACACTGTGCCGGGGTCATTTGACCCCAGTACTCTTTCCTGCCATGGCAGGGGGTCGGACTCAATGATCTGCTCAGGTGCCTTCCAACCCTACAAACTATGAAACTATGTTGTGGAATAGCTTTGGCATGTCGACACATCACCGTGCTTTGTACTTTTGGAAGTAGTAAAGCACAGTGCAGTATGGGCAGTTACCATGCCATGCGCACGGTGTATGGTTAGATTTTGCTACTAGGTCACTGTAGCGACACACTATACCAGGGGAGTATGCCACTGTGGCAATATAGCTGGTGATCATGTGCAGATCCACATCATTGCTACAATGCCATAGCTTATTTCTCTTTTTACCACAACATTCATTGATTGAATAAGTGTCAGGGTTACCTCTTCAGACATGATTAACTATATCATAACAGCTCTAAAAGGGTAGAGGGTATATAACAGGGAAGTAGAATCCTCAGACTTGAGAGTTTAGGATTGGGTACTAGAAAGTCTGAGAACACTGAGTAACATTAGGTGGAGGTCACAAAAGAGAAGGAATAGCATCAAAGATCTGCTGGGAGGGGTAGAATAGGGTAGTAGAGTGACTTTACAAGTTTTTTATGAGCCTCCAAATCTAGAAGTTACTATACTAAATTTGACTATAGAGGTTATAAAACTAGAGGTATATTCTTGATGGGGAGGAAATTTTATGAAACTAGCAACAATACTAAATCTTGGGGGAATATTTCACATGTCCATGATAGATCACACAGTCTCTACATAGTTGGTAGACTATGACTACATAGTTGGTCCAATAAAAGTTATCATTCTAAGAAATGCTTGCCTCTTGCATAATTTCTAGACCACTGTCACTTTTAAACTACTGCATATTCATGATCAATTTATTCCAACACCCTTGGAAAATGCCATTCTTAGAAAACAACCTCCATATTCTTGACTAGGACTTTAGAATAGCTTAACCTGAAAAGATCCTAATAACCTCACACTCAAGTCAATAAAAGCTGTGAGTGTTCAGAAGCTCTCCTGACCAGGTCTTCACTGGCTTGTGCAGCAGAAATAACAGACAGTTTTCAGACTTGATCAAAGGGAACCACTGGTTGACATATAAGAGTGACAATTACATTCATCTGCTGTTATAATTCCAAACCCTAAAATCTTTTTCTAGGCAAAACTCCCATTGACGTCAATGGGATTTTGCCGGAGGAAGAACTTCAAAAATTGAACTTGTATTACTGGAAAAGATCCTACTGACATTCAGGATAAAATGTGATATTCTCCAGCTTTCTCCCAATTTTGTTTGTTGTGTCATGAATCTGTTTTGGATTTTTTCATGGTTTGAGATAAGTGAAAACATAAATACACAGTGTCTAATTTTAGGCTTGATTTAGCAAGGCATATAAACATGTGAGCTGGACTATTAAAATCAATAAATAAGGAGGACTTGACACTCAAGTGCCTTGCTGAATTGGGCCTGGCAATATAGCTCATGACAGATTCATTAAAATTGATATGTTTTAACCCTCGTACAGGATTAAATATCTGAATAATTCTGACAGCCTATGATCCTGCTGCCATTTGTATTGATACAAGTTTAAACGTGTTGAAAATCCTTCTCTGTTTCTTATTCACATAAAAAGTCAGTAGTAGTCCTGTCCTAACACCTAAGACACAACAGTTATTTTGAAAGCTAGTTATAAATCCTGATCTATTTAAGACATGAGATCCACTGAAACAGACAACTCAAGTGGTAGATTCAAAACTGGTAAGGCCTGTTTAGATAAGAAAGGAAAATCAAAGCTATTAATTTACTCCTGCATGTTTCCAACATACTACATTAAGCAGAAAATAGAGTGGGAGCTGAAATTAAAGGTGGAAAATAAGTTTGCACAAGGCTTATAAGGCAGTACTAGCCTGTTAATAGAGAACCATGAAAAACTAGGTCTAATATCAATACATGGGATGCCTGAACTAGAGACCATACATGGAAGTTAACTCACAAATGGAAATTTAAATCTATTATATATGCAGAATGGCCTTCAGAAAAAAAGTATTCTAGGAAATTTTAGCACCCTCCCCTTCCCCCAAATCTGTGGTGCTGCTGTAAGTGGCAGCAAAGCAGGCAGCCTGGAGCATGTACCATCCTGCCCACACGTGCTCAGCCTTGCTCCTCCTCCTGTAGATGAGGGGTGGTGTGGGCTGGGCTGGGCACTGCTCCTACTCCCTGGGATGGAGATAGGATGGTGGGGCAGGGGGAGAGCTCTGCTGTGACTGTGGGCTGCTCACATACATGCGCATATGCCTATGTGTGTGGGGGGTGCTACCCTCTGACTATGGCACCCTGGGCAATTGCCCATGTCACCCACCCCTAAGGCCAGCTTGGTACAGATGTCAGTAAAAACAAATAGAGAGAGAAAGATAGCATCAATATGTATTTGTTTTGTGTTAGTATATGCATAGGAAGATAGGAAAAGAAAGCAAAGAAGAAAGAAGAAAAGGTCAAGAATTAAGATAGTTATGAAATTGTCCATATATATTAGGTTTCAATGAGTCAAAACCATAATAAACTTATTTTTCATCCCAAAGTGATGACCCCATTGAAATTAAGGTACTGTTTTGGCTGCAAAATAGGAGAAAAGAGGTACTGTTTTGGCTGCAGATGGTCAAGATCTCTTAATTAAGATCTCGTAATTAATTAATTAATTAAGCACTGTTTTGTCTGCAGGTGGTCAAGATCTCTACAAATCTGGCAATTATAAAGACTCCATTTCTCTTTTCTTCTAGGCATAACATGTCATGATTAGAAACAGACAGAATAATCAAAATGTCAATAGTACCTTTTCCTTTGGAAAAATGTAAACACAAACGTTGGCATGACATAGAACTGACTTTTGTTAAAGTCCCTATATAGCTAAATGATAATATTTCAGCAACCTAAACAATCAAGAATTACATTTTAAACTAGTAAGCTGGGTTAGGTAAAGCAAACATGAAAGTCTGTTTCACAGGCTAAATAAACATACATAAAACTAGCACCAAACAGGCATATGATATTTGCTCTACTTTTGTTTTTTAATTCACAAAACAATATCTCTTCACAACCTGGTAGTATTTCATGAATAACTGTCCCAAGGTCATCTGAAAGCTGTGAGTATTGGCTTGTAGTTAGGAACAGATGATTGGGCATGGAAGCCACTGGCAGAACTGAAAAGAGTCTCACTGTGAAACTGTGGTACAAAATAAATTCCATCCTTGCCTCCTGCAGAGAGCAGAGTTTCCATCACTCCAGCCTCTCTCCTCATTTGCCCTCCCAACTGGGCTTAGGAAATCTTGTCAGAATGCACATTCCACATTCCTCTGGGGCATCAAAGAGATATTAATACATTCCTTGCATGGCATTTGGGAAAAAATATGCCTGCCGGATAGTATTACCTCTCAGCTCCTTCAAAATGAAATAAAAGCCATTCCTGTCTAAAAACATGGGTAAAACAAACCTAGGCATGCACTGAGGAAGACATAAAGACTTCATTTCTGGAGCATGGAGCCTTCATGTCTTTGGGGTTTTTTGGAGAGGGTTTTGGTTTTGGTTTTTGGTTTGTTTTGGTGGGTTGGCAATTTTTTTTTTTTGATGTTTCAGTTTATACCAGCATGAGGCATTAACCTTTGTGCTCATGGACTCCTGCACCTGTTTGTATCCCCATGAACTTCAGGAAGGATCTAACCACAGCTAAGGGCTTCTCCATGAGCTTAAAGCTAAACAAATTATTAAATGCTATTAGGAACAGAGCACTCCATGTTAAAAAAACAGGATTAAGTCATTACAAAATATTAACTTCTGTTAACTAACTAAGTTCTTTTTGTTTTCTTGTGAATCAAAATGTCTGCTGTAACACTTGGGGTGCAGACAGAAGTGCAGCTGCCCACTGTAACTGAGAACACTTTGCAGGAAGCCTTCTGAGTCTCATCAATCCACAGGACCAAACAGAAGTTCACTGTTGGTTCCAGGGGGGAGGGTAATTTAGCTGCTGACTGTGAGCCTGCAGCATGTTTCCCCTAGCAAGAGCCCCTCCTCCCTGCAAGGCTGCAAAGTTGTCAGAATGGGAGGGGAGAAAGGGAGCAGAGGGAACTCATTCTAGGGGATCCCCTGCCGGTGCTGGAGAGTGGGGTGGGTGAATTGGAGGCCCCCCACCTCAGGAGGGGTTCCAGTACACCCACACCACCCTCCAGCAGGTACTGTCAAAACCCCAGACTGAACTCCTTCTACCACAAGCCTTCTATCCCTTTTTCCCCCTCCCATTCTGAAAACAGCATGAGGCTGGGAGGCAAGCAGACAGAAGTTACAGAAGACTTTTTGTTTTGAAACGTCTTCGTCGGACCCCTTATGCACTGAGGGTTCAGAGTTTCACCTGACTGGCCATTTTTGAAGCTGTCTGCAGTTGCACACCTGTATTTGGTCCTGGACTATAGACTGCTTTCTGTGGCCAAATTGGGAGAAAATTATCTAACTTCTGTCTGAGTCCTTGATTTTGAATTCAAGGGCTGGACATAAACTCCAATCCCATGTTGAGAACTAAGTGATCATGGAATTGTGTCCGTACAATTCTCAAGGTAGAGGCAAGCCCCAAGCTTTCAATACCACTAACCAGTACTACTCTCTGTCACCTGTCTCATGACATTCTCATATGATGGAGGTGCCAGCCTTGCTTGACTCAAGCATCCCTCACATGTTATGTTTCTACAGCAGAATTCACCTAGGCTCGGGGTTGGTAACATATGATCTTTGGGCCAGATCCATCCTGAAGAACCATTGGATCTTGCCCACGGGCACAGGGCTTTGGTGACATTTGGTGTTCAGGGGCACTGGGTAAAGGCACTCTCCCCATGCCAATCTAAGGACAAGCAGCAGCAACAGCAACCAGGTCCCACCCTCGTCTGACCCAGAGTAGGTCATTCTGGCCCACAGCCAAGAAATGTTTTCTACCTTGACCTACTTTACAATAGCATTCTTTGTAATTTTTTATAAGACACAATGTAAAGAATAGCTCACTGGGTTCAACATATAAATAATCCAATATATGAAAAATAAAAATGATATAGCCACAACATATCTGTTAGACTTCCCATTAAAAAATGATTCATAATGATTTAATAATATATCAGGAGATGTTTTCAGCTTGTTGCATAAATGAATCCTGTGCCAATAGGTGATTATAAGCAGATAAATAAAAGGTGTTAGGGATGGTTATAATCTACAGCATATCATGGAGCAACCTGTAGACTAGGTAGATAACATAAAATGTAAACATTAAAATCTACTGAGCATTTATTAACCTCTTAACAATGATTAAAGGTGTCATGGAAAAATCTTAAGTTATGGGTGCTGACAACACAGAGTCAAAAGCTAGCATGCGCACTTTAGTCTTTGAGTGGAAAATTCCAAGGCTTACCCAGCACATGCCCCCTGGGTGACCCGAGGGCCTGTCAATCAAGCGTGACCTACTTTTCCACCATGCGCATGCTCAGTTAGATACAAAGCTCAGTCAGACGCATGCTCAGTTCTCTGACTGCCTGACGTAATCAGACCAGAAAATTCTGTGAGGGGAGCGTTCCA
>NW_017729030.1:10932058-10965451 GCF_001723915.1 Gavialis gangeticus
GGACCCCTTTGTTGTTTACACTGTAACCGAAGAAATTGCCTACGCCATTAAAGCGTAAGTTAAATAAACCCCTTTGGTTGGAACCATAAGCTTGTGTGCCACTCAGACTCAACCGCCGCTAATCTCACCTGTTCGTATACCCTAGGCCCACCATGACTGGTCCGGTTCTCCGCGACCACAAAAGGCAACTAAACTACTTTACTATAAATTGTGACCAATATATCTGAATAATCTTGAAACAGAATTCCACAACCATTTAATGAATTTCAGCTCAAAACTTGGCAAAATGGTAGAAGGCAAAAAAAGGGTGAGGAGGTATGTATATATGTGAAGTATCATTTGTCTATAAGTAAAATTGTTAGTCAATCCTTAGGGACAACCTGGAATACAGGAGAAGTACTAAGTATGCACACTTCTGAAAGTTTATTGACATGCAAATAAAAAGACATAAGTGTATTGTAATTTCTAAAAATTTTACTGTTCCAGTCTCTGCGCATACTTATTATAACTATATTTATAAAACAAGAACAGAGTGAAGCAGCAACAAATGAAACCTCACATTTTCCATATCGCCACAATAAAATACTGTTATGTTTTCTATCCTGGAGAACAGGTGAACCTTGCAAAGATCAATATGCTTTGGCAAAGGGATAAAAGGTGTAGGCTCCATAACCAACTACCCTCTTCTAATTAACGATCAAATGTAATAGCTTGTAATTAAATCCATTTGGATAAGCATGTAGCAAACAAAGCTAGGTGGAGATATTGTTTAGGGGCACTCTGCTTTATGTTGATATTCTAGTTCTGCTTTTAAGTTTTTTTCACCTCTTGTCACTCTCCTGCTTTAAAACATTTTTTTTTCTCTTTCTGTAAGATGCCCTGAGCCTTTCTTGGGAAGGGCAGCATATAAATCACATAAATAAATAAATATGATTTTTTAGCTTAGTGGTGAAGATGGTTTCATCTGCTAGCATACAAGGGTTGTGTTGCTTTTCATATTCAGGCAGGCAGATTTTGCATTTAACATTCATATTACCTTTATTTAAACTTTTGCATTTAACACAAATAATTTGTTCCATGATCTAGCACTCACTTTCAGCTCACAGCTCACTGAAGTCCACAACTCTTCCTTTCACAATGGAGGCTGGCTTGTCAGCTATATATAACTATTTCAGCTACTTCACAAAAGTACTAAGCTGTAGGGCTGTGTGAAGCTTCGGTTGCTGAGTCAATTCGGTGGAGATTACGGTCGATTCAGTGGCCAAATCTCCGAATCTGAATTGAATCAGAAGACCCATTAATCTCTCCAAATCGAATCGGAAGCCTCTGATTCAATTTGGAGATATTGGGGGAAATTCAACACTACAAATAATACTGAATTAAATGAGCCAGTTAATATAATTTGCACAAGTAGCCATTTTTTGCTCCTTAGTAGCATAAATAGCAAGTATCTTCTTTCTTATTTTTCTCTCTTCATTGTTCATGTCAACCATCACTTCAGCACACATGCAATATGTCTTCCATTAAGAACGTCATGCAAGAATCTGAGAAAGCCTACAGCCCATTCCATCACTCTCCTCTTAGGCCTAGGGTTGTGTGCAACTTAATAGAGAAATCTGGCTGCTTTGGTATTCTTCATTTTGCAAAAAAAATCTTAAAATTAAGATTTAATTCAAAGGGACAAACTGTCTGACAGTTGGAAAAATCCAAAACCCATTACAATATGCAGGACTGTCTGTTCCAATTATTCATTGCCAAAGCCAAAGTCTTACTCTCTAAAAGCATCTTTTTTATTTAAACAGTATGATGTCTCTAATATAACTAATGCTGTAATATTTCTTTACTATTATATTTTTTTAATTCACATTATCATTCTGTATCAAGTCTAGCTCAATCTGCATTTTACCATGTACAGAATCATGAACTGGATTAATAGAATATTTTTTACAGGATCCTGAATAATGTAAGGTTAAGAAATAAACAAGCACAACAGCAAATACATCTGTACTAAGGTTTCATAAATTAAAACCTAGTCAAAATACTCTTAAGATAATGGTTTGATAAACAAATTCCAGCAAAACAAAAATAATATGTTGGGTTCCAGCTGAGGAGCATTAAAGAATAAATTAATCAAGATGGACTAGAGTCAAAATAGAACATTGGTGGGTAATTATTATTAATTGCTTTTTATTTGCATTGCTCTAGATTACATAGAGATTCCAGCCAAGGTCAGGACCTTAAGTGAGGTAATCAACAAAGAGACAGTAAGACTCAGACACTGTCCTGATGTGCTTATAGACCAAGATTTGAAAGGGAAAATGGCACATAATAGTGACTTTTCCTAATTCACACACAGAGGGAAATAGGTGAGCTGGCAATAGCACCCAGGCTTCTTATCTGGTATTGTCCCATAGGCAGCTAAAGTATATTATTTTAAAAGACATTTGGTAGCTAAACCGAATGCAAGAAAATAACTGTCTGGATTTTAAAATGAAATAAGTACTGCTTTACCTCAGAATCGATATTCTGCACCATTTGCAAAAGTGAAATGAGGGAAAGAGAAACAAGGATGAGTGCGAAATTAAAAGGAGACCAGTGATAACATCAAAGGGCATGGATTGCATAATGTTCTCTTTATTTGATCCCTTTCCAATAAATAATCTGAGCTGGCACAAAATGTTGCATGGTATTCCATATTATGGTCCTTAGAAGATACTGTTTTCAGTAGAGGGAATAGAGAATGGAAACAGCAACTTGCATCAGCAAATTTTGAGCATGTCAACAGCACAGTCAGTTAAAAATGTACGTCATCAGCAAGGACATGCCTCCTCATCTGACTCTTACACAGCCACCATCACCTCTGCCTGAGCATCAACTATGGATGCCCCTTTCAAAGCTTTGGTCAGTCAGAAAGCTTTTACTACTTCGATGGATGTTTTCCTTTTACGGGTCAGGTTATATATTTTAGCCTCTGGGATACATATAGGAATCCAAAGTCATAACTGCCTATTGGCCTTAGCTATAGGCTATTTACCAAATTGTGATTCATGGCAGTCCCTTGGTGTATTTTTCATATGTATGTTAGTGGCCCAAAGTTTGTTATTCATTACATAAATGCTGGCAGTGTGAGTAGCATGTTTAGTTACATTTAGCATTTAATACATCCTACTTTTGCAGTTAAGTTGGTATAATCAGAGCTCTATGATTGCTCAATAGCTTATGATTTAAACATTCCTAAATCTAACCTAAATATTGCATCAGGAGGAGAATATCAAACTTCTAACTCTCAAAAAGGTTTGGAGCCAAGCCCTGAATTGTCATTTTATTCAGTTTATCCATCCCTATGTAGTGCCTCATTTGGACTGGCCACTAAATTAGTCACAAACATATGTTGGTTAGAATTGGCAAGACAAAGAGTAATATGCGACAGTCTTCCACTGAGGCCTCACAAATCAGCAGAGGTGATGAGTCAACAAAAATGTGTAATTGCAAACATTTTTATTGCAAGTGTAAATTGTCACTAATTTTAAAGATGCATGATGAGATAGAATGTACCATTTAATTTATTGAGTGCTCAAAATGAAAGTGAATAAACACACTCATCCTACTAAGAACAGGATGATTCTCAGTAATAATCATTACTTAATTCCCAGTTTTAATTACTCACAATCAGTGATGAGGAAAATTTCAGTTTTCTCCTTTTATTCATTAGCTTTCATCAAATGGCTTCAACAACTCAAACCAAATGTTGGCATGATTCACATGTTAATTCACTGAAATGAGATCTGAAGGCATCCTCCAAAAAAGATTCTGCCGCTAATTAAAATTGATTCAATATGGCATTTAAAATGGAAGAGGGAAAAGATTCCTTTCTTTTATATTAAAAGTATATTGGGATTTCAAAATTAACCAATCAAGCAGAGATGTTCTACTGTGCTTTCAAAAAAAAAGAAAGAAAAAGACAAAAAGATGGTAAGCCCTATTTTCCAAATAACCATTGCGAACCCTCAAAATCTAAATTTTACTTTGTTTAGGAAAATCTGGCTCCAAATCTCCATGCTTAAAACTGTTTTAAAGTGTGGTTCTGGTCAGAAAAAAATGTTAATGTATAATTGGAACATTAATATTTAGCACATCTGGTCTTTGTGTGTGTGTCAAATCTTTTTATATGAATGACAAGAATAAACTGGGATGGAGGCACGCAGTCTCATTTGGGACTTTGTGCTATTACTATTTTGAGGAAATGGGGTTATGGAAGAGCCAGCTGAATTTTATTCTGTTTTATGCAACACCAATAACATGGTCAGATAAGCTATATACATATGACATGAATGGATTTGGCTGGGATAATTTAGTTGGGAATGGTCCTGCTTTGAGCAGGGAATTGAACTAAATTGGGGTGGGCAAAACATGGCCCGCAGGCCAGAGCTGGCCCTACAGGCTATTCTTTCTGGTCCACAGGGCCCCTAAAAAAATTAGAAAATTAATTATTATCTTCCCCTGGCTGCCTGTCAAAGATGACAAGGCCCCAGCAGCAGTAGGACCCAGAGGGAGTTGGGGTCAGGACCTAAGGATGGCAGGACCCAGCAGCCACAGCAACAAGGCCTGCCCAGCCCTGCCCTACTGCCAGCACCCAAATGGAGGCTCTGCCCAGCAGAGCCTTCTGGCCTGGGACCCTGGGGCTGTTCCCTGCCTCCCTCCACCCAAGATGGAAACTCAGCTAAGAATGGAGGGGAGGAAGTAGGGAGAAGGGAGGCACAGGTGATCACCCCAGTGCTCGAGGCCGGGCCAGCTCCTGTTGAGTCCTGCAGTCTGGCAATGCAGCCAGGAACCATGTGGTTCCAGAGCAACCGGCAGGCAGAGGGTGGGGAGAAGCAGCAGCAGCAGGTGGGAAAGCGTGGAAATGGTGGCAGCAGGCAGGAGGAGCAAGTGGAAGCATATGGGTGGGTAAGCATGAGCTCAGCGACAGCTGGGCAGGAGTGTGGGGCATTCCACCTTGTCCAGCCAGGGCTGGAGGAGGTTAGTGGGGAGAGGGGGGAGCCAGCCTAGATCCATAGAGCCCCTGCCAGCCTGGGCCCCACACTCCTGCTGCCCCACCCTGGGCCCCCACCAGCCTCAGAACAGCTTCCCTTAGCACTGGCAGGTACCTGCCACCCTCACACAGCCATCCCCTCACACACCCCTGTCCCCCTCCACACACACATGCACACGCACTCACATGCCAAGACAGTCTCCAATCCCTGGCCCTCCAACCTCCCCCCACCCCCCAGACTTACCTGCATCCAGCTGCCAGGGCTGCTCCCACCCCTTTGCCTGGCTGCATGCCAGCCACATGCATGTGTGCCCTGCCTCCAGTCACCCTCCCCTCCCCCAGCCCCAAGCAGCTCCTTCCTAAGGCAAGCTGGGAAAAACTTTGAAGTGGAGCTGACCAAAATCCTGGACATTTGTTCATATTTTAAAAAACCATGCAGGTGGAGTTCAGAGGATCCAAAAAGAGGACATATCTGGGAAAACCCAAACATGTAGTAACCCTATGTATCACATATATCTGCTAGAGCTTCAGTACTCATCCTCTCTGATTATAGAGTTTCTTTGGAGTCTATGTCACTATGAAAATGGCTCCTGTCCAGCTATTTGGATGTCAAAAGACTGCTCAGTGGAAGACCAGAGCTATGTGAAACCCATTTCATCTACCCAAACAGCTAGTTCTGGAAGCAGGGGAAACAGAAGGAAGAGAGAAAATAACACCCACTCCCCCATAGCTTTTAACTTCCTCCCAGGCTGTGTCCAGACATGCAGGGGAGGGTGCTTGTAGCACAAATAGTAGCAGCACAAATAGTAGCGGCGCAAATTGACCTACTTTGTGGCTCTGTACATGCCCCTGTACATGTGCTTTGTTAAAGGACACATTGTCCCACTTTGTCCCACCTTGTCCAGCTCCTCCCAGCTCCCACCATGCTGGAGCAGCTGGGGCACAAATGGAGCAATAGAGATGCTCTGGCCAGCAGCCAGAGTATCTCACTGGACAACAGGTCTCCATTTGTTCCAGCGTATGCTATTTTCACACGCTCTGTGCTACTTTTTTTTGCTACCTGGAAATCCCAGTACCAAATTTTTTCCCCATGCTGCAAATTTGCAGCTCAGGGCACATTTTAACATTCCACACATGCAGCTTGCAGTGCCACAAAGAGGGCTGTGTTGCCACAAACCACATGTGCCTGAATTTCTGGATGTGGTCCAAGTAGCCGAAAGGAATACGAAATAAAAAAGGGGCTACAGATCTACAAAATAATATTGGCAAGCCTGATACTAGCCACATTCAGGTGTTTGAAAAGTTCCTGCAGATATTTTTGTTATGGATATCTGCATTCTGAAATTTGAGGCAGAGTTTCATAGTTTCATACTTGTTAGGGGCTGGAAGGGACCTTTACAGATCATCGGGTCCATCCCCCCTGCACTTGGGCAGATTAGCATGAGACAATAGAGTTTCAATGGTGATGCAGCGTCACAATGCAGTCCTCACAGTAGGTTGTCATAATATCGTAGAATTATTATATTGTGACTCTCTGATTTTATTAATCAATGACCTGGATCTCCAGGTTTTTAAGTGAGTAGCACCAGAGTAGAAGAATGTATGTTTACCTTGTATATCTCACACAGGAAATTACATGCTTTTTAAAGGTCTGATCTTGACTGCCACAGAAGTAACAAACTCTGACCACAAACTAAATGAATTAACTGATTTTTACACTTCATCTGCTTTCTTTAAGAGTTTGTATTTTTTACTGCCAGACCATAAGCATACGTTCATTCATCTTTGTACATAGTAAACACTGACATCTGGCGGTAGGTTCAATGAATCACAGCTGTATATTTTTTTTCTAGATACTGCAGAGAACATGCAAACATAGAGTTATTGGTTGTATTCATGTTGGTCTAAGGTTTTTTGGGTAAATGTGATATCTTTTATTAGACCAGCTAAATAGTTGGAAAAAATGTTCTTTGCAAGCTTTTGGGCACAAACAAAGCTTGGAAAGAACAATTGTATTAAAAGATAGGAACATGCAGAGATGGGAACATGACAGATGGTAGCTGAAATCTGAATTAATCCCTAGCTGGTAAGATGAGTAAATCTCCAATTACGACCATTGGCTCTAGCTTGTTTAATAACCTTGAAGTCACTGATAATGATGTATTTATATTTCTCCATGAAATCTGAGTCAGTTCAAGTTAGCTCCTACAGCGCATCTGATATGAATGGTTGACTTGAAATCCATGGAAAAGCTCTAAAGATAGTAAGGGTGGATTGCACCCTTGCTTGTTGAAAATGTCACTTTGGAATTTGAATGGTGTTACTTTGGTTATTTGATTGACTTCATATCAGCAATACAATGCTATTTTGTTTACACAGAAATGGTAAACAAGTGCTCAAAGATTGGCTCACACTTTTTGAATGGATTCCAAGCCAGTGCTAAAACCAATGCTTTTTTTTGTTTCAGCTTTATTGTTGTTTTAGCATCCAGGCTTGCAAGGTGCTGCATGACTTCAACTTTTGCTGATATCAGTAGAAGTTTATTTATTTCCAGAAAGAGAATAGATATTTTCCTATTATTTTTTCTCCAGTGTAATACACCTGTTGCTTGAGACATCTGGTGTCGCGTAAAAAAAAGGCTGTTCACTTGAGGATTCTAGCCCAGATTGTCACACTCTAAAAATGTGGAAACACTGGATCAGGTCTACTTAGGAATCCCATGATGTAGGTTCCTATTTGTACCAACCTTTTCAACTTTCTGAGACTTGTAATATTCTGCCATTTTTTTAAATCCCATCGCTCCGATTCATAGATGCTAGGGTTGGAAGGGACCTCAACAGATCATCGAGTCTGACCCCCTGCCCTGGGCAGGAAAGAGTGCTGGGGTCAGATAACCCCAGCCAGATGCCTATCCAGCCTTCTCTTAAAGACCCCCCAGGTAGGGGAGAGCACCGCCTCACTTGGAAGCCCATTCCAAATTTTGGCCACCCTTACTGTGAAGTTTTTCCTGATATCTAGCCTAAATCTGTTCTCTGTCAGTTTGTGACCATTGTTCCTTGTTACCCCAAGAGGCACATCTGAAAGCCACTGACTCTAGACAGTAGCAGCTAGGGAGTGTGTCTTCTACTTGCAAAGGATTTGATAGGGTACAGTTTACACTGATAGTTTGGCTCTACCAGCCTAACTTCAATACTAGTATTGTTGTCCCTATATCATTTCTTTTCTTTTCCTATATCCATTCCTTTGAAATTATTCTTTTTTTTTTACTTGAAGAAAAAGAAATCTGTGTTTTGCCTCACAGTGTGATCACTGGACACTGTTCAAGAAAGCACAGCATAGATTAGATAGATTGCACACAGAGACACCTACATATACACACACTAGACACTGTCAGACACCTTTTCCAGCACAGGAAAACATGAAGTGTGCTAGAAAGGCCGGTGCTGCCAAGTCTGGGAGGGGAGTGAGAGGGGGCATTGGGAGAGGTTTCAGCTTCCCGCCACCCAAGCTGAGATGCAGCCTCTTTTCAACCAGCCATGAGGCTTCTGGTGGTACTGGGTGCAAGGAGGTCTCAGCAGTGCCTGCAGCTGCAACCTTTCTGACACCAGCTGTGATAATAAACCCCAGCACCAGCAGCATGACAACAAGCAGCATCAGCAGCCCAGTCTCCTCCACCTCAGTTGCAGGATGAGCCTCCCACTCCCAGTCTTAGAGGAGATCAATCTTGAAGTAGGGGACCTCAGCTTGATAGCACAAGAAATTCTGAGGCAGGAGAGGGAAGCAGAGTTTGTGCTCCCCACCCCTCAAAGCTCCCCTACAGCCAGGTCCCCCTCCCCAGAAGGTACTGCAGAGTAGGCTGTGGGGGCAGCTGGCTCAGCTCCTCCTGTTGTTGTGCCTCTGCCTGCTGAGGAGGGGGGTAAGGCAGGAGCCCCACCTGCACCCCAGGAGCGAGGGGGTAGTGTGGTCTGGGATCATTTTGAGGTGGCAGTTGATCTCACATATGCTACCTGCCTGCATTGCTGAGCCAAAACCAGCCAGGGCAAGGGAGCAAAACACATGAGCACCACGGGGATGCTGATGCATCTCTGCAGACACCACCCCTTGCCCTTGCTCCTCCACAGCCTGGCACCAGTGGAAGCATGCCCAAAAAGAAGTTCCCCTCTCGCTGAAAAGCCCCCGTCCCCCCAAAGCAGAGGCAGACCACCCTGGAACAGTGGGGGGAAGTTGGGCACACAGTTGGGTGCATTCCCAAAGTGAGCAAGATCACCCAAAGCATTGTCAGACTTCATGGCCTCTGCAGGGGCTACCATGCCTGCTGTTTTCACCCTGCTCCACCTTAACACATGCACGTCACGAGTTTTGCTTGCCAGCACCTTGAGGTACAGTTTCCCAGAAACCCCTGCATGTATCTCCTAGAAACTGGCAGGCTTCATGCTCTCAGAAAGGACTGTCATTCCTGCAATTCTCACCAGAATCAGGCAAGAGATGACAAAGTTATAGGCATTTTAGTCATTCCTCATTATAGCCTATAGCCAAAACACCGAAACAGCATCAAAACAGTGTTGAAACTCAAAACAGTTTTGGCCGAAACAAAATGAAACAGCGATTCAAAATGCCAAAATGAATCCCGTCGAAGCGCCAAATCCGAAACAAAACACAGGCATTTCGCACAGCCATACTTAGAACCTCCAAAGAACCCACCGTAATCGACTTCCTTGAAAGTGAAATATGTTTTATAAAGCTAAACTGTAAATCCTTTCTGCTGATATGCTTGGATTGGGTCATATTCACCATCTGTTTTGCAGGAAGTGGGGTGTACAGTAATACTGGGTAGAGGCCAAATAATTGTTGTCAGTGTTGGTTTCACAAACAAGGTAGGTCAGCTCTTTCACAAGCCATTTGTTAAAATTGTGATGTGCTGCTTCTAGCTTCTCTCTTTTCTTCTTTCCAAAACTAAAAGGTAAACCCTGCCATACTACTTGACCCCCCCATGAAGGGTTTTAGGTAGAGCTGAAGACCTTTCACCGGCTCTCTGCACCAGCATGAATTTCACCCGTAGGGAACAACTAGAGTACTGTGGGCTGGATTCCAACAGCTATACATTTGTTAGAGCTCAGTTCTTGCTCCTAAATTCTTCAACAGCAAGAGTTGCTTTCTGCTTATGGTACAATCTATGGAATTAACTGTCCTTTCAGGATACTACAAACTGTACAAAATGACTGTGTGATACCATGTAAAATAAGGAGCCTAAAGAGTCTATGAATTGCTTGCTGCATATCACCACATCTGGGGAAAATCAGGTCCCTCCAATACCACAAAAGACACATGACACAACATGCTTTTTTTCTATACCAAGAATCAAGCATGCGGTATGATGTAAGAAAAATTAAAATAAAAGTGAAAACCACCATTTTTGTGCATCATTGTGATTCTTAACAAATTTGCATAACATTCTAAATGGTGGCATTACAAGATTGGGGAAAAAAATCAGTCCAAGATTCAACAGAGCTATTTCAGTTTAAAACATAGATTATCTCAGTTTCCTCAGAAATATGAACATTTCTTATATTACTGGAAAATATGTTATTAGGGGCTCTTTCAGAAGCTACCATTTTTTAATATCCATTACATTTATATTGCTTGAATTTGCATTTACATTCATCCAAACTGCAACTCAGCAGAGGCAAGATTTCCTGAGTGGTTTCCCCCTATTCAGTTCTAAGTTAATTTCTTCCACTGCTTTTTTTGCCATTACAATGTGGTTTCATAGGTTGGCTCTTATCTCATTACCTAAACTTTGATTGTGTATAAAGCAAGGGACAGAGTGTGAGTTGTTCTTACCCAAGTACAGTCCTAGAAAATATTATGATTTATAGACTCCTGTTAAAGGCAAAATTCTTCCTTTGTTCCTCTCTTGTTCTGAAGGTGATGGAATGGAGATTAAGTTACTGCCACCCTTGAAAGATGCACTGTACATGATCAGCTACTCTGGTCACTGCCCACACCCCACAGCTGCTCAGAATAATAGGAGAACAGAGGTTATGTTATATACACATCAACCCAGGCCAAAAACCCTGGTATGCCAGCTATCTATGAGAGCCATTGCTCCCTTGCTTGTCTGAAAAAAACAAAGGCATAATCTCATCTGCTTGGTGGAGCCATGCTGTGTGTTAGGAAGAAAACTTTACCAGTCCAAAGCATTTTAAGATATCCTCTCACTTTCGGAAGGGAGATTGTTTTTCACCATAATTTGTAATGCTACAAATGTAAAACATTTCCGTATATGATTTAAAGGAAGATACTTAAGGAAGAAGACCCACTGTGCATTTTGACTAGTGCAAAACTAAACAAAAGCAAGACAGATTCAGCTAAGTGAAAAATTAATTTATCAAGCTTTTTAATTGTAATACTTTGCATTTGCAGAACCTAGCACCTTTTGGACCAGTAATGGCTACTGCTCACCAAAAAATCTCAGAAAGTAACTTTGATCTTCCACTGTGAGAAAGCACCATACAATAGAGGTGATGCTGGTTCCTGAGGGGCACAGGGGTTTGAGGGTCTGTTGTATTGAAAAACTTCCCTTATCCTTGTGTATCTGAGTACAAAATCACAAGTTAAAACAACTTAAATGCTGCTCTAATTTAAGCTGCTCTAATTTAGGCTCTAAACTGGCCATGGCTTATTTTACCAGCTATCAGAGATATTCCTTACAGAGGTTCAGTTAGATTATCATGAACAGGGAGTCTAAATCCTTATGCAAGTAATCTCAAAATTCCGAAACTAGCTAATTTCTAAGATGATATTAGAATATCCATGTGTAAAATACGTATTTTGGAGGATTGTGATTGTTTAGCAACAGTAATGTAAAGAAAAGTAATGTAAACAGCCAAAAAAGCCCCGGAGGATATATTTAAATACTGCTTCTGAAAAAAATAGAAAAATATTAGTGAGCCATAACAGGGAAAAATCATCTTATCCATGAAGTAATATTGTGATACATAGGGAGACTAATTTTAGTCATTCAGAGTGCCTGTAGAGGTGTGAGGAGGCTGCTCAGATGCGCTACAACATGCAAGTTAGTGTGCCTACAGCAGCCTCCATGCCTTGTGTATCAGCATCCCTGCACAACAAAATAGCAGCAGGGCAACTTTAACTAAAGCTCATTCAATGAGCTGCAGTTGCTGTAATTAGAGCGGCTCTCAGAGCCACACTAATTAAAGTGCCCCCCAACCCCATCTCCCTCCCCTGGGAGCATGTGTAAAAACACCCTAAATTATAAAACAGAGAAATCTCTGCTTTAAGTGAAAGTGTCAAGGCAACCTTCATTATGGTGCCATGCCTGAAATCTCAGCATTATTAAATGCATTAAATTCACATTTATATGCATTAATTCTGGAGTTAAAATAGAACAGAATTTTGCATTGATAGCAGGAATTCAGCCTTTTCTACATATATATGTATGTATGTATGTATATGTAAATATTTATAAATGCATGTATGGTATATGCATGTTCATGTGCATTTATACATAGATTCACCATAATTACGTTCTTCCTATGGGATCACTAAATCAATGGGAATCCTTCTTTTGACTCAGTGGCCTTTGATCAGGCCCCTGCATAAGTACTGGGAACAGTTTGAGTTCTGCAGTTATGCAGAACAAGTGGCTTCCAAGAAAGTGAACAAGAAACAAATATTTTTAGAGAGACTTCTGAACCTTTGGGAGAAGTCTTTGAACTTCCATTAAATGGGGGTCTGGTTAATGTATAGGTCTGAGGAAGGGGGAGGCACTTGGTTAAACTAAGCCAATGTTAATGCAACCTAGTTACAACACCTTCACAGTTCAGTCATGTATCCTGGAGTAGCTCTGTTGATAATTATTGACTTAGACATTCAAAGAGGCCAGCTGACAGATAGATACAGCACAAATAAAGATAAGATGTCTGTTCTCTAAACACCCAAAATAATACAGCCTTAAAACAAAGCAGTTTGATGTGAGAAACTGCTCACTATAGATATTACACTCTTCATGCCAAGGGTTTTTAGAATCACAGCTGAAACTTTGGAGCTGAAAACTGTTGGCAAAATATTTCTGTTTTTGTCTCAGTCTAGGAAAAGAGATATTGTTTCCGTATTAAAGCACTATGAAAGGAGCCACCTACAGCAGCGTAACCTGCCATATCCATTTGGTAACAAAAGAGCAGATGTCAATTTTCAATCTTATCAGAAGCCACTGGTCCATAAGTATTACTGGCGCCTACTGAATTTTATTTGGGGGCTTAACAGAAAACATCTGTTCTGTTACTTCACAGCATATCAATAGATTAAATCAACATTTTATTTTCCTCTTTATTCTGTCCATTAAAGGCATAGCCTTTTTTCTCATTTTTAATCTATTTCTTTAAATAATTGCTTCTGTTTGCAAGTCAAATCTGACATACGATAAGGTTTTCTGTGTGTCTGTCTGCACTTACTTACAGAAACATGTTTCTATATTCTGTCATAGGGCAAGTAGATGCAGCTATTCCTGAAACATATTTATAGAAAACCTGGTAAAGTTCTTTTAATATCTGAACTGAAGGAAAATACAGACATTGTAAATAGTGAAAGCCAAAATAAAACATATTATTACTGGTCATCATTACAAACTATTTTGTGTAGTTTTGCTACATAAAAACCAATAGGAGGAAAAATGTTCAGTGGTTTCTTTCAAACTTGTAGCCTATATTCTGAAGTGCAATATCATTAATGAAATGGACATATACCAACTAGTACAACATTATTTTATGATATCAAGAATATGACTGCAGTATTTTTTGTTGGGACACCTTGATTATAGCACATATTCAGATTACCTATATGCATATGTTGCATCATTTCACCTGCAACAAATTTGCCTTGCCTCATGATGCACAAACCTATAGAATCTAATACTGTATGAAAGTGTGAATGAAAAGTGCTTTCAAACGCCCTTGTTCCATAGCAGACATCAAATTGTAGTTCCAAATGGGAGTGGAGGGGGATTCAAATAAACTGGCTAAAATATATAGAGAGAAACTGAAAATGTCCTTTTAATTTTTTTCCTCAATAATTGATAACAATGTTCATTGAAATGCTGATATTCTGAAAACATATAGTAAATACATACAACAGAGAATAATTGGCATATTCAGCAGTCAGGAGAGAAGCTTGGATATGCATGTCTGATGTTAAATATGGAGAAAACTGTTGCATTTAACCAATGTAACCATTTCTATTAAATATTCTCAGTGGATGACGTTTTACACTGCTTATGTAATCTCTCAGGTGAAGCAAAAATCTGGCAAAGAACCAGTGAGCACTTCTATGTATGTGAAAGGAAGATGGAAATACAGATAGAATAGAGCCACCTTTGGCTGGAGTCGAAATTATTTTGGAGTGTGATATGCACTGTGAGGTAAATGTATAATAAATGCAGGACAAGGAAATAAAATGATGTAAGAGAATCTCACAATCACAATACCAAATATTATGTGATAAGAATAGTTTTACCATTAAGGGACAAATAAATCTTTACCTGATTTATTCACCAAGGATTAAACTAGTATCCATAATTATATATTGTTCTTAGTTTACAGCATGCTGCCAGCTCTTGTATAAAACAAGGATGTGAAAACAGAATAGTTCATTGTGCACCTACTTTACAATATTTTGAGCCAAATTCTTCACATGCTGAATTCATTTCATAGTACTAAGCTGAAACGGTACTGGATCATTTAGGAACAAGTGAGAACTCAGTTTGGCCCTACACCTTCAGAATACACCATACAGTGATATGGAAACCAGGTTCTTTGAGTCATTCCAGTGTTAGAAATGGATATTGTCAAAGCCATACCATTCTTACTAAAACCTATAAACTAAAATTGTCGAGAGACATTTTTTGACAATTGAATGGTTTTGCAGGATGAGAGTCTTGGCTGTAGAAAAGAGGTAAAACTGAACCTCTCAGATCAGACCATCAGAGGTAATAGTGACCATCAGATCAGGAGGCAAAGAGAGAAGAAAATAAAGTGAAAATCTATGTGTTATTATGGTGATGTGATAAACTCCAGCACAGGTTGTCCTGGAGTCAGCTGCTCCAGGGTGTAGCGTCTGCACGTGCACCAGGGACCGCAGCAGTTTGAGCTGGGGCAGAACAGCTCTAGGCTGGCAGCTGGCTTGGAGGGGTCAGCCCCAGGCTCCAGGTGGCGGCATTGGGTGGCAGAGGGGATGGCTGGGGCACAAGAATGCCAAAACTGCAGAGCCATGTGACTGCCCCCCAAGCCTGCTGCCAGCCAGGTCCTGCTGTGCCATTTCGAACTGCTATAGTCCCAGTCACCTTCCACTCTTGCATTTTTGTACAGTAAATGACTCCACCATAAGACAGTACTGTCCCCTGACAGGGACAGTACTATCTTACAGAAGAGTTAATTAATTTAGTCAGTGCCATAGCAACGAAGTTTGGCGCCCTGGGCAAAGCCCGCAGTGGCAGCCTGCCCTTGCCCTGCGCACAGATCTGACAGGCACCCCCCTCCCTGCCTCCCCATGCTTGCCTGCAGTGCTGGATTTACACTTAAGCTACAGTTTAGGGCCTCAAAATATGAGGGGCCTCTAAGTAAAAAAAAAACAACCCTGACTCAATATCAAGTTTTATCGTAATCAGTTGGTAAATAAAGGAGATAAAGGAAAATTACTCCCTAAATATGGACATTTTCATTCTAATATTACAAAAATATACATACAGTGGATTATTTTTATCATATGGGCTCTCTCAAGCATAGTTTAGGGCCTCAGCATGTCATAATCCAGCACTGCTTGCCTGGGACTGCACACAGCAGCAGGAGCCACCCTTCTCCCATCCCTGTGTGCCTCAAACAAGCTGCTCATAGCTCCATCCCAAGCCCCACTCCAGCTGGGCAGCGCCTGTTGGCACCCCCCTGCTTCGACACCTGGAGCGTTTGGCCTGCTCACCCCCTTCCCCCGCTCCCCCGGCTACAACACTACATTTACTAAGCCCTTACACCAGCACGTGTAGATGGTGATGCTTTACTGCAGAGCTAATTATTCAGCTCCTCAGTAAAGTGCAAGTGTAGATGTACCTAGTATCATGAAAGAAGAGAGAAAGCAGAGAAAAAGGGAGGGAGAGAGAAACACACACAAGTGTCTATTAGAAAAAAAAAAGAAAATGCTCCCAAGATAAAATGGACAGATGATCCCAAAGAGAAATGGCATGATGATTGATTAAACCAACCTTGAGACATCCAGCCAGCCAGCCAAAGAGAGTATTAAACTGTCCAAGTTATGAGAGGTAGAGCAATATAGCTAGTCTAAGGAGTAGAGGTTTTTATTGCTTTCTGTCTCATTTCCCATGAAAAGGCATGCTTTTTCATTTAAGGCATCCCTTTTTGTTAGCTATTAAAATGATGCCTCACTTATTACTGAACAAAAACAATAAGAAATGGGAGGACCCAAGATGACTGAAACAAAAACCCATAAAGCAAACTCAACCCCAGACTTACCCAAACACTAACATCAAATGTGTAAAAGTCATTGATAGCTCTCTGTCTCAGTATGGGAAACAAAAATTGATGAACAACATCTGTGCTCACAGTGATTGGTGGTATACATCATTATTTCCACAGCATTCCCATTAAATTACTTAACAGCTCATATGTTGTAGTGCCACTGTAGGTTATGGGATAGCCCAGCTCTCCCTTTTCATCTCATGCTTTTGGAATTTTAAGTTCAGATGAACCTTATTATTCAGGCAGGAAAGCAAAAGAGGTAGGGCCACAAGTGAGAAAGGTCTATAGCTACTACAGAGAAGATGCACTGATTTCCATGCTATACTCAGAACAATCTAAATTATTATTCTGTTTAGAAATTCCTAAAAGTTAAACATACATAACTCTCCACCTGTAATCTGGATGAGGTACAAGAAAGAAGAGAGGGCATTATGCTATGTGTGTATATATATATATATATATATGTATGTACACATATACATATACATAGATAGATAGATATAGATATAGATATAAACTGTATCAAATAGCTCTGTATGACCAGCAGTCCTTGAGATATGTATTTTCCTTGTTTTAGATAACATAGTGGTACAATCAGAATGGTAGCTGGCATCAGATAAGACTGATAGAAGCGCTTGTAATCAATGCAAAAATAATTGATTCTCAAATATTAGAGAATATTGTTGTGTTTCAAACATCTGAAATGACTAGGATCACATTAGAAATCTTCAGTTAAGATTTCTAAAGATAGCTCACTTTAAAAGCATGGGAATGCTTCCACTGGAGATCATGACACTTATAGACAAGCATATGCTTATGTATTTTGCTGAATCAAGACCAGATTCTGTTCTCAAACAACAAATACTCATGTTTGGTTTGGAAAATAAAAATGAATTAGACCCTAAAAAGTTATTAGCTCTTTGATCGTAGGGTATAGAAAAAGGCAACGTGATTGTGGGTGTGGATAGAAAAAGAGCCTGAGCTGAAGAGCTGTATTTGGAAATTACTGATCTCAAAATTCAAACCTATGGAGATTTCCGCAAAAGTAGCAATACAGTGCACCACGCCAAAGAGAACTCTTTCCAAAGTTTGTAATGGGTAATTTAGTTTAAATCACCATGTTAAGTGTGGATAATAAAAACAGGAAACGTGGGACTTCCAGTGGAACTAATCTCTATAAAATAGTAATAGCCTTAGGAAACCATACAAGTAAATCCACTTGACCATATTATTTATTCCATGCAAATATCTTTAGAAAAATGCATATGTATACACATCAATGCCATGACTTCATAAAGATCCTTTGTGTTCAACAAAATTTGGGTTTCCTATCATTTTCTGTTGCTATACTCTGAGGCTCTTATCACATTACTAGCTCTCCTTTCCGTTTTAGCTCGCAGCGTGTGCTACAGTTGCAATTTTTTGCTTCTGAGAGTGAATTCAGATAATTCAGAGGTTCTTTGATTGTAGAGGCAAGCAACTTCATTTTTGCAATTGTTTTAGGACATCAAGAAACTAAAGTTAGTAGCTAATACTCTCAGCTATAAGCAGTAAGTCATTCTAGTTACAGTGAGAAAGAGAAAAAGATACTAAACACCTGTGATGGGTTCAAATGTGGATCAGGAATTCTTCTTTCCAAGAAGCAGGGTCCACTGGGCACCTGATCTGTGCATAGGAAGATTATATTTAACATATATATCACAGTAAATGTCTCTACCTCTTTGTTCATCTTGCATGAAATAAAGAAATATCTACTGGCTCACACACCACAGCACATTTTGTTATGCATCACTCAGTTGAAGAACTATGTAGTTTATACTAATCCTTTTAAGCATATCTCTAGTACTAAAAATACCAGGTGTCTATGGTCTAAATTTTGGGACACTTCCAATTTTGTGCATATTAATGCCTACTAAAGTAAAATTTGAACGTGCAACAATTAGAATGCTAAAAAATGAACTGCTTAAATAGCAACTCAGCTCAGTTTGCATGCATAAATGCAGTCTGTATGCAAAACACACCACCGCTATCTTCGCCCTCATTGAGCTATTTTGCATTGTGCTATTAGTACAAAGCAGCTGGAAATCTGGAGTAAATGGGCAGTGTTCAGCCAGCATAAAGGAACCTTCAAGAACTGCAGAGCCTAAAATTAACTTGTGCGAATGACCCTCCTAGGTGTCCTCATGCCTGGAGAAAAGTTTTTCCTGTTCCCCAGAAATTCTCAGCTCCTACAGTGGCCTCATTGATAACATAAGAGCACCATTCATAAGACCCAACTGTCCAACATGTTCTAGGATATCTCAGAGAGGAAGGAATTCAGTTACTGGAAGATGCCCTCAATTACTGCTGGTCACTAGTGGTCTCTCTGAACAACTCTTTTTGTGGGTCTGGGAGAACTACCAACAAGCTTACCTCACCCACTTTCCCCCACTCATGCAATGTAGTCAGTAGAAATAGGAAAGTATAATGTAGTGTGTGTTTCAGTAAAATTTTTCTTAGGATTAATTCTAGGAACATGTAACATGTAATGCAAGGCCGGAACATGATAGCTTAAATGGTTTGGCATTTGAATAGCTTATGTTTAGATCAAGTAATAACAGCATTATATTGATAGTAATATGGTTAGTGTGTGTGTGTGTGTGTGTGTGTGTGTGTGTGTGTGTGTATTATGTGTAATTTATACAATATGTAATCGAGCTATGTATTTTTTTATTTAGTGTATTATGGATCATAGCATGATTGATTGAATGAATGAAGGGTGTATGGAATGTTTAGAGTGTGCCTGTGTAAGCAAGAGGAGGTTTGCTAAGGCACTGAATATGCAAATTACCAGACAATAAACTGCTAGATAGATGGCTGAAAAGCCAGTCTGTGGCCAGGTGCAGAGGAGATAGGCTAAGCAACAGGATAAATGAGGAATTCTGCATGTCCTGCAATTTAGCCTAAACAACTTTCAAGGCTGGAAGACTGACTTTTATGACAGGAGTGACCTCAAGCTGAGATAACAAAAAGAATGATAAGATGGATGTGGATGGAATAGTTCCTCGACTTCGGACAAAGACTTGAAATCCCTATAAAAGTGGGATTCAGCAATGCCAGAGTGGGGAATTCACACTCTGCAACCTTCACTGGAGCACAGACACTTCTGTTCAACCACGCTCCCACCCAGTGCCGACACTGAGCAAGCAAGCTGGTAACTATAACATATTCATACAGTATGTTTGTCTGTGTGTATTTGCCTGTGTGAATGATGTGTTCATTGTAAGTCTTTGTATGTTTTTGTTCTATATAATCAATAAATGCAGCACTTTGCCTTATCCCCCCCGCCTTATAAGTTCTCACTCATCATTTCAGCAATTGGCAGTTTGTGTAACAATAATGCCAATACCTGTGCATAAGGCATTGGTGAAATGTCCTAGGGAATACTGTGTTCAGTCCTGGGTGTCCATAAGGGCTGTGCAAAATGGCACTGTACCATTTTGCCTTGAGTTTCAATGGTTCAATGGAACAGTGTTTCATATCAAATTTCATTTCGAGTCAAAACAGCTTTTCTGTTCCATTACATTGAAACAGAAAGGCTGTTTCGATGTTGTTTCGAGTTTCACTGGGAATGCAGAGTCAGCCCAGCTGGGCTGACTTCCCATCCCCAGAGCTACATCACTGGGGTGGGAGGCAGCCCATCTGGGCTGCCTCCAGCCCCTGGTGTGATGTAGCACAGGAGACCGGGAAGCAGCTCAACTGGGCTGCCTCCAGGCCCCGATGCAATGTAATGCATGGAACCAGGAAGCAGCCTAGCTGGGCTCCCTCCCACCCCCAGTGTGATGTAGCATGGGGGACTGGGAAGCAGCACAGCTGGGCTGCCTCCTGCCCCCAGCGCGATGTAGCATGGGGGATGGGGAAGCAGCCCAGCTGCACTGCCTCCTGCCCCCTATGCGATCTAGTGCAGGGGACCGGGAAGCAGCCTAACTGGGCTGCCTCCCGCCTCTGGTGGAACGTAGCATGGGGGACCGGGAAGCAGTGCAGTTGGGCTAATTCCCACCCCCAGTGTGATGTAGCATGAGGGACCAGAAAGCAGCAAAGCTGGGCTGCCTCCCACCCCCAGTGCAATGTAGCATGGGGGACCAGGAAGCAGCGCAACTGGGCTGCCTCCCACCCCTGGTGCAATGTAATGCAGAGAACCGCAATGCAGCCCAGCTGGGAAGCAGTTCCCAGTGTGATGTAGCGCAGGGGGACGGGGAAGCAGCACAGCTGGGCTGCCTTCTTCCCCCAGCGCAATTTAGCACAGGGGACCAGGAAGCAGCCCAGCTGGGCTGCCTCCCACACCCTGCTGGATCTTGTGCTGGGGATGGGAAGTCAGCCCAGCTGGAATGAGTTTCCAATCCCAGCCTATGGACAAAACATTTCGACTTTCGAAATGTTTTGACCAGCCTCGTTTTGTTTTGAGGCTATTTCGTTGGCCTTTCTTTTGTTCTGATTTTGCTGTTTTGACCTTGCAATTGGTTGAAACAGTATCAGAACAAAACAGCTGGTGAAATTTTGCACAGCCTTAGTGTTCATGCTCAAGGAAGATGAAGTAAAACTGGAAAAGATGCAAAGAAGGGCTATCATTAAGATGATCAGCAGAATGAAAACGGCTGTCAGAGGAGATGGAACTAGAAGAACCTGACTAGTTTAATCTAATAAAGTAAAGGCTTAGAGGGATACCATTGCTTTCTGTAAAATCAGTATGAGAGCAAACAATAAGGATGCAGAAGAGCAATGGTGACATAGGAACAAACACATTAACTAAACATAAATACACTTAGGCTGGAAATTAGAAGATTTCCTAATTATCATAATAGTATGGTTTGGGGACAACTGAGTAGCCCCAAAGAGTAGCAGAGGCAAAAAAATACTGCTTTTGAGATGGAACTCAATAAGCATATGAAGCAAATTAGAGGATACAGTTCCCACAGTAGTGGGGACTGGGCCCAGTGACCCTGGGGGTCCTTTTCAGCCCTATATTCCTATGTTCCTAGGAAAAGTCAAGATACATTTTAGCAATGTTTCTGCAAACCAATTTACCTAAAATCACACTTTAGTCCAGGCATGACTCCTAACACTTCCTTAATCCCACCTGCCAGACAGTCCAGTTTGGTTGCTGAGTAACTGCCATAATACAACAATAAGCAAAAGCATGACTTGCTGGGTTTGTTAATAGCATACACCTTGAGCACCCTGTTGAATCAGCATTGGTGCTGAGCAGCTGTTCTTGTTGATCTCCACATTGCTGCTCACCCTACTCTGCTCCTTGTAGGATTGAGCTCCTTCACTCTCTTAGGCTGTTGACACTACTTTTTTACCTTTGAGCTCTCTCTCTTCATGGAAGCAGGTGGTATCCTACCTCAGCTCCTTCAATACACAAATGTTTACACTGATAATCTTATGGGTGGGCTTTCCGGTGCTGACATGAGAGAATCCCATCAACTAGCTCCATATAGGCCAGTATATGCATGGACAGTGAGACAACGGAAATAAATATTACAGCAATTGAACTGGAAGGCTTTTTTTCCTCCCTAAGCATCTGTTCTACACGTGTTCAACAGATCCTCTTTGTCTTTTGTCCAGCATTATGCTTGTGGACCTGAATTCCCCCAAGGAGTGCAGGGTAAAGATTTGTTCAGGGAAGATAAAAGATAACAGCCTTTCAAACTTCAATCCTTGAAAGCTTAACACTTTCCTTAAAATTTGTTCTCACCCGGATAGCCTCCATAGGGCTATGAGCTTTAGTAGTTCTAAATTATAGTCACTTCTTTCCTATCAAGTATTTTCACTGGTAGAGTGACAGATAAATTTGAACTGCAGTCTATTTGTCCTTATACCAGTGGTGCATAATGAAGCTATACATCCCTTGGGCATAGACAGAACACAACTCCCCAATCTAACTCATGGTGATTCACAGTAATTGCCATGAGCTAGACCAGTCCCTCCAGTTCAACAGACATTGACTGTTGGATGCAGAGGGTGGAGGACTGGCTCCAATTTGAAGCCTATCCCAGGAGAGAGGCTGCATCTTCCATCCCCCTGAGATAAGGGGCTCCACCACCACCCAATTCACCACTTCCTCCAGCTCAGTATGCTGCAGCCAGAGCAGACAAAAATTAATTAAATCTCTCCACTTAGGAACATCTCAATGTGAACCCTCATACAATGAGGGCTAATTTGTCTCATGTTAGAGGACTCTGTAGCCATGCTCTTCTGTTTGGGCTTGGCGTTAGAGTGACTTCAAGGGGCTGATCATGCAACAAATGTCATTTCTGTCTGTGCCCTTTGTGTAGAAAACACGACATTGCAAACCTTAGCAAAACATTTCAGGCAAACATTTTCTTTGGATATGATCCCCACAGGGGTCACATGCCCAGTATTTCTTCTGTGTATTTAATCATGATACAAATCAAGCATCACCTGATTTGAGGGCCAAACCACAGGAAAGTATACATTTAATAAGATTTTATGTAAAGCTAGAAAGAAGGACAGGCTTGAGCAAAAGATGCAAAAACTTCAATGAACTTTCAGAAAATTAGCCTGAATTTTCACTTTGTAATCTCAAAACAAAATGAAGTGACTCTTGCCTGGTTTCAGGTTTAATTGTGAATAATTCACCCAGCTATTGTAACTACCCTTACCTAGAGGTTGTGTCTTCCCAGCAAACTAACTCTTTTGTTGGCTTTTTGGATATGATGAACTTGTGCCTTAAATGATATAACCCTTAGTCAATTCTGTTTATGTGAAATTCTCAGCTGGCTACTTCTCAAAATAACAGGAAACAGGACTGCATATGCATTATTTTTAAAAAATATTAGCACAAATTTTCAACTCTATCCAGTAATTTATCTGTTTAATCTGTTTAATTTGTGCATGCAAGAATAAGGGGATACCTAAAAATTTGTTACTTATTTGCACACATCCTCTATGTTCTTTAGCAGGAACACATGAGAAAATATAAAAATCATTTCAGAGGCTAGTAAGAGATCTTGTAAGAGATCAAATATCTTCAACACTTAACCAAGCCAATTTTATTCAGAAAATCATCTACAGGTGTAATTAAAGAAGCCCTCAGGAGCCCAGATAACTTCAAAAATACCTGATCTGATAAACACTGTCATGATCTTATTGTTTATGAATCTACTAATGTTAAAGATTCCAAGATACTTCCACTCCAATATTTGTTTAGGATCCACTCTTGCTGGATAAAATATTTGTATATCATATAGGTAATGGTATGACTCCCTGTATCTTCAATGGTGTTTGATTAAGCAAAAGTGTACTAAGGTTAGGGACAGACATTAAACATAAACCAGTTTAAGTGATCAGAAACTGATTTAAACCTGTAACAGAGCAGCTGTTCAGTCCATATGAACCAATATGAAAATGGCTGAAACTGGTTTGAGATAAACCTGGTTGAATGTACAGGTGACCCTTGCCATTTGCAGGGGATAAGTTCTCATATCCCCTGCAAATGGCAAAATCTGCGAATAAGGCACTGCCATGCTGCCCCAGTCCCCACGGTGGCTGGGAGGCGGCACGTTGGTGATGGCAGGAGCATGGCAGCAGTGGTGGGAGCCTTGCAGCAGCAGCAGGAGCTCAGTGGCAGCAATCACAGAGCTCCCAAGGAGCTCCTATAAGTGTATGAAGTGTATTTAAAATGCGGGTTTGGCATTTGCAAATATCTGAAACAGCGAATGCTGAAACCGCAAATAGCAAGGGTTTCTTGTAGTATCAGACCTAACTGAGTTGACTCAAACCAGTTTATGCAATGTCTGTCCCAGACCGCTTGCTGGTTTAAGATAAACCAGACTCCCTCAGCATCCCAGCAGACTCTCTGGGCCAGGCAGGGCTCTCTGCTCCACAGCAGGGCTGGCCCTTCTGTTCTGCTCCCTTGCTGGAGCTCCAGCAGAGACTTCAGGCATGTGCCTGGCTTCTCCCTGCTAAGCAGGGATTATTCCCCCCACCCGTCTGCCTTACACCTCTCAGCATTAGCTAGCAGACCACATACTGGCTACAGTCCATGTTGTGGGACACTACAGTAAGACAGGCTTTTTGGAGCTAAACAACAGGTAACTAGTAATGTCCTTTCTTGGAAAAGCTGTTTAAGAAGAGCTTGAACTAATGGAGAGAGGCTTTGTTTTCTTTGTGGCCTAATAAACACTGAGTTAGGTGTTTACCTGCTGGGCTGCTCAGGAGGAGGGGGGACCATCAGAGCATCCCCCCTCCCCAGCTCAGCTCTGTAGAAGGGAAGGGAGGGCTGCTCTAGCATGCCCCAGCTTCTAGCCTGAGCCACTGCAGGCATGTGCCTGAATTTTTTCAATCCAGAGGGGATGTCTGTGCAGTTACAAACCAGTTTAACCTAGCCAGGTTAGACTAACCTGCAAAGAGTGAATCAATTCAGGCTTTTTGAATGTCTGTCCCTAACCTAAAAGTTCCTATGCTAATTTATAATGATACATTGCAAATATCAGGCAAACTACAACACTAAGGTGTATTCACATGAATGCTAGATGCCTGATAGTCCACCTGTGGCTTATACAGTGACTTCAGCATAACCTCAACATTAAAACAGACACAGAAAAGTATCTGTACCTCCAACAGAGGTTAACTTTGTACTGCAGGAGGGCAGGGGTACCTCTTGGTGATGGAGCGCAGAATTGCATCTTGGTCCATTTAATCCTTGGTGACTTGCTGAGATTGCTGTAAAAAACCCTGAAACATTAACTACCATTGAAGTCAATGGAAAATCTCCTATTGGCTTTAAAGAATGAATAGTTAAGTCTCTAAAAGGAAAAACAAAACTTGCATTTATTGTAATATGGATGTTTGTTCATTGGGAAGAAAACTTAATTAATTTTTATATAGACCACCCAATATGATGCCAAATGTATCCTGAAATACTAACCTGGATTAGATTTTAAAGATGAACTAGAGACTTTATACCCTATCATGAACTACCTGTGTTATCAAGTCTCTCAAACAATATTATGTGATCGACCTATTGACACTACGCACAGTGGAAATTCTCTTGGTTTTCTGGAACTCGTGACCAGTTTTGATCCATTTTTATCATACTGAAGCACACGAAGCAACAGAAGGGGCCCTTCGACTGTCATTTTAGATTTGTTATGAAATGCTGAATATTATAGGCAAAATTGCTGGATGGGAAATATATCTTCCAAAGTAGTAAACAGTACAAAACAACATAATTATTCTCAATTCAACTTTGGGTGTCTCCCTGAGCCATGTAGTTGTCACTGATTTAGAGCTGGCTACAGGAGTCTTGTCAAAGGGGCTTTATGTTGTGCTCAGGGTCAAAATCACACAAATGAAAGTCCCAATAATTTTGATATTTTTACAGTTTTAGTGAAAAGACTCTGTTCCCTGAGCATATGCCACCTGCCTATACCTCAGTGAATCATATAAGCTTGTGTGGATACTTGGCAGTTAGTAGAGCTAACTGCATCAGTTCAGTTCTAGGGTTTCAATTATCAATCCTCTCTCTCAAACATGCTATACCTTATGCAAAGGTTTATATATTTCAACTGCTGTCCTATCAAGATTGCCCTATGATTGAACTTGAAACACAGCCATGGGGGTCTGTTTTAAAGTGAATCAGAAGCTTTGCTGAAATCTACATTTAAGCATGTTAGTTTAAATACTTTATTTTGTGTTTTGATAAAGTGAATATGGATTGGTAAAAAACTGATATGGATTTTTTGACAGGCATTGAGCAAGCTAGAATCATTGGAACAATTTCTGAATGACCTGTAGGGTCATTTGGATAAATTTTGAAATACAGTAGCTATAAGAACATTCCATAATAGGATTCAGCAACTACTCCTAACATAGTTGTCATCCATGTCAAAAGAAAAAAAATGGGTAAGAAGTATGCAATACTGTGATCCTATTATGTTTCCATATTTTTTCAATACAGAGACACTAGCTACAAGATCCTCTGGTTGATAAATGTATAGATAAGTGCATCTAGCATCTCAGTGCCAAATACTGGGTGCCAGTCTGCACAGGTTAGATAAACACTAGACTAGGATAGCTTAGGCAGAAGTATTCTACAGGATGGACTACATGACCTCCTGGAGACCCTTCCAGTCCTATTTTTTTAATTCTAAGTCTTGATTAATAGGGTCCATCTGTTGCGTACTAAATAGCATTTTCTCACACAATGCTGATGCAGTAAAAATTGTAAAGCCTGGGACTACAATTGTACAACTTCAGAAAAATTAGCTAAGTCATTTTGTTTTGCAAAAAGAAAGAAGAATCATAAAACAAACCAACTAAGCCTGACTGGCTTTAGGTTTTGATGTTGCTGGATCAAGCATTCGTTTGCTGGTATGTTCAGAATCAAATGGAACATCCTGATAATGAGACATGGTGTTTTTGTGACCTTTTTTTATTTCTTGCATTAACATTAGTGAAATAAAAAAGCCCACATCTAAAGCCTAAAATATTCTTTCTTCCTTTGCATGTTAAAGAAAAAAATAAAGTTCTCTGTACAAAAATGAGAAACAAAAAAAAGTTGCTTCAACTCCTTTTGAAAGAGACCGGATAAATTCAGTTTGTAACTGTGTGAACCTGTATCTGCATTATCTTCTGCCTAATTCCCTTTCTCTATAATGTCAGTTTATGTTCCATTTTTGTGAAAATTCATTAGATATCTATTCAAGCCAGGTGAAAAGATGCTGTATGCAAGAATCCAGCCCAAAGTATGCATAAGTAAGGTTGAAGGCTTAAGTAAGGTTGAAAGTGGGCTAGGCCTACATAGAGTATGCATTTCTGTGTATTGTTGGGGACTCTCCAAGCAGTGACTCTCCTCTATAACAGACAATGAAAAAAATTAGAAAAATAAAATTTTACTTCACAAGTCTGTAAACAATAATACATCAGTGATTCTCAACCAGAATGCGAGAGCACCCTCGGGTGGCACAAGATCCTGCCCCACCATAGGACAGAAAAATGAGGATCCTGCAGAGGGAAACCACAGCCCTCTTGTCCCCATGCTTCTCTGCCTCCCTACTCTGTGTTCTCATCACTGTAACCCCCCTCTCCAACTCTGCCCCCCACCCCCGAGTAGGGAAAAAGCCCAGACATCTTGACTTCTAGCCATTCCCCTGTTCACTAGCCCTCTAATGGCAAGTCAGAGTATTAAGGTATAATGTGTGAATTCTCAGATCGTGTTTTAACTTTAGTACTGCAGAACCTTAACCCTAATCTGATCGCATAACATTCCACAGATTTAGTATGGTTTATGTGTAAGGTATAACAACCCTTTCACATAAGCCAGTGAGAAAGTCATAAGTGTGAGTTGGGGTGTGCCAGAGAGGGGAAGAGAGAACATAGGTGTTCACATGTTTCTCTCACTATGCCTGGGCCTCAACAGCCCATAAACAGGCCCAGAAGATCTGTCATTGCTATTCTAAACTATAGCAACCCTGCTCAGGGGCTCTGGGTTATAAGATTTTGTTTTTACATCCCCTACTCTTCTCCATTCCACTTGCATAGAATCTGATGACTCAGCCCTTTTGCAGGTGAAGAGGATTTCGTATAGAACATGCATTCTTTATTACCTGAGTAAGAAGGGAAAAATGATAATCCTTTTTTAAAAAAACAGTTATACAGGAAAATTGAGCACAAAAGCTAAGTACAGATGTTCAAAAAGCCTGAGGCAGAATTGATCAGACTTATGCAAGTTCCTCTAAGTGGTGTAGGTTATTTCAGAAGCGAATATAACACATGCTTACCCTTTGGTGGGGGGGCACGCAGGCTGCCTGCACTGGCCGAGGCCGGCTGGTTGGGGCCACTCCTGCACGCCTCCCAGTGGGCTCTCTGGGCTGCCAACTGCAGCCAAGCAGCAAGGCCACCCCTGAGTGGCTGCCAGGCATGGCCAAACACCCCTATCCCCCACTATTGTCAGCCACAGGCATCTGTCAACTTCAGACAGGCAGCAAAGGCTACCTTGCTTGCTCATTCCCTGCAGCCCAGTTGTGCTCTCTGGGGCTGCATTTGCTCACGGGGTGGATGGGGACCCCTGGGTGGGCTCCTTCACACCTGCCCAGGGATGTCATGGTCTTGCAAGCAGGCACAGCCCCAGGGAGCCTGGCAAGACTTGAGGGCATTGCCAAGCACCCCACCCCCATCATTGTCAGCCCCAGGCATCTTACTTTATGAGAGCCTGGGGGAAAGGCCAGCAAGGTACTCAACCAGAGCATAGCCTTCAACTGGCATAGCTCCCTGCAAAGGGAGGTAGTCAGGGACCACAAAGTGACCTAACTTGAATCAACAGGGGATCCGGTACACAAATCTGATGCACCAGTCTAACCTAAGTTGATTAAGTATGAATGCAAATTGAACCAGGTCTATCTCAGACAGGGTTCTGCCATTTTAAAACTAATCTATATGCACCGAACTTCTGTACTGTTACAGGTTTAGACCAGTTTCTGAGCATTTATACCAATACAAGTATAATGTTTATACCTAACCAAAGATGATTATTCTATAGCACATGGCAAAGGCAAATAACAATAGGAAAGACATATGAGAATAGATATTTAACTATTAAAAATATAATGTTTGAATGTAAACAAACACATTTAAAATAAGGAGGAGAGAAATATCCCTGTCAGATAATTCTTAGACAAATCCCCCACTGTATGAAAACTAAGTGATATGAAATGACAGATAATTATTTAAAGACTCTGTGATGTTTTATATAGTTTCCCTTTTTGTATGGGAAATACATAACTCATTATTCTTTGTGCCTGATCATCTTCTCTATTTACCATGGCATAAGACCAGTGGAATTCTGTTGTTAAATAATTATTGATTTCTCTTGATAAGATAAGAATAAGGAACTTTATCCTTATAATAAAGCACTTGTAAGTAATAATAAATAAATTACATAGAGTAATTGACCAAGATAGATAAAACAGTAGTTTTGTCTATTCTTTTGATTTGATTTGTATAATCTTTTCTAAGGCCATTACTTTTTGTATCTAATTTTTTAAACTCTGTGTCAGAGGAACATTTAAGATTTTTATTAATGTATCTGAGCTTATTTTCTTTTTTATCTTTACATATTCAGTACCTCAGAGGAAGCCACAGCTGGAATGCAGCTCTTGAATGTCATCATGACAGCTTCAAAGGAAAGCAGGGAGGTCAGCATGCCTGAAAGGAAAGATATTGCCATTGCCAAAGACCAAAGGGACCCTCGGAAGATAGGAGTGCTCCAGATAAATCAATAAAGTGCAGATAACACAGAAAGCCAGTGTTAGAAAGCAAAGGGTCCTAGCAACAGGAATATTAAAACCTGTTTGGCTTCTAAAAGACCACTTCACAAGACCTTCAATTAATCCTGGAACAGTTCTTCTAAGGGATGGATTCAGAAGGGTAAACACTCAGTCTAGGACCAGATCAAATGAATTTGTTACAGAGTTTGGATAAAATAATAATCCTTCACAAATCTACACTCATTTTAGTAACTGATCTCAAACAAACATGTTTTAAGATTCTGAAATTTTTGAAAAACTGTTTGATTTTCTTGCCATTTTTGGCTCCCTAAAAATATTGAAATAGCATAAGAAAATTCTTATGTTACAGACCTAATGTATCAGTTTTGTTCAAAGAAATATTAGCAAATCAGTGTGATGAAATCAGCATCTGCCCCCAATTGGTTAGAAGGAAAGGCAGCTCTGAACATATTAAGAAACTTCAAAGGAAATACAAAAAGGGAAAGGTCTCATGAAAGGGAAAATTTATGTGGAATCTGAGGTAGTTTGTGCACACAGACATATATACAAATATTTGTTTAATGATTATTCTTTTAAAAAAAAAACCCTACTTATTGAGTTCAACTTTTGTAATGTGCTTCTATTATCTTGAAGTTATCCACTTCCAGAAAAACAAGCTTTCCAGATGTTGTAATGTTTTTACAGTGCATACAGATGTCTTCTAGGTAAGCTCACCTAAAACATTTCATTTGTGTGTGTTCTGAGCCACATGATTCTAATCCCAGTTGTATTTCTACACACACACACACACACACACAGAGAGAGAGAGAGAGAGAGAGAGAGAAAACAACACACTGTTAATTTAGAATTAAAGGCATTTCCTCATAACAACATTAACACTAACAAGCAAGCAGAAAATAAAGCCAGAACAGCAGAATTTATACTTACATGCTACAACTCTTCTAGCATTTACCCAACTGCCATCACAACTCTCAGCCATACCGTTACCCAAACCCTCTTTACCAGGTTCTGCCTCCATGAAGACAGAAACACCACATTGCAATTTACTCTTTGTTCCCAAAAGGAGAGAAGTTGGGAAGATAATATAAGATAGGGGTGTCAAAAATATGGCCCATAGGCTGGATCCAGCCTGCAGAGCCATATCATCCAGCTTCCAGCACTGCCTGCCACATGCCCCATGCACTGACCCCAGCCCTGCACGCTGCATGCAGCCTACAGAAGTCATCTGATGCAAGTTGCACATGGCTCAGGGCTGGTCTGGGGTACATGCTGCATGTGGCATCCACACTGGATCAGACCTGCACACTGGTTCCAAGGCTGGTCTGAATGAAGGCCACAGACCAGCCCCACATGCTGGATCCACCTGACACAGATGTTCCACTGTATGCTCTATATGGTACATGGAGGTGGAGCCAGTACACATGCTAAAAGCGACACACATGGCCAGATCAGGCAGTGCACTACATGTGGTAACCACACCAGACCAGCCCTGTGGGCTGAATCTGGCACGTGGAATAGGTCTGTGAGCTTGATTTGGCCCACAGAGTGGCCCCATGCCCCTCATCCAGCCCACACAGCTGGTTGAGTTTGACACTCCTAATATAAAAGAAGATGGACTATGCTAATATTTGTCCTTAAAAACATCTGTGCCAAATATAATTGTTATATTAATTTAATTGTGGCATGGAGATGTTCCAGTCATGCATAAAAATGTACCATGACCAACTAGTATGAAAAGACTGTTTCTAGAGACGTCTTAGTGCTAGAAAGCAAAATTGTGCTAATAAGGCCTAGGGAATTTAAACAAGCAAAATATATCTTTGTATCATTTTAGTAATAGATATATATTACAGCTGATACTGTAGCCAAACAAATCTGTAGGACCTCTTAAAATGCCACACTCATCGTCACAAAAATGTTTAATTTTACCCTAATTTTTATATTCAGTTATACTTATGAACTGCTAATGTAGATTCAATAGGAGCCATAAGATGTTTTTACAGTGCATACAGATGTCTTCTAGGTAAGCTCACCTAAAACATTTCACTTGTGTGTATTCTGAGCTTAAAAATCTAAATACTGAACCATAAATCAATAGTGCTCAGTAGTAGTACAACAAATCAGATGTAGAATAAATCAAATGCTGTTCACCAAAGTGTAAAATCCTGAATCTTTTGAAATCTATGGCAAGCTCCCCATGACTTAAATAGGTCAGAGTTTCCCCTTTGGAAATGAATTTTGATGGTGAAAAAAAATTTAAGTGACACAAACCAGAAGAAGAAAAATTTGTAGTCTATATCCCAAATCTAACCTGCTGATCATCACAACTGTAGCTAACACATCAGTCAGTTGGCCTTGACTCATATTAGAACCAAGAGATTTTGAAATGGGGATTGTGACTGATGGGTGCTGGAGAGCACACTGGACATATGCTACACAGTCTTAGAGATATTGTTCCAAACTGCTGTGCTAACACTAATCACTGGCTAATCACATCATGCCAACACTATGTCTGGGAGACTCCAAGCCTCAAGAATGCCAACTCATCTGGCAGTCTATTAGCACAACAATGCAGGCAAAGTGGGTTTGAAATGTTGACTGGAGGAGTAATTTAAAGTGGGTGTGTAGCAGGATAAGTCCTCTACTACTACCTCTCTGATCCCTGAGCCCTTCTCCCTCACTTTCCTGCCACACGTTTGCTGTTTCTGAAAAAATGCTGGGAAGTTGCCCAGGACTACAAGGTACTCAGTAATTTAGGTCTTCTCACTCTTTTCTTCTTTTCTTAATACTCAATGTCTTAAAGGCTGTATTCACGACCTCTGACCGCCCCTACAGGGTACAACTGCATCTAGATCTACCCCATTAGAGCTTGTCTAGGGATGCAAGTGTCTCTCCATCTGTTTACCTGCAAAATGCCAATCATCAACATGGCATTAAGATATCTTCTAGATATCTTCTAGGTAAAGAGCTTTAACAAACAAGTGATTAAAACATAATTTTTTTCAGAAGTGACAACCTCTGGCATGGCTTTACGAGCACTCATGGTGCTCTGGCCAGGTGCCAGAGGACTGGAAAAGGGCCAGTGTGGTCCCCATTTTCAAAAAGGGGAGGAAGGAGGACCCAGGAAACTGTAGGCCCATTAGTCTTACCTCAGTCCTGGGGAAGCTCTTTGAGAAAATTATCCAGGAGCACATCTGCGAGGGACCAGCAGGGGAGATTATGCTTAGGGGCAACCGACATGGGTTCATTAGGGGTGGTCCTGTCAGACCAACCTGGTTGCCTTCTTCAAACAGGTCACAAAATCCTTAGACTCAGGTGTTGCGGTGTAGTCTTTCTGGACTTTAGGAAGGCCTTTGACACTGTCTCTCACCCCATTCTCATTAAAAAATTAGGTGACTGTGGCGTCGATGCCTACACAGTCAGATGGGTCACTAACGGGCTAGCGGGCCACACCCAGAGAGTGGTGGTGGATGGGTCTTATTCGACCTGGAGGGATGTGGGCAGTGGGGTTCTGCAGGGCTTGGTC
>NW_017729030.1:10965742-10967835 GCF_001723915.1 Gavialis gangeticus
GTGGACAGCATTGAGAGGATACAAAGGAGGGCCACTCACATGGTCGGGGGCAGCAGGGCAGGCCCTATGAGGAGAGGCTACGGGACCTGAACCTGTTCAGCCTCCACAAGAGAAGGCTGAGAGGGGATCTGGTGGCTGTCTATAAACTTACCAGGGGAGACCAACAGGGAACAGGAGAGTCCCTGTTCCCCCAAGCGGTACCAGGAGTAACTAGGAATAACGGCCACAAGTTGACTGAAAGTAGGTTCAGGCTAGACATCAGGAAGCACTACTTCACAGTCAGGGCAGCTAGGATGAGTGGGGTGCTCGCTCCTACCCTGGGGGTCTTCAAAAGGAAGCTTGATAATCACCTAGCCGGGGTCGTTTGACCCCAGCACTCTTTCCTTCCCATGGTAGGGGTTTGGACTTGATCTGCTCAGGTCCCATCCAACCCTATCAACTATGAAACTATGAACTATGAAACTATGGAACCCCTCAGACAAGTGAGTGAATGACCATGCTGGAGGGGCAAGTGCCACATGCTAGTTAACAGGAAACATTTCCTGTAGTGTCTGAGTTCTCCTCCATGGGCTTCCATCTGAGTACTGACCACACGTAACACCATTTATCTAATGAGATAGTGACAGTTTTATACACTAAAATGATCTCTGTGCAATATAGCTTGAAGATTAAAGATCTACTTGAACTGATAGATCCCTTTGTAAACAAAACCAAAGCTCAAGATCAGACGGCTGTAACTGCATAGGACAGCATAATAGAACAGCAAAGAATTACAAGGGTTATTTACTGAATGATACTTCCCCATAGGAACAACACGGCCCTCCATTGGAAACCATCTGGAAACATTTCAGTACAATAGTACTTCAGGATAATGAGGTCTATCAATCATTCATATGACCACTGTATATGAAAGAGCTGCATGTTGCCTATAAAACAACCAGCTTAGATGTTATTTGCTCTTGACTAGAGATTTCACTCTGGCCAAGAGGAATAGGTATCTGTGGTGCAGCTGCTGTAATGATAATACAGAGCAGCTTCTTTGAATAGATTAATCTGCAAAGTCCAGTAAGTGCATAATAAAGAAAAGAGCTAAGCAAAGATAAGAACAAAGCTGCAGCCAAAAAGGTAAACAAGTCTAAGGGACTGCTCACAACATTATTTATACGACTGTTCAATTTCTGAGCATGACTTCAACAACTGTCCAACCTCTCAAAAAAACCACAGGCATACTGTGGTGCATATGTGTGTTAAAAATAAAACAAGCTTTGTGGAAAAGAGATATAGCCAAAGTTCTTTTATTTTGGTTCCCGATATGTGAGATGGGAAGTGAATAAATAAAGTGAATAAAGCAATAAGTTATTAAGATCAATATGGAGACTGATTAGAAGTGGACAAGTGGCTTCATAAAAACTTAGTATGTATAGACAGTGTTGCAATTTTGGAAATTTGTTTAGATCTTGATCCCACATTATCTGAAAGAGGTTAATCATCTAATTCATTATGATACTATTTAGCTCAGCAGAGCAAGGAGGCCAAACTGTCAGATTCTGCCAGCAGCTTACGTTTTCCAGCTCTGCCCCACCTGCCTCACTGAGACCACATCACATACATTACCACTGATGCTGGAGAATGAAGAAAGCAGGGAGGAAGCAGAAGGCCAGGGCAGATGTGCATGGGGAAGCATGTGTGGGACAGAGTAGTATCGAGACAATTAAGGATAAGGAAGAGAGAGAGAAGATAGGCACAGGGAATGGATTTGAGTAGAACAGATCTGAGGGTGTTATTACACATTATTTTTCAGACATGTTAAAACAGGAGCATCCACACATTAGGGGAGAGAAACATGAGCTAAGTGCCCTCTGCCCTCAGAAGAAATCTTCTTCCAGTGAATCCTGTTCTCTAGCTTGCCTTGGGTAACTCATGTTGTAGTCATGTTACACTTCTCCACAGGGCCAAGGTGAGTTGGGAGAGGTCCTCCAGCATCCTAGGAAGCACTGCTCCCAACCTTTTCCAGGTGGACACTCCATCTTCCTCCAGAGTGACAGCAGGGAGAGTCAGCAACTTACCCTAAAGTAAGAATCCCCCCCCCCCCC
>NW_017729030.1:10968129-10980316 GCF_001723915.1 Gavialis gangeticus
GGACAGCTCCAAGAGCCACAGGGGATCTAGGATGGGAAAATTATGCAGGGCAGCAGTGGGCCCAATCTCGGCAGGCAAGGCTGGAAAACCTGATCCAGGCTGGCAGGGATCTGAACCAATCAGGGCTGGCAAGGGTTGGTGGGTTCATTCTGGGACAGTGGCAGGCCTAATCCAGGTACGTGGGGACCTGATCTGGGCTGTGGGCCCATTACTGGAACATATACCACCCTAGAAAAATAGCAAGCTGGGCAGGCATGGAGCAGACTTGGCAGCTGCTAACCATGCCTCGCCTGTCCTCTCCTCTAAGGGGGCAGGGGGGTGGGGGGGAGGATCAGAGCAGTGCATGTTAGAAAAGGTATTAATGAACCCTTAACACATGACTGCTCACAGCACATGCTAACATTCCTTAAAGTTAGCACATGCTAATTGAAACATGTAACTACACCCTGAGAGAAGTGGGCCTATATAACTCGGAGAAGGGGATAAACAGAATGTATTTGGTGGCTTGAAGCAGAGGTCTAACACCAACCAGCAAGAAAGCCAAGAAAAGTGCCTTGCATCCTCACAGAGATAAGAAACCCTGTCATCCTATAAAAGTAATGATGTAGTGTGTTATATCTGTGCTGACCCAGGAAATATGCAAGAAGCAGAATTAGTTTGTTAATATCTTTTAATGGACCAGCTCTGTCATGGGGAGAGATGTTAGACAAGCCTTTGAACATAAAGTACCCTTCCTCATGTCTGGGAACAAAGCAAACACAGATTAAACTAAATATCAAGTAAAGCAAGTACTGGACACTAAAAAAACCAGGAACTTAATACAAGCAATGGTTTTAAGGCTCATTAGAATTTACCTGCTCTCTCTGCTTTCCTCCCTGTACTTCACAGGCAATAATAAACTTTTTCCCTCTTAAGTGATTGGATCCTTCTACAGAAGTAGGCTTATCGACTTCAGTTGTGCTTTACTTGGTCTGTTACTTTTCATGACTTCTCTTTGTTGCACCTGTATACTGGGTGAAGTGACTATTTATATTCACATAATAGAGTTAAACAGAAGTATTTGTGTTTCCTGGTGTTTAGCTTAGGCTGTATCTGCTCCTTTCAGACCTAAGGGAAACCAATTTGTATCCAAAAGCCTATTTAACACTTCTGCCAACTATACAGTTGCTCCCAACAGTGGATTTAGGATTTTGAAAAAAAGGGAAAGGGGGTCAGATGGTGTGATGCATCATCGCATATAATACAGTGCATATTTTTCTCCTAACCACCATGCTGTACCATACCTTGCTGAGCTTATGACTAGACTGGTCCAAGTCTCGAGAGTGCCAAGGTATCTAACATTGACACCAGCACAGCAATACATGCAAAGTAAGCTTGAAACTTTGAGTAAAGGAGGAATGAAAGGGGGGTGCAATTGCACCGTGTCAGCAGTCCTGGATCTGCCTGGTCCAAACAAATCCTGCTTCCCCATACCATGTAAAAGCACAGTAGTAAGAAATGTGGGCTGATTCTGAGTTACATAGTGGTGTGACTAATACTTTAACAACCTAAAGGCCTTTCTTATTTGGTCAGTAAACCCTGGACCATTTTATCTCACCATTTTTTTCTTTTTAAAAACCATTTTCTTTAGGGCATTTTGCTTCATAGAAGCTGATTTCACTAGGGATTTAAACTAGTTTCAGTCTTAGCTAGTTTAACAGTTGTTTAAATTTTGTATGTGACCCCAAGTTGTCAGGTAGCGATAAAGGAGCCAACTACAAAACAAAGATAATCAGAGCTACCGTAGAAAAATTGAAAGTTTAAAAAATGTTCACCTCTCCCACAAAGGTCCAATCTGGCCTTTCTTCACCAATTTGTGGCACTCTGCCCTCTTCAAATTCTCAGCTGACTGGGAATATTGCTTTTAATATTGTGAGTCCTGGCCCTGGAGGGACCTGCCCTTTTATCTCCCTCAGCAGAGTTCATCCTTAAAGGGATTTTGGTCTGAACTTTGGCTGAGCTAATGTGCAGGATGCAGGCAAACAGAGTCCAGCCACCAGATGGAAGAGGCAGCCAGTCAATTAAGTCTGCTCAAATATCTGGTGACCAATCGACAAACAATAGGGAAAACTGAGTCTGTAGGAGAAGAGCTGGTAATAAATCTGCTTCTCAAGAGAGTTGCCTCTTATATATGTATATGGAGTGCAAAGAAACATTCTTCCGCTACTCACTGCCTGGAAAACAGCTATTTATAAAGAGAGAGAAAGAAACCAGGCTCACTTTTTACATTCAGTGAAAGACATAGATTCCCAAGGTTTGACTGATGAAAGGGCTGAATGCTGAGTGTGAGGCCAGATGGAAGATTGCCCTCTCAGAACTCAGATCACTGTGGAAAATGGTCATTTGCCAAACAAATAAAAAAAAGAAAGAGAAAAAAAAGCCTAATTATACCAGCCTCTCTAAGAAACAATTTCCAAAAATACACATTGGCCTTATCTGGAGTGGAAAATTTCAGAAGAAGCACCACAGGTGTTTTATTTTAGCTTGGCATGAGTAGTGAAATTATAGGAATGGTTGCTAAGTGTGGCAAATGCAGCTGCTTCTCAAAGACACAGTTTAAGGGTCCTATGTAAGTCATAAAATCCCCGAGAGACTTGTAAAGAGCTGGCACTGTTTCATTTGAATTCGAGAACAGAAGTTTTTTGCAAGCCAGTTGGAGTGGATTGTAGCAGAGCTCAAGGCAACAAGCATAGAGCAATAATGAGAAGGCAGTTATCAATCATGCTAAAGCATCGTTGGCCTAACCTCTCCACAATTCTCATTAACTGACATTGGTCCAGAAGCTTCCAGCAATGAGATTAGAAAATTTGCCAGGCTCATTGTGACTTGGGTGCATATTCTTAGCTTTGGGTGGGGAGAGCAGTATCAAAGCAAACCACAAGTAGCCATTGGAGAGTTTCAAATGGTCAGAAGTAAAGATCTGTGGGATTGTTGCTTAATAGTAACCTTCCCCTGAAAGGCAATCAAAACATCAGTGTGGAGGAGGGAGGAAAAGAGGAATAAACCAAATGATGGAATTTCTGTCTGTTGTTGCCTCATTTGAAACCAGTCAAGTCAGAATTAAAATAATTCATTATCTTCAGAAGACAGGTCTTCTAGGATGGCAAATCCCTATTTAAAAGAAGCAAGCAAACAAGCGAAAAGAGAAAGAAAGTTCTAATTCAGGCAGCTGGTACTAGGCAGGACATTGTGCTCATATGGATTTGACCAGTTGAACCATTAGCTGATTTCCATTTGGTAGAAAGCTGTGTCAGGCAATAAAAGCAAACCTTGCAATTCTCTGAGCTGAGTTAAGGCTAAAGATTTTTTATGGAAATAATGGTTGGTTTACAGTGGTAAAGTAACTCTGGAACTTCTCTAGGGAAGACCAAATTGGTCGGAATAGGAATCAGTCCTTGCCTCATCCAACAGTTCATACCAGAAGTTTAGACCGTTCCAGGCAGCTTTCCTCTCACTTTTTTCACAAAATTTCTGACCTGCTGGGAAAGGAGACAGCCTGCTCTGAATTTTCCAGTCCAGATTTGCAGACCCACAGGGTGCAAATATTTTGTGTAAGGCCAATAAAAGTATCTGAACTTTTAAGGCTTTATATAAAACTTGTGGCCCTCTGCTGCCTGGACTGACCAGGAGCAATTTGCTCCCAGTCAGCATCTACAAGTGTGGTATAGTGCATTAGTTTAATGCACTGTTTTCTAGCACCTGTGTTTATCAGTACTAGCAAACAGTGCATTAAACTAATCCAATGTGTAGTCATTGCTGCACATGTGTCAATGGTGATGCATAATAGTCTAATATGCAGTAAAGCATCTCATGTAGATGCACCCAGCATGACCAGAAAGTCAACAAATTTGGTCTCTTCCAGAAATGGGAGATGGGAGATCAGAGTTCTGAAACTGAAGACATTCCACTGAAAATGGCCCCAACTTTAATCCTCTCCTACGTATAGTAGATATTTTACCTCAACCAAATTTTTAGAGTAAAATTGTCATATCTTTTACCAGATGAATTGTCTCTGGGACAACTAGGGCCTAAATCATTTAGAAGGTTGTGCAGATTTCAGGGCACAGGAAAGCAATGTGCTCATTTGTGATAACTACGACTAGGAATATGAGTGGTCACATTCTGTACTAGCCATAGCTTTCAGATGCACACTCTTTCTAATGAGAGACAGATAGCTATTCTTGAAACTTCATCTGTCATAATGTATGACCAAGAAAAAAATTCTTGGCCCGATGGGTTAAATCCATCTCTTAAAGTCAATGGAATGCTTTCCCTTGACTTCAGTGAGCTTTGGATCCAGCCCTAAGTTATTGAGAGTCACTAACTAGATTTTGTACTGACAACATTTTCAATTACTATATTCAACAGGAATATACTGTTGCACATAATAGCCAAGTGTACTATTAGGAGCCTTCACAATTTTTTAAGATAAGAGAATGAGAGATACTCATTAATAAATTAAATGAAATCAACTTTAAGTAAATGTATAATTTTCATTATAAAGTGTCCCTTTAATGCAAAAGTGATTAACTGAGATTAGGTATTTTAGTTCCTACACTTGACTGCTATAATCCCCATGGCTGCTCATTTTTCTTCCAATGGCAAGCATGTTATTTTCCCCTTACAATTTTATTTGTTCAGATAGAGCACAAGTAGTCTAGCTATATTTTAGGCTAACACTGAATCCCCAAGTCACTTACCCTATTTTAAGTCTAATGGTTAGGAAATTAACCCTCTCCTGTTTTTCTTCAGAATGGTTAACAAAAAACTGTTCATAAAATGATGGTAATGATAAACAATTTCTCAGGCTCTGCCGAAATGAAATATGTCTGCAATTTCCTACTTTCTGGGTCCTTTTTTTCTCCTGTCTTTCCAGCTGCTTTTTTTCCTTCCCCTGTCTTTCCAAAGCATCAACATCAGCTTTCTTCACTGCTTTGTTTCACTGTTGAGTCTTTGCCAAGATTCATCATTTCCTGCTTACACAGCGATCTAAACCAGACCTCTAATCAGATTCTGTATTGTGAATCCCTCTCCTTTGCACTTTTACCTAAGGCTCACAAGCCCTGAGGGTTAGAAAACAAGTGGTTTATTTCCATTTTTCATCTCTCATTTCCCCTCTTCTCTCACATATTCACACATGGCTAAAAATAGGCGATGTGCACACTATGCTACAGGGACCAAACCTGATCAAAAGCAATTATTTACACCATTAATTCTATTGCCTTCAAGAAAGTTAACCTTAATATGGGCCAGTATGGATTAGATCTACGCAATATGTAAATGACTTTAACAGATAATGGGCCAAACAAAAGAACAAAATTTTATTTTGGTTTCTCACAAACAGGGAATAAGTCCAGTACTTGTTAAACTGAGCAATATGAGATGGTAAGAAACCTCCAGTTTACAAAATATTTTTGTCCTCAATATCTGATTCATAATTCTCATAATTTTTGCCCAGGCCTATGTGAGAATATTATGATAACATAGGGTAGGTTTCCCCCCATAATAATCAATCACTTTCTAATTGAAAAAAGCTTCTGAAGGGAATTGTTCCCAAATGTTGTCACTATTGCTAGAAATGCAAACAGTGTGTAAAATGAATTTCAAAATGTCTAGTCCAGAACAGTTTGGAAAAATTTCCTTAAAGCTTCTGTCTCAAAGCCTGCTAACTGGCATATGTGTGCATGTACATACACACACACACACAGGGCTGATCTAAAGCACTCTCAGATTAGGAGAAAGTGGCATCTCATGGCAAGGGATATTGGTTGTAGCCTTGTTCGTCTAAAGGCATAGGCAGACAAAACTCTTGGGGTAGAAGCAATATCTTTTATTAGACCAACTAAATAGCTGCAAAAAAAAATTTCTTTGCAAGCTTTTGGGCCCAAATGCCCTTCTTCAGGCAAAGGAGAATTCAAAGATTATAAAATTTCTCCCAGGTAGAAAAGAAACTTCATCTTACACAGGGGAACTGAGTAATGGTATATTTCCACTGGGTAAAAAAGTTTGTTTGTAAAAAAGCTGCTGGGTGAGTATGCAAATTAGGCACATGCAAAGGCTGAAGTAGCCTGTTTACTTGGAGGTTTCAGATGGCAGGCAGGGTGTTGGATTTTGCTGAAGAAGGGCATTTGGGCCTGAAAGCTTACAAAGAAAATACAGTTTTTGCAACTGTTTAGTTGATCTAATAATATATATTGCCTCTACCCCAACAGTTTTGTCTGCCACTTCATGGCAATGCACCATAAAAGTTCCAGAAAAAGAATATCTGTCAAAAAAATCAAAAAAAAAGACTCTGCTATGCAAGAGTAAAACCATATGTATACATGAGTTTCTGAGCAAAAGAAATTTGCCTCTTTTCTACTTCCCATCTGCAATCATTCTCAAAAGAAAAAAACCCTCAAAACCCCCAAACTCACTGTATTAAAAGACAATCTATCCACATTAACATTAATAATTAGCCAAATAATTATTCTATTTTAATAAAGTCTTGACCCAAAATGTGTAAGCTTAAAAATATTGATGCAGTGACATTATTCTTTTAATTAACCTGTGTTTGTTAACACAACACAAGTCAGACATATAGCCCCCTGGTAAAGCAACAACAAAAGAACTTCCTTAGTACTCACCAGTGTATATCATCAATATAGCAATAACTGTAATTTTAAATTTTACATAATGTTAGTATATCAATTTTTGATTTATTTTATTTGACACAGTGACTAATGTGGGATTAAACAAAATGTGCTCTAAGGTAATTTACATCCTTTGTCTTATGCAATTTAATATTTTCAATACCCTTTAGTTTACTAATGGACAAACATTATTTTTTTAACTATATTGGTGGATAATTTAGGGAACTGGCTCACTAAATCTTTCACCTCTTCAGTTCCAAAACAGCTTCAGTGCTAGTCGGAGAAAGTTGTTACCATTTAAAGGTTATTTTCTTTGTGGCATAATATGGGGGGTGTACTGGATTGTAGCGGACCAATATCTGGTCTGCAGTGTATCAAGAAGAAATGGCAGCCCAAGTAAATATACCCAAGTTAGCTTGAAACTAGCTATCTTGGATAGTGACAGCAGATCAGCCACTGCTTCACATAGCTCAGTAGAGGCTGCAAAACCCACCAAGAAACTGCGTAAATATTCTAAAACAGGAGTGGGCAAAATGCAGCACGGGGGCTGAATGCGGCCTGCCAGGCAATTCTATCCGGCCTGTCAGACCCCTAAAAAATTTAGAAAATTAATATTTATCTGCCCTGGCTGCCTATCATGTGGCCTTCGATGGCTTGCCAAAATTCAGTAAGTGGCCCTCTGCCCAAAAAAATTGCCCGCCCCTGTTCTAAAGAATAGTTTTTACTGAGCTCTGAGCTGTGTTGGGTAAACCACTAGCCGTATCTAATGTAGGTAGTTTAATGATAAGTTAGATGCATCTATGAGCCATCCTTTTGGCTGCAATGCATGACCTCAACTAGAAACAAGAATTTCTGAATAAGGCTGGACCAGTGATATCTATAATGTAGCATCCTGTCTCTGACAAGGGCCAGTATATGATATTTCAGGAGGACATGTAAAAAATCCCATAAAGAAGAACTTTGGAATAATCTGTTCTTATAGGAAGCCTCTTTTTAACTCTAGATGTTCAGTAGTTGTCATATCCCAGAAATCTGGAAGGTTATCATCTTTGTACGTGCTTATGCTATCCAAAGTAACTGTGGGTGTTGTCTTTCAGTATAGAAATGTTTAGCTCTCTTTAAAAATCCTGCTAAGCTGTTGGCCTCAATAGCCTGCAGCAGTGAGTTTCACAGGCTATTATTTTTAAAGCATCAGTATTAACTGAAAGCCACTACCAGAAGAAAAACAGAAGACTAACTAGGCCTAGAGCTTTTTAGGCCTAGGCCTCTCTCAGAGTTGAGGAATATGGGTAGAAAACTGAGGTATCATTTCAAACAGAGCACTGCTAAGAGTTAAACAGAGGACTATTGGTAGCTATATAAGAGAGTCTTAGGGCTACTTTTTGCTGGCTTGTGAAATTTTGAAAACAAAAACATCCTTGTGTATGAAATTTGAATTAATTGTATATTTGCATAGTTACTTTTTCAGCTTTCCAAAGAGAGACAAGACAATAGTTGCATATTTTCACTACCAATTCTGCTGAATCCCTTCATTGTGCATTTATGAATAAGCAATAGTTTTGCGTCTGATCATTTCATGCCTAAACTCAACCCCTATTGAATGCAATTTGAACTATGGCCCTGTAATTCTCAGTAGTTTTAGGAGAAGCATAAAAAATATTAACCTTGGGTTCACTCGTAGTTCTTTTCCCACAGTTTATCAGAAATGAATATTTTAAGCAAGTCACATTTTTATGGCTTATTGTAGAAATATTCTGGTATGCTACATTTGACCTTATAGTACAGTAAGTACAATAGGCAGTGTATAACCAGAGAGTTGGGAGAGACACAAGGCTAAACGCAGAGGGACTTAGATCACTGGGGAGCTGGTGCATAATCCTTGTGTAATACACAGCCTAAAGCATCTAATTAGTATTGTGAAATACTGCTAAAAAATTGAGCCCAGGTCAAAAAAAGATCATACTCCTGCCTTTACAGTGGATTACAACATGAAATATGACATCACTAACAGTTAATTGGGCAGCACCAATTTTATCCCATGGCTTAATGTAATTGATGCAAAAAGAGGAAGTATGTTGACAAGCATCATAAAAATCATTACAATTGTACCCTGAGTTACAATTTTGCTAAGATGTACAGGGTCTCCTGCCCCGTTTTTTTTCCTACTGCAGTGAAATGAAAATGAAAATGTATCTCCCGTGCTTGAGAGATGCTTATAAAAGGGACTCAGACTAAACCAAAACTTGGCTTTCCCTTTATCTTAAAAAAAGTAGGCCTCCCCTTTGGACTCATTGGGAATATTTCTATTTTATTTGTATTGGCACTTACTAGACTTCTTTTGCACTTGGAAAATGTTTGTGATTCTATTACCCATGTAGTCTGGGCATGTAAGCATACACACATACATTGCATGTGTTCAGAGTCCTCCCTTCCCTTTTAAAACAGTTTCCAATGTACATCCATCCATACCCAAATTAAGTCAGTAGAGGCAGGCTTGAAATCAAAGCCTTTGCCTTAAAACATTGGATTCAGGCAAAACCTGCATGCTGCCCTCTGCTTTTCAGTCCAGGCCTAACTCTAGTTTTATGGGGCCCTTACTGCTACCTTGCAGCATGGGGGGTGGGGAGGGAGAGATTACCCCAAGAGTTCTTTGGGTCAAAAAAAGCCATGGCAAAAAAAAGTGCGGTGGTGCACAAGGCCACAGTGCACACCACCCAAACCCAGAGCCTGACCAGTCTCCCAGATGCAGGAATGCCACCACTGCAGCTCCCTAAGGCCCTTAGGACCCCAGGTAAGACTGCTGGGGCAAGCACAGTTACTGGCCCCAGGCTCCCCTACTCCAAGGTAACCTGCCGCATGCCAGAGTGCTCATGGCACAAGGTGTGCTGCTGCTGGTTGTCCCCATGAAAACAGACAGCCACACTTGTCTGGACATAGCCAAGCTGGTCTTTGGTATATCAATTAACATTGCTGTATATATAAAAATGAAAATAAATCAGGCTTTGTCCCCTTCGTAAGGCCCTCTGAATTCTATAAACATATTTTCTGTGCATCTCATCTCCTGGGTTTTACTGATAACATTGCAGTAGGATATTTGTAAGAGTTCATTCATTCCTGCCACTTATTACACATTTTAATTAAATAAGTTTATTACATCATAATCAAATTCAATGCTTTCTGTGACTTCCCAAACAAAAGATTACGAAGAAACAAGCAATAGCAATTAGGAAACTGTTAAGCAATATAAACCTTATTTTCATCTGAATATCATTTTTAAAAAAGAAAGGAAAAAAAAACTCCACAAGGGAAAAGAAACAACAAAATATTATTTATGTGCAACTTCTCCAAATAAAAGGCTTGTCAAAAGTTTTCCCATGAGATAACAAGGTCTTCAAGGTGCTCTGAATTTTTTAATGCTGCATCATGTGATTTTATGTTGTCATAGAAACATTACACTGTTTCTTAAACAGAAAAATAGTCAAATGGAACCAATATATCTTGTTGACACAAAAAATATTGCAATAGTTTTACTTTCTTATCAGTAAAAGCATAGCAAGAGACTCTCATTTTGAGTCTTCTTCAAGGAAAAAGGAAAGTAAGTCCCTGTTAAAAGTGATTTCCTAACATATAATTAGGAGATTGATGAAACTATCAAACCAGCTGGCAAACATTCTGCTTTCACAGTTATAGTTGTGTTAAATCCATAGTAATCCAACTGAAACCACAAATGTAACAAAGAATAATTTGACCCAAAGTCTTTCACCTGATAAGTTATACTACTGAGCACAAGAGGGCTCGCTTTTGAAAGATATTATAAATGCATCATTATTCTAACCTGACAGCCCTCTCATTCAGGCAACCTTAATGGCCTTTGATCCCACCAGCATTGCTGGCTCACCTATAACCTGATGACCTATGTCTTTAGGGGCACATGGAAACATTACACTTAGATTAACCTAACTAAGGTTAAGTTGATCTAAGAGCCAAAATGTACATACCTTCAGGGAGTTCAGATAGGGCAAAAAAAAAGATGGCCAACTCAATCTAGCTTTGTTCACTTAAGCAGCTGCACTACATAGTTCAGACTAATCTGTACCCAATCTAACCAAACATGTGTACATGTTCAGACTGCAGCTCTAGGTCTGGGAAATCCCAGCTGCTTGCCCTAACCCTTGACCAGAGCTTTTCCTAGTCCCTTCCCCCTGACTGAGCTATTTTTAGCCCTCTGACCAAGCTATTTTTAGCCCTTGGATTCCCCTGCCATCCCTGGATGGACAACCTCCCACCCACTCTCCCCACAGACCCATCAGCCCCTCCCAAGCCTGCTACCACCCCTTGCAGATCCACTGGTCCCTTACTAATCCCACCCATTTCTCCACTCGCCCCAACTTACTTAGACTGTGTTCCTGGCACAGCTCTCAGCACTGCCAAATGTGTGTACAAGTGGGACACAATCTATGATCTTGCAGCTTAAAAGCAAGTCACATCCTCATAGATCAGGTCCTGGGAATGTCTGTACGGGCCCTAGGTAACAGCACTGTCAGGGAAAACAAACTACCTAATTACAAGGTCAATCTGCCAGCAAGAGGAAAGATTATAATCACCCCAACCAATACCAAATATTATCAATGTCTTGGTTCCAAATCCCGTACTTTTCCCATGAGTTTCCTAGTCAATAGCAAGAATCAAATTTCTCAAGAGGAGATATCTAAAATTGCTTATATAGTATAGCAATAATGCAACTCAAATTTATCTGAATGAGAACTATTCAGATTGTGTTGAATTTTGACTGAGTTTTGCAAGCAGCTGTTTTTTCATCGTTGCCTGTCGAGTTGATTCTGCCATCTCATTAGCAGTCACTGGGGAAAGTAATAAGAGGCAATCTGCTTATAATTCCCAAAGAGGAGAGTTATGTATAATTGTGGCTAGCTTTTCTTTGACCTAGAAAAATTCTTGTGAAAAACACCTGCAGTGGAAAAGACTGACCAGAAGCTGTCTGTAGAGAAAGTGAATGAATCATTTGATTAGATATTAATAGCTGCTGAAGAGAAATATAGAAAATCCCTGTGTAAAGGTCAGTACCTGTGAGAAAAGCTGAACCAGAATTTCTCCTGTACTGATGAATGCTAAACTTTGAGACTCGTAGAGTGAAGACCACTTAGGAATCATGAGAAGTAGCTCCATGAAGACATCTGTCCATGAACAACAGTAATTATAAATGGAATGAAATGCTCAGATAAATGACAAAAGATTAAAAAAAACCTGACGTTTTATAAAACCATACACAAATTCATTGAGAGTTATGTGCCCAATTTTAGATGCACCTTAACAAAGTTACAGGAGAGACAGAGTGGGCTAAATCCTGTTTAACCTTTATACACCTAGGCTGCGTCTGGATGGCACAGCCAGGTGATACGTGCAGAGGGTATTTTTAACTCCTGGACACTAGATATCCAGGATATCCTAAACACTGGCTATCCAGGGGTCAAAAAATACCCCCGCACTGCTCCCTTGCA
>NW_017729030.1:10980486-10982746 GCF_001723915.1 Gavialis gangeticus
CTGAGCTTGTCCAGACACAGCATACATGTATAAAGGTTAAATAGGATTTAGCCCACCCTGTCTCTCCTATAACTTTGTTAAGGTGCATCTAAAATTGGGCACAGAACTCTCAATGAATTTCTGTATGGTTTTATAAAATGTCAGGGGGTTTTTTAACTTTTATCATTCATCTGAGCATTTCATGCTATTTATAATTACTGCTGTTCATGGACAGATGTCTTCATGGAGCTATTTCTCATGCTTCCTAAGTGGTCTTTACGAGTCTCAAAGTTTAACATTCATCAGTACAGGAGAAATTTTGGCTGAGCTTTTCTCACAGGTACTGACCTTTACAGTAGGCAGCGTTTTTATGACCCCTGGATATGAGGCTAAAAGCAGAGGGACTTCGGTCATTGGGGAACTGGTGCAATAATCCTTGTGTAATACACAGCCTAAAGGATCTAATTAGTATATTAGGATACATCTAAGAGTAAAAAAGACCCACAGAGAAAAAAAGCAGAGCCCCAGTTAAGGCTGCTGGGGCCAGCACAGTGCCGGCCCCAGCCTCTCCTTTCCCACCTGGGGTAACGTACCAGTGCACAAATGTTCCCCATGGACAACTAGTGGCAGCATAAGGTGCGCTGCTGTTAGTTGTCCCTGGGGAACAAAATATCTACTTATATCTGGACATGGCCCTAGATGTCACTTTTTATCATTTATACAGAGCTTGGATTATTTTCCACTGGTATATCTGAGCTTGCTCAGGTGGCCTCACCCTAGCTATGTCCTGAGACAGCGTAGAATTGACAGGGTATGCACATAATAATGGGTAAGTCCCCAAAACTTCAGTTGAGGAAAGAATATGACCAGGGGGTTTGATACCAGAGAAGGAGGCCTTGTAGCTCAATTGCCTGGTGGCGAGGGCACTCACCCAGTGAGTAGACACCTGTGTTCTAGGGCCCATATACCCTAGAATATGGGGGCTTTGAATTTGCATTACACATTTCTCAGCAAAGTTCTTCAAAAACCAAACTATGGGCTAAGCCAGTGGTTGTCAAACATTTTAGATGCGAGACACCTCTCCGAAAATGCCAGCTCGTAGCTTTTACTTGGTTGATGATTACAGAAAAATAATTTTAAAATTTCTGTTTGCAAAGAACTCAGAAAGACCGCAACAAGTCAAAATATTTTTAATACTGTGGATTCCTATTTTAAATTTCTGGGATTATTTTGTGAATCATGTTTGCACACCTAACAGAGCTAACATTTCATGGCACTCTGCAGCACCCTCGAAAGAATCGCAAGGCAACCCAAGGTACTGCGGCACCCTAGTTTAAAATCAATGGACTAAGTGCTTCCCAGGAGACCCACCAGGTCTACTTATGAAGCTGACGCTCTGTGCTGCCAAGAGGGAAAGATGTGGGGCCCAGAGGAGGACAACAAGAAAAAGGGAGAATGGCTTAAAGAGAAGCATGCTGCCCTGGAGGGGAGGACAATTTGAAGAAGAATATATCTGGGCCAATATGGTGATGAATATTCACAAACATTTTAATAAAAACTACAGATATGTATAGACTGTGGTAAGACTCTTCTAATTCCCCTTTTAAATATATTCCTTCACCATTCACTTGTAGTTTGATTATATGCATGTTCCTGGAAAACTAAGCCCCGCTGTCACAAATCTGGTCAAGCTATTCAATCCACTGGGCCCACTATACTGTAAGCCTCCCTGGATTTCAGAGGGCTTTCAGCACTGTTTTCTGTCTTGGCCTTTCTAGCCCACTTCCAGATGTTTCTGCCTCTTAGACCTGCAAAGAAATGGATTCTTTACCCCATCTGCCCTAGGCCCCCTCAGGACTAGCAGTGACCCCTGAGATAACCCAGTAGCTTAAACATACTCCCCCCTAGAACTGCAGCTGTATAGATAATCTAGTCTACAATGTCATTTTTCAGGAGCATGCAACAGGTGTAAGCAAATAGACAGGGACAGGTGTTGTTCAGGGTTCTGAAACATAATTGACTTATGTTTACTTGCATGAAAATACAAAGATATAGACAAAAAATATAAACTCTACACACATGTCTTTGCCTCAGTGCCCTCACTTCTCTAAAGCATTCAGTAGGCTAGGATCAGGTCCCTTGGGGAAGGCTTGGGTTAAGCCAGAGGTTTTCAACCTTTTTTGTTTGGTGTCCCCCCGGCAGCTGGTAGAGAAGCAGGGAATCTTTTGGCCGGTCAACAAGTGGGGTGGGGGGGGCGGCTGATCGACGAGGGGTGTGGGGG
>NW_017729030.1:10987746-10988190 GCF_001723915.1 Gavialis gangeticus
TTGGGTTAAGCCAGAGGTTTTCAACCTTTTTTGTTTGGTGTCCCCCCGGCAGCTGGTAGAGAAGCAGGGAATCTTTTGGCCGGTCAACAAGTGGGGTGGGGGGGGCGGCTGATCGACGAGGGGTGTGGGGGAAGTGTTCCCTGGTTGACAACCCCTGGGTTAGTGTGTGTACTTTACAGACTTCTCTCATCTTAGCTCTCACCTCAGCTGGACCCACAACTAAACAAATCTTCACTACAAAGAACACATATCTTTGCATCTCCTATGTGTTTCTGGGAGTCTTTCTTGGTTTATATGTCCCTTTTCCAATATCTGGCTTCTTTGTTTTGCCTATGAGAACTCTCCACTGCTCCAAGCCCTCTATTTCCACTTCATACTCCTTTATTGCCCATTTTGTTTGGTTTGTTTAGAGTGTTCCTGCTCCTTCTGTTTATGGATGTATCC
>NW_017729030.1:10993190-11003324 GCF_001723915.1 Gavialis gangeticus
CACTAGCCAACTGTTAAGATTTAATGATGAATTATTTATCCTAGTCTAGGAAGTATTAGGTCAGACCTGGTCAGAAAGAATTGAAACACATTCATATTGATAGTAATATATATATATATATATATCCAGAAACTTCAAAACTCCTTAACAACCAGAATTCTTAAAGTGTACATAGATTCCCTGAAAACATCACAATACATAATCACCCTTAAAATACTTGTATAAACACCTAAACATTCCTTTGATTTTCCACCCAGTAGTGATGGGGGTTTTACCCTCTATTCCAGGAAACAACATCAATGCCATGTAACTTACGTGTCTAACAACACACCATGAACAATGAATAGTGACAGACCTGATTACCAATGACTTCTCCCTTATCTTCCACCTCATTCCCTAAAGTCAGCTGAGAGCAGCCTCCTGCAAGTACTACTGTACACTAAGTTAGTCTGGTGAAAACATGTGAAATGTCATTCTCAGTAGTCACTCCTCAGCTTGGGAAATCCCTCCCCATTGCGGTCCATCAGAGCTTGACAACTTCTGGAAGTATTATGAGACCTCTTAATTTTGTCAGGCCAGGCCTTCAGCAGTCAAGGTTAAGTTTTGAGGTGCTGCCTGGGGACTTTCTTATATTATATATTATGGGATTTTTAAATCTTATCTGTCTTTATAATGTTTCTGTTTTACTGTAAGATCCCCTGACTCCCTCTTGGGGAGGGTGGCATATACATCAAATAAACAAATAGTTAACCTGAATAGTCTGCAAATAATCCAAAATATGCTTCATGAAGCGTTTATTGAACCACCATATTTTTAACATGCAGATATTTATAAGCAAAGCCTGCATTTAAATAGATTTTGAGGAGATGTGGGGATTGAATATATTGTTTGTTATGAATTAATCCCTTGGCTCTGGATGGAGAGTTTGAGGTGTTTAGGTTAAATTGAATGATTCGTACTTTTCAATTTCTCCCTCCCATTTTACAGAACAAGAAGACACTTGATGAAATCAGTGAACAGAATAAAAGGGAATACTATGAAAGGCCAGATTTCCAAAAGGATGAAGAAAATAAGGCTGTAAAAGTAAAAAGAAAAATGCATGCACACAAAATAATTTCAGGTCTAGTTATTCAGCAACACCTGTGCAGATGCAGACAACTTTCTGCATACACCCACATGTGCTTGCTCCAAGGGGGATATTTAACTAGATATATGCACTTCACTCAGCTTCAGCACAGCATGGCTATAGAGAACAGCCAAGTTAGGCATATGCTTTTAGCTGTGACTCTGGAATGTGGTCAGGGATGAATTCTGCTGCATATAGTGTCAGGTCAGTCTCTTAAAAAACTCATGTGGAAGAAACAAGTATTTCTTATGTAATATAGTACTGATGTATATTGAAAACATATTTCCAACATTTACAATGCAGTGTAACTATTGTAAAACTGCCACCTTTAAATAAAACAAAAAATATATTGGTCATATTGTATAGGACAGATGATTCCTATAGAGCAAAGTATACATTTGATAAACTCTCTCAATAACCTCTTTATATAGAGAGACAAAATGTAATCATGATATAGTTTGGGATTTTTAAATGGAGGGATTAGATACCTAAATCCCACTGAAATCCAAATGGGAAGTGTCTGCTTAACTTCCTTACTCCTTTTTGCATCCCCATTATATTGATAAAATAATTTCAGGTACCACAATCCTGACAAAATCCCATCTATTTTAATTGGTGTCAAATCAGGCTTAACACAGTAATAAATATGTGAATGCAATAGAACTAGGTCATAGGAACTGCATGAATTTTATATTGTTAATCAATTATTTACATAAGTACTAAATAATAAGACACTTAATAAGCTACATAACTATACACATAGATATATTGTCATTATCTCAAATAGTATGACATTAAGCAAAGGTGTTTTAGAATTTAGTTTTTAATATAACTGTTGAAACAATAATTTCTATATGTTTTTAAAAATCATTATAAATACATGTAACCTTTATACAAACACAAGCATGTACTCACCACCAGGGTAAAAGGCGGCAATCCTAAAAATAAGTATATATATTCATTTGGAAACCTGGAGATAATCTGAAGTAAAGATTTTTTTGCCCATTTTTATACAAACTAGTGAAAGGCATGAGAGTAAAGTGTGAAACAGCTGAGAAGCTTTATAGGAAACATAAGTCTAATTCAGGAATAAGTTTTCCAAGAATATGGATTTTACAGACAAACCATAATTTGTTTTGGAGTTGGAAGGGGGTTACAGGGTCAGATACAGTGAAGCATATGATGCAAATGGAAAACTGGTTACTAGGACCATAGTATTCCTACCTATCAGATACAGATTAGGAATAACTGCAAAAACAAGAATATAATGCACCTGGATGTTGTACACTATTTAAACCCAAAGCCACATGAACCTCTGCCTATATCCAGAGCTGTTTTTGTTTGTTTTTTTAAATCACAAAAAATTCTATATTAATCTCTTTTTTTAAGTGTTGAAACCAGTTGGTTTTTTATTTTTATATTTTTACATAACTGTTTCTTCACTTCAATAGCAGTAGCTCTGAAAAAGAGTTTTTAATTTTGAAAAATATTTTGTTTCAACCCACCTGTGTGATCTTGAATAGTGAGGCATGAAACACAAAGCCTAGAAATGATCAATGAACAGATTAAAAAATGCCTTTTATTGTCAAAGAGTGTTGAAAAGCCAACCTCCATGCAGCCAAAAAAAGTACTATTCCTTTTCAAAACACACCATTCTACATATCTAAGATTGAAAGTTTTCAGGTGTATTTCTACCTCTGATGTCCTTGAGTTCTAAGCATGCTGTATCATTTGCTCAACATTACTTCCAGCTGAGCTGGTTAAGCAGTTTGGAATCCTGAAATCTGGACACAGGATCATCACACATTGCTCTCAATTAATCTGCTCTCCTATTCTTTTTGCTGCCTGTTTCTACATCCTACTTACATTAAGGGCAGTCTTATGCAAATAAACTCAAGCATTTAAAACTATATCTAGGCACCTAACTAAAGTGTGATTTACAAGGTTTTTCAAGTAAACGGTCTTTTTATATATGGGATTTGGACTTTCTGTTTAAATATGGCTATGAAATTATGTGTTATTGTACATAACTCTGTTACTATTACATCATTGAATCCACGTCAAAGCAATTTTGCACATAAACACTGCAGACAAAAATTTATACTGCAGCCCGAGGCTGCAGAAATGTGCAAATTCCCAACTGGAGATTTTATTTTATCCACATTGAATTGTAATAAATCTGCTCTTTGGTTCTTTTTGTTGCTGCCTCTACCCCCTACTTGTACCTAATTTTGTCTCATATAACAGTGTCCCTTAATACCCAGAGCTGGAAGCATATGATGTAACCAAGAGGGAAAGTAGTTTACAGAAAAAAGCACCAACATTATGGACATGTTCCACTATACATTTTATGGTTCTTAAAAATAACTCAGAATATACATGCACATTCTGCTAATTCAGTCCCATAACCTCTTACACAATTCAACAAGCCTTTGGCATAACATTCTTGATTATTTCTGTAGATTTAAGATCCAGTGCAACCCAAATTGAAATCAAAGGACAGCCATTGACTTCACTGAGGATTAGATCAGGCTTTGTCAGAGATATCACTTGGTTTTAATCTAGAAAACAAGGTGGGAAGTTGCTTTTGAATCAGGTAACCACCAGGTGCTTCAAAAGAAAGTGCAGAACCGTGGTATAATTTGTCCCCACATTAGCCCTTGTGCTGGACCCTGAAGAATAAGGATTAATATTCTTTTCATCATTTTTATCATAACTGATTATTGTAACTCTGAAGGGCAAGAATTCCTATGAGTGACATTTTTTGTTGGACCAACTACATGGTTGCGATAGATGCAGACAAGCTTTTGTGTATCACAGTACCCTGGCTCTGGGAGAGGCTTCTGGGAGAGAAGTGCACATAGCATGAGAAAGCTACAGTTAGAACAGAAGTTTGAGTAAAATACCCTATGTAAATAAAAATAGGACATAAGAGAAATTATCTAGTAGCCAGCATGTGGAAGAGACAGTAAAAACCTGACAAAGGAGAAACAAGATTGCTCAGAGGGTTTGTGAAGTGCAGAATTTAGCAAATATCAGGTATTGGTATTAGTATGGCATTTGTCGGATACTAATGTAACTCTGAAAGCATTAGTACAGGAACAGAGTACTGAGTGGTAGGAAAGGGAAGGGATTTACTGCATGTCAGCTGCTTCAATTGTGCCCCTGTGCACAATTAACCTACAGTAAATGAAAGCTAAGCCACAGTGATTTGGCCCTCTTTCCCTGCGAGGTGAGCTACTGCTGACTGGCTTTCATTTATCTCAGGGTAAGAATGTACACAGGGGGCACGTCTACATGAGATGCTTAACTGCACAGTAGCATAGTTAACTGCTCAATAAGTGCACACATCTACACATGCACATGCTTACTGAAAAGTAAAAACCCCTAATCGCACATAAATTTGATACCTGCAAATGCAAGTATCAAATTTACACGTGATTAGTTACAATAATGCAATAACACATGTAGACATGACATGGGAGCAAGTTTGGTCCCTGGTCAGCCCTGCTACTAAAGGGCCAGCCTGAGGCTAGCTTCAGGACTCCAGGCTGGGAGCTTCTCCTGCCCCAGGGCTGGGCTGCCTCAATGGCAGCCCCTTCCTCAGGCCTTTAAAAGCCTGCAGGCACCCCAGAGCCCTGGGGCATACCAGCTGGGAGCCTGTGGCCACTCCATGCCCCTGTGTCCCCCTGGGCAGGCTGCAGGCTGTGCCAGCCTGCCTACACTCCATGCCACTGTATGGCATCTCACTACCACACACCTGCCAAGACCACGCTATCCAGGCCTACAGGCTGCTGCAAGATGCTATAGGCTCCAGACAGGCCTGACAGCCCCCAGGCCCAGCAGCTGCCAGCTTCTGGGTGCCAGGGCCAGCTCCACCTGCCCACATCCCACCCCTGGCCTGCCCAGAACCTACAGGTGCTGTGGGACATTGCATCTGTGGAGCAGTGCCCAGACCCATGATGGGCCCCTGCAGTGGGCACTGCAGGCAGCTGTCCAGGCCTGATAGCACAGGAACAGCCACGCGAGGGCCCAGAGACACAGTGCGGGACCCACAATAGTGTCATCCTTGTCTGTAGCCATACCCATGCCTGTGCCCCACCTGGGGCCCCAACTGCTCCATGGAGGAGACTGGTAACCTCATGGCATTGTGGGGCAATGGAGAGATACAGCTCAAGTTCGAGTGGAGTGGCTGCTCCAATGCCACGTCTATGTGGGGCTGTCAGCCCAGATGCAAGAGCATGACCATGACCAGTCAGCATGGCAGTTGGCCTGCAAGAAGTGTGGGGGGGAATTGGGACCTGAAGCTGTGGCAGCAGGTGTTGCCAGAAGCCTGGCCTGTCCCGGCCTGGGAGAATGCCATCTTGGCCCAGGCAGTGCAGGCCACAGACAATGACTGCTGGGTGCTGGATAATGTTCTGGCCCTGGCAATCACCTTCATGCTGGCTGCTGCCTTGCTCCCAACCCTAGCCCCACCTGCCCCCTGGCAGCCAGTTGCCGCCAAGCAGCAGGCCCCAGCCTGGGCCTGGGAGGAGGTCCTGCACCACCTCCAGTGGCCAGGAGCCCCTGGCCCACCTCCCACCGCAGGTCTGATGCCACCCAGCCCACCTGCCTGGGCTCAGCCCCACCGCTTGCCCCAGCCCCACACAAGTGCAGAGTTGAAGCTCCCTGCAGTGGGGTCAGGACCACACACCAGTCCAGCTGGGCCTACACACTGCCTGCTGGAGTGGGAGTCGCCTGCACCAGAAGAGCACCAGCCTCCATCACCCCTGGGCAAACTCCCCATCTGCTGCAATCTGTGCGGTATGCACACCAATGGGGAAGCAGCCAGAGACTGGGGTGCTGGCCACCTGTCCCCAGGCTCTGACACATAGTCGCCCCCACCCCACGGCCCCCCACCCTAGGATGGCACACAAAGGACATTGAACAAAGTTTTCATGGGGGAAAAGATGTTTTATTGTTGGTGGGTGGGATGGGTCATGGAGGGCTCTGTTTGTTGAGGGCAAGGGGGGCTCTATTTATTGGGAAGGAAGGTGGGGGGCTGTTTGATGTGAGGGGAATAAAAACTTGTTCTCGTGAGATGTGTCTACAGTGAGTGTAGTGCTGGAAGTGGGCGGGGGGGATAAGGGTCCATAGGGGATGGTGCAGCTTGACTAGAGTGGGGTGTGCTGGTGGAGATGGTCTGCCACTGCCTCCCACAGCCAGTACCCTGGCCCCTCCTAGTGGGTGCCCAGCTTTTCTGGGGCCTCAGCAGGGTGGACCACTGCTGCCACCACAGGTGGTGCTCCCACTGCCAGGCATCCTTCACCTCTTCCACCCAGGCCTCACAGAAGAGTTCCCCCCAGGCCTCACAGATGTTATTCAACATACCAGCTGCAAAGATGACCCAGGGGAGGTTGCCTTCAGTGAAGTTGAGATGGACAGTGAGGGTGCCCCAGCAGCCCTTGAGGGAGCTGAAGGCACACTCCACCAGCGTGCAGGTCCAGCCCAGGCAGCAGTTAAAGTGGGCCTGGCGGGGGTCCAGGTGGCCAGTGTAGGGCTGTATGAGCCACATGAGGAGCGGGTAGGTAGGATCCCTGATGAGGAGGGGCAGGACTAGCATGGTGCCCAGGTGCAGGTCCGGCACCCCCGGCACAAAGCATCCACTCTCCACCAGGCCCAGCAGGCCAGAGTTTTGGAAGCTGTGGGCATCATGGGTGCTGCCCACCTAGCCAGTCCTCACATGTGTGAAGGCCCTGTGGCTGTGGTCTTCCACAATGGCCTGGAGCACCACAGAGTGAAAACCCCTCTGGTTGTAGTAGGGGAGGTCTCCATGGGGTGGGCAGGTGATGGGGATGTTTTTTATATTTTTATTATATCCCCTCTTATTCTTGCCCATCTAAAGAGAAAGAATTACAGTGTTTTCTGTCATTATTTGAGAAATTCTCTGAGGTAACTACTAATGCACAGTATTGTAGATGCTGTTGCACCATAAATTTATCTAAAAACATGTAATATACTCCATATTATCCTCCACTGCATTTCTTATGCATCCTAATCTCTTGTTTGCTTGTCAACCATCACTGCTAAGAGTATCACTGAGCTCTCTTCAATGAAATCCAGTGCCCTACATTAATTTATTATATAAATAATTCTACTTTATGGAGCCAAATCAGCTGATGGCTCTTAAAATGAAGTAACTGAATTAATTTTCCAAATTATCTGATGAAGATATTTGATCCTGGACCTTTAACGTATTTCAGGACTATAACCTTTGCCTCTTGCTTCACAGTTCTTTTTAACTACTGTAAAGCATTCTGCTTTGAACCATAGAATCATAAAAAATGAGAGTTGGGAGGTACCTCAGGAATTCACCTAGTGCAACCCCCTGCTCAAAGCAGGATCATCCCCAGCTAGATCAACCCAGCCAATGCTTTGTCTAGCCAGGTCTTAAAAACTTACAAGGATGAAGATTCCCCAACCTCTGAGTAATCATGAAGTTGCCCTGGCAAATAGGAATAGCTGATCACAGAAGCAATATGGCCACTATGCCTGCTGTGCACTTGAGAATATATCCTATATTATAGGGATGGGAAGAGAGTGGGATAAGCCAGTTTCCACACACCAGTTTTATGTCAGTCAGGGTTTTTTGATATAGCAGTGGAATCCCCCAGGACCCAGTGGCTTCTGCATCTATAAACACTTCACATAGGAACAAATTAGAATTGAAATTATAAATTATTTAAAATACATCATGTTGAAAAATACAGAAAAACATTCACATCTGCATTTAAGGGAAATTGACAAACAGAGTACATTCTCAGTATAAACAGACATGATAGTCTAGAACCTCAGTCGGTATAAATTAGCAAAGCTTTATTGAAAGGTTGTCCTGGGCCAATATCTGGAAGATGTGGGCTACAGTTGTTTTTGTAATCTTTAATCATACTAAAAACAAGTTGTACTTGAGGCACAACATCAAATCAGAAACAAAAAAGATGCCATTAGAAGAGCCATCATGTTTATAAATGTTTAAACAATTAAAATCTTCACTCATGCAGAGAACAAAGTATTTCCTTTGCGTGATCTGTATCAGATAAACCAACTTAATGCTGTCCATTATCTCTAGAGAGCACAAAAAAGTTATGTTGCTTGACTAGAGTAGGAAACTTGGATCCAAGTTAATACATCAAATCATTACATGCAATGGCCACTAAAGTCAACAGAAGTTGCCTATACCTACCCCAAGATGGAATTTGATCCTCAGTTTGCAAGCAAAATTTTCATTGTTGTCAGTACAAAGTTTGCATAAACAGGGGATTTCTCATGGTGTATGTAATACCCAGCAAAGCCTGGTTCCTTCAAAAAGGATGTGGACACAAATACTTCTTATCCAATCATCAGTAAAAAAGGGTTTGTTCTGAAGAGCCTATTTATCCTGCTACAGTAATGTACAGTAAGATGTCTCTAGAACTGTTAGCAAATGGAGCTAACCTCAAGGCTTAGGCCCCTGGTACACAGTCACTTAATGGAACAATGGGTTCTTTTCTCCAATACTGACAATCATGCCTCCTGCTATGTCAAATATGCATGACAGGATGCACAATTTTCAGATCAGGCATCGGATGCAAATTGCACCATTACTCTACGTTAGCGCAAAGGGAGCCTGGGACACCTGGTCAGAGGATGCAATCCTCGGGGTAGGAGCAACCATCAGCTGATTGTCCAATCTCAGGCCCAAGACTACACTGGAGCTGGCTCAACACCCTGGTGCGGTCCCAAGGGTGGGACTGCCAAGCAGCTGATTGTTGAACTTGTCTCCTGGACTACACCAGGGCTGGTACTATATCAAAAACCCCTCATGCCCACGGGGTGAGACTGAGACTGATAATCATTTTATTGTGGGTCCCAACCTTGGTACTGCACTGGGGCTGGTCCCAGAGCCCTGGCATTAGGCTGCATGGTAGGGATCCTGCCACATGTTCCATTTAAGACACAATGGAAACCAAGTACAACATTATTCCACATATGCTGTGGAATTATTTAATGGTTTATTTCCTGTTTTATCACACCATTACATGCCTGAATGTATAGCCAGGATACTATTTAAGATGTGATTAATTGGTTAATCTAAGGGTCTTATTCTCAGAGCTTCAAGTGAATTAACATCCCTATGAAAAGCTAGCTGTTCACCTAATTTGTCCCTAGACCCTATCCCTAAGTTTGTTCCATATGAAACAAACAATCTGATGTCCAGCATCTAATAAACAGCCATCCTAGAAAAATATATTCCTTATTTTTGTAACAGTGTTACATAAGTCTCTAGACTGAGGGCTCACCATGCAGCATGGCTGATGTAGAAAAACTGCTTAGGGGAGAGTGGGGGGGTTCTTATATTGGTACAAGCTCACATGTTTACTTACTGATGGTTCAATTCTCTAGTCTAAACAAAAATTTTGGCCAAGATTTTCAAAGGTGACAAATGTTCTTGGGGGCCTTAATGTAAGATACCTTAGCTGAGCTTCAGTTGGACACTGAAAAACTGAGTCATGCCAAATACTTTGTGATGATCTTGCCCTCATTAGTCTCTTTTGCCATAAAATATTTCAGAAAAAATCCTACACTTTCAGGATCCCGTGCCTCAACAAGCTAAGTAACAACTCATAGGTACTGAATGCCCTCAGGGGGCGCATCCAGACAACTGCACACATGCCTCTTGCAGCATTTCAAACCCCTTTAAACACTGCAGGAGGAATGTGCAGGAATGAAAAAACAAAAATAGACCCCCCCAGAGGTAAAAAAAAATGCTCTGCAGAACAGCAGGGCAAGGTGTGGACCCAGACCATGCCCGGAGCCAGCACAGGAGTCCATCCCCCAGGAGAAACGCTCTGGTTTCTGGCCAGAGTGACTCCGTGGTGCTCCTGCTGCCCCTGGAGCTGTCAAAAATAAGTTAGGGCCCTAGTGCTGGGTGGGGGGGGAGTTATGGGTGTGGGTGGGCATGAGTGGGTGTGAGGAGTGGCAGAGGGCCG
>NW_017729030.1:11003421-11004031 GCF_001723915.1 Gavialis gangeticus
ATGGGTGTGGGTGGGCATGAGTGGGTGTGAGGAGTGGCAGAGGGGTGTCAAGGGGGTGTTGGGAGTGGCAGGAGTTGTTGGGGGCTATGAGGAGTGGCGGGGGATGTTGGGAGTGGACAGGGCTGTTGGGGGCTATAGGGAGTGGAGTGGGATGTCGGGGGGGTGTAGAGAGTGGTGAAGGGAATGTCCCAGTGGGTGGGTAGTAGAGGAGCTCGAGTGAGGGTTGCCTCACACCTGGCCCCCCACCCAGCTCCCACAGAGCCAGTGCCAACAGGCAGCATGGCTGTGGTTCTGCTGCAGGCATAGCAGGCAGTGACACAGCGCTGTGTGACCCGGGCTCCTACATGCTGAATGGTCCCAGCCTGGCCCACTAGTACTCGGCTTTGGATGGGCCGGGCCAGGTCCATTCAGCATGTAGGAGTCTGGGTCAGACAGTGCCATGACACTGCCTGCTATGACTGCAGCAAAGCCACAGCCATGCTGCCTGCTGTTGCCAGTGCTGTGGGGGCCGGGTGGGGGGGAAAATTGGCTTTTCTAGAATTTGTATTTACTTTTATATATATATATTTTTATTTTTTAATATCCTTTTCTAGCCTGGTTGGGTGAGGAA
>NW_017729030.1:11009031-11009818 GCF_001723915.1 Gavialis gangeticus
AGCCCCAGAGTCATCCCCAGGTGCGTGGGGCCCATGGGGGTGGGGAAGTGAGTAGCCAGAGCTGGTGGTGTGTGGCAGCTGTGGTGGAGCTAGCAGTGTGTGGTGGGACCTGGCCCAGCTCACTAGTCCAGCTTTGCACCAGAGCAGGTCGCACAGCTCCGGGAGGCATTCACAGGAGTTGCACCTCCTGGAGCCATGCAACCCTCTCTGGGGCAAAGCCAGACTAATGAACCACACTGGGCCACGTTGCACCACCTCCCCATAGGCACAGTGGGGCAGGCAGCGCTCCCACCAGAGGCAGGACCCAGTGCAGTGCACAGGGAAATCACGCCAAGTCAAGCCAAGTCCTTCCAGCACTAGGGCCACTCGTGCTACCTGGCCAGGCTGGTCCCGCAGCACACGGTCCCTGCACACTGCGGGGCCGGCCCGGCCTGGCAGCATGAGCAGCCCCAGTGCTGGCAGGACCCAGACTGGTTCAGCACACAGTCCCTGAGAGCTGGGAGCTGGCAGCAGCGGGCTCAGAGTGCCCCACTCCTGCTGCTGCTGCAGGACGTAAGTTATGGGCCATGTGGAGGGGGCTGTGGCCCTGCAGGGTGGCTGGAACCCTGTGCAGGGGAGGGTGGCCCTGCAGGGTGGCTGGGACCCTGTGCAGGGGGGGGTGGCCCTGCAGGTTGCCTGGGACCCTGTGCGGGGGGGGGGGGGACCCTGCATAATATCTGGAATCCTGTGCGGGCGGGGGTGTCTGGCCATCCAGAGGGGAGCTGGGGCCCTGCAGGGGGGACAGTCA
>NW_017729030.1:11010465-11033933 GCF_001723915.1 Gavialis gangeticus
TGTGGAAGAACATGGATTTGGGAGTATTTTTAAAAATGGTTTTGGGATGCTGCTGCAACAGTCCAGCTGGCACAAGGGGTAGTATCCCCAGATACTAATTGGTCAGGCCCCAGGAACTCCTGACAGTGAGTAGCCCTGAGCTGCTTGCTAGGGCAGGTTTTTATACTGCTGGCCACAGGCTCTAGCTCCCCCTGGCTGCAGATCCGGGAGAAGCCAGGTAGGGGTCTTGCCCCAAGTGGTACAATTTTCCGCAAACCAAAGTGTATGCCTGGGCACATGCACTGAGGCAAAAAGCCCTGGCTCAGATTTGCACCACTTCTATTTGAGCTGCAGCAAGCACACTTGCTTACATGTGTAGATGCACCTAGGAACTGTAAAGTCCAGCCCTAACTTTAGGTATGCAACATGGTCTTTAGTTATCAAGGTATTCAGACCTCGCAGACCTGTATACTTTAGTTATATTCTTTTGTCTATTATTTAAAAAATGATTGCCTCCTCCTGGGCCTTACAGCTGGTCAAGCACTCTATATTTAGTACTTAATGTAGCCCTGACCATTCCCTTGCTCTATATATTAATAATATAGCGCTGACTTCCCCACTATAAAACACTTGAGATAATATATTCTATCCAGCAATTTTTAAATAGAAGGGATATGAATCTGGTAGAACAGAACAACTTAAGCTTCTATCCAGAATCATACTCTTGATGAGATTGTTTAAAAATCAATTTGAAATGCAAAACTTATTAAAAGGAAACAGAAAAAAAGCAAACAAAATTGTGCCATAATAGGAAAAATATATAAATGTTAACTCACCACCACCAATCACTCAGTCGCCAGGTGTTCTTTTCTTTTCCTACTGAGACAAAAATGTCACAATGTCAGACACCTGACTTAACTCTGTTGCATAGACTAGTCAATGACTAAATACATCTTTCTGTCCATCTGTTTCCAATTTATGTACTATTTCTCTTCAAATTATTATTTAAAAAAAAGCTAAAGAAATGTACTGTGTCTGTGACCCAGCTCCAGTGTGCTTTTTAAATAGTTTCCTGAATAGGCCATGATATGACCAGCCAATATTCACAAATTAGCGTTTCCACTGGTGCTATCCTACCTGCCCCAGCCTTCAGCACCCTTAATATTCTATCTGGGTTCCCTCTTGCACAGAGTTGCTATTCTACCAAACTGTGAAATTCGATGACAGGGATGAATTGAGATCACCATTAAAAATATATATGAAAGAACTTGAACTCAAGTCCACAGAATTAAAAGGACAATGTAGCTTTATCTGGATGCAACTAAATGTTTATTATCCAAATAGCTTTGTGATGAGTAAATATACTTTTCTTTCTTCCTGTGTAATTCACTGCACCCATTAGACCCTTATTCTTAAGACTTAAGGACCTAAACAGCTCTTTTTTTTCTTTGATCACCACTGTTTCACCACTCTGATGACAGCATCATTCCAATGATTTCAATTAAGCTGGGCTAAGTAAATAATGAATGAGCCCAAAGGTAGATAGGACCCCAAAGGGCCAGATCCTGTTCCACATTCAAGGTGCCTAAGGATAAAGTTTCCTAGTATCCAGCAAATATAGTAAAATTTAAATATTAGTCCATTGTATCTTTACTTAAAATGCTTAAGAAATTAGCATTTAAATATATAGCATTATCAGGATTCATGTGCAACTCAGACAAAACTTAAGCCGTACTGTTAATTAACCTGAATTCATATTGTAAACTTATTTTTCTTGGAATTAGGCTTTTATGGTAAGTGCATATCTTTATTAATGCCCATAGGGAATGCTGCACCTTAAAGCCAATTTAAATAACTGGAAAACTGTTGAAAGTAAAAATAATAGATGAATAGATAATAATAAAAATAAATGATGAAACAGGGTTCTGGATCAAGATATTTTACACTGAGATATAAAACAGATCCTGTGCACATAATAAACATTGTTGGCTAACTAAGAATTCCTGTCTTCTCAGAAAAATATCAACTGTTAATTCTCTTATTCATACCAGGACAACACAATCTGCATTGTTCAGATCATTAGCTTTTTCTTTTATAGCCTGTGTTTTTGAATTTTCCAGGTTTCCAATTCCTCCAGCTCATGAATTATCCATTTCTGGACACTTAGGACATTTATACATGTGCCCTGGGAGTGAAGGGGTAGGAGGTGCTTTAATTAGAGTGGCAGGGGTGCTTTATCTAAAGGTTGAACAAGGTTTAGCTAAAGCAACCCTACTGCCATTTTGAAGCATGGGGACACTGATACATGAGACATAGGAGGCTGCAGTAGCACGGTAATTACCACACTTCAGCAAACTCAATTAATCGAGTCTGCTCCAATGCACTGTAACTACAACACATCAGAGCAGCCTCCCTGTTTGTGTATAGGCACCCTAAGGGTTAAAATTTGCACTGGGTTAAACAGGTAAAAATTCAGTATACTTCCTCTGATAACAGAGAAATTTTATGGGTTTACAGTAATCTGCCCAAAAGCAGAATTTGAAACTGAGAAAAGCATATGGTTATTAGTTTAAAAAAAAAAAAAGCAGCAGAAGCTAAATAGAACTCCATGTATTATACATGTCCACCATTGTAAGTAGGGACCTACTCAAATCAGTTTCACAGAAATCACAAAAAATGGGCAATCTCTGCAAAATCCACAGGAAAAAAAACCTACTAAAAATAAAATGTAGGCAGTCCTCCCAGATGTGCAGCCCACCAGGGGAAAGGGAAGCTGTAAGCACAAAGGCAAGCAGGCAAGATGGCTGTTGATTGACTGCTGATTGACTGAGAGGGCTGCCTATCATGCAACCTCACTCCTCTCCACCAATCAGCAGCTAGGTGTGGGGCCACATGGCAGACAGCCCTATCAGCCAAAGAGCAGCGGAGGGGCAGGAGGGCAGGGCCACTGAAGCCCTTTTGCCAGAAGCGTTTGGGGGGTGGGGGGTTGCCGCAAGAAGCCTGCAGAAGTGTCAGCCAGCCCCATGGTCTGTCTGAAAAACTGGCTGGTAGGGCTGAGTGAAACTTCAATGGCTGTTTTGATTCAGTAGAGATTCAGCCCGATTCAGTGGTTGAATCTCTGAATCTGAATCAAATCAAGAGACCCTTTAATCTCTCTGAATCAAATTGGAACCCTCCGAATCGAGTTGGAGAGTTTTGGAAAGATTCGGCGATTCAGACATAGACACAGCTTTAAATGTTTTTTCTACATACCTCAAGGTACACGGCAGCTCATGAATGCTGTGGTGCTGGGGCAGATGGAGCATCCCACAGGAGTGCGGGGCATCCCCAGCACACTTGGCAGCAGACCCAAAGGTGGACCGAAGCACTTCCAGTCCACTTCCAGGTCCGCTAGGGTGTACACTGGGGGGCCCCTCCTGCACCCCGTGGCTCAGCAACCAGTGCCTCCTGGGTCTGGGGGGGCACCCGAGGTCCTCCCGTGGCCAATTGCTGAGCATCACAGCATTCACAACCTGTACCTGGTACCTCAAAGTATGTAGAAAAAATATTTAAAGCTGTGTCTATGGCCAAATTGGTGATTCTCCAAATCAGCATCAAATCTTCAGATTAGGATTTGGCCAAACTGAAACTGGGGACAGTGATCCAAATCAACTAATTGAATTGCTGTCCCTGATTCAGGCCGATTCCAAATCGGATGGGGCCCATTTCACACACCGTACTGGCTGGCTGGCTCCTGGAGTTGGGTAAATCCCTAATTATAAACACACTTTTATAGGTTTGGGTGGTATGTTGATTAGAAAAGACTCATGCCCAGTGAGTAAATATTGCCCAATCCTCTGCCTTACTGGAACCATTTTAGTGTATTCTGTGGGAGCAGAGGTAGCATGTGAGAGCTCCTTGCCCACAGAGGAGTTGAGCTTTTTATGGCTCATGGTGCCTGACCTCTGAGGAGGTTTGGGGATGCACCACTGAGGAAGGCACTGGACACTACTATGGAAATCTACTGGCTATGTGCTTAAGTGGGGAGCACAGGCTGAACAGTCAATGTTATGATGATGTGTCTCCTCAAAAAAGAACTGTTTCATTAACATTAAGTGACACAGCAATCAAACACAGTTGTTAAGGCACAGATCTTTACTAAACATACAGAAAACTCATGCTATCCTGAGTTACCTGACTTGGGCTGGTAGCAGCAAGGCTGAGCTTTTGTCTTCCTGAGCCTCTGATGTCACATCAAGCAGGTCAGTTCCTGCAACATGATCTTCTCTCTCTACTGCCCTCATCATACAAGTACACCTGCACAATAAAATAGAAACAAGTGGTTCTGCTCCTGCTACTCACCCACTTTCCCTGTAATCATCTTCATCTCCGAGCCGGGCACACGGGGAATGATTCTGTCACAAAGAAATAGCTGTAACAGAGCCCTTGGGCATCTGGAGCCCATTCACAGGAGCATTCCCAAAACCGTGACACCACCATGACACTCACTACACTTTAACACTCTCCCTGGAATAATTACAAACAACCCAGCCATTTATGAGATAAACAAGACCCAGTTTATTATACATTGCTGAACAATTACTGTTGCAAGAACCAAATAGAACAAAGAAAAATTGTAAGCAATAACATTTGAGTCCCATGAGAGAAAGAAAAGAAGGTCAGACAAGTGTGTCAGACAGTCTGTGTACTTTCCATGATGCATCCCCCTATGCCTATTCATTCTTCACCCCACTGTAATTACCTGTTTCCTTGCAATATATACTTGATCAGACAGATTTCTGTTTTGTATCTCTGAAATTAATATAATAGTAACAGAAAGATATGGATGTGCTTAATAAATAGGTGTCATTCCTTGCTGAGTTTTTAAGCGACATGGTTGTGAGGAAGTGTTTTCTTTTTTTGGAAAATGTGAAGCACAGCAAACAGCTACATGCTCAATGAAAGCATGTTGGAGTCAATTCACTGTTGCATCCTTCTTTTGCTAAACAGCTTCTGATGGATTATGATTGTTTTTGACTGCCAGTGACATTGGTAAAAATGATTCACTTTGAAAAACAAAGTTGATCTATGGCCTGTGACCAAATACCAGATATTCTAACACACAGTTAAGGTGTATCCTTCATATGATCTGCTTGCTCAATGCCTGAAACTACAAACACATCCAAAAATGTGAAAGCAGACAGGCACTCGAATGATATGAAACAATTTGCCAGAGATGCGAGACTGTTCTGAAGCTGATTTAGGGCTGCATTATTGTCTTCAAACAAACATCCATTTAAGGTGCCTGCCAATTCACTACAAGAACTGGAATTACTGAAAAGAACACATCACAAGGTTGCATATGATAATTAAGGCAGGGTAAAAGTTCCAGTTATTTATTTGGTCCTCTTTGTTTGACCCAATCAGCAGTAAAACAAGAAAATTACAAATTAATTTCCATTTTCAAATTCATGGATATCACACCTGGTTTCCTTCTCTGCTGCAGAAGCTAAATGATTAAACTGGACTCGTAATACACAAATGGATCCTCTCTATCTCAGGGGATGATGTAATATTATTAGAATTTTGATTTCTTTTTTTAAACTAAGATCTTTAAATCAAACTATAAAAGAAAATATAGTGGTATTCATTTGTTATAAAGATCTTGCCTGCATGCTGTTCTCATTTTAATATATTTTAAGTTGCAAATATTCAATTGCAAATATAAATATTCAAATGCAAAAGTTGTCCTGCACACTGTTTGCTTATGGAAATGGTAGTCAAATAAGTAACATTTTTGTACAAGCTACTGAACCTGAAAAGTTTTGTGTTCAATTTATCCTAAAAAGTAAATCTGAGTAATTCGCAACCTAATAATTCATAGTATCTGATTTGTAGTAACTTGGAACAGAAGAATAGGTAGTACATCTTCCAAAAACTTCGCACAGGACACCAGTAGGCTTTTGTGGTCCTTTCCATACTAAACTTTATAAATCACTGTAGTTTCCATTTCACAGAATACTGAGCACATGCAATTTCATATATCCCCCCATACCAAAATTGCCATTTCAGTGACTGGTACAGTTAGTGTTTGAAACTCATGCCAGCTATAAAATTAACTTTGGAATGATTAGAAAAGGAAAATAACAAATGAAAAAATAAGCAAAAAAAATGCTATAAATGTCATTACCTCACACTGGGTGCATCAACACAAGACATTTTACCATACAGTGCACTAATTGACTGCATGGTGAAGCATCACTGTCTACATGTGCAGGCACTTACTGTGCAGAAAATTAGTCAGTGCTACCAGTGTTTGCAAATTAACCATACTGTAGTTACTGCGTAGTAGCACACATGTAGATGCTGACCAGAAGCAAATTTGCTTCTAGTCAGCCTCAACACTAGTCTCAACACTCTTTGCCCGCCCCACACTGCCTCCTGGGGGCCCAACTGCAAACCTCATTTTCCAAAGCCAGTTCGCATGTGGTGGGCACTCCAATGCCCACATCTATGAGGACCTGGTGGGCTGCATGCAGAAGTGGGGGCACAACCAGTTGGCATGCTAGTGCCACATAAAGGTCAAGGCCCTGTAAGCACAGTCTGTCCATGTCACCAACCACAACCACTGGTTGGGGGCTGTCTGTAGGATCATACCCTTTATGCAGCTGCTGGACCACATCTTTGCACCCCAGGACCCTGGACAGAGCCACATTCTGTTTTCCAGCACAGGCAGCCTCCCAAAGCCTCCATCACAGCCTGGTAGTGGCAAAAACAAGTCAGCAGAGGAGGACTCCTCAGGGCACCAGGAGCACATCCTGTCACAGTCCTACCCCCAGCATCATCCAGCAGCCCAGACCAGCACTGGTACAGCTCCAGGTACACCAGCTCCAAGTACACAGCCCCACCCAGGAGGCCAGCCCAGGGATGGCACCACCAACCCTCATGAACTCCACCTCCTCCCCTGTAGGGGACCCCTGCCCGGTCAGCCAGGCACCGAACCCCGGAACACCATCAAGAGCTGTGTATCATCACCACCAATGGGGAAAGACTCAGGCTCCTGAGAACATCTGCCATGCCCACTCGGTAACCCCCACACTGGGAGGAGGGCCTTCCCCTCCCTTCCCTGTCCTTCCCCACCCCTGACCCGGCTCCTGCCCCCTATCCCCTCCTTCTCTGACTGAGCTCCACCCTGAACCGCAAACTTACCTCCCCACAGCATGCAAGGAGGTGAGAGGCAGTGCAAAACATTAATGAGCAGCTAGTGCCCCCTTAGCTAGGCAGGCACGGGCCTCTTACATGTGGAGAAATGCATCAATGCCAGTGCAGCAATGTCATTCTCAGGTGCAGGGAGCAGGACACATAGTGTAGGCACAGCTACCCACCAAGTGGCGGTGAACACTGCAAGAAAACACGGGCTTGTCCACTGCGCTGTTGCAGCTGAGGATCCCATGCCAGGTTCTCAGGTGTGCCTAGGGCACCATGGCAATCAGTAGCAGCAGGATGTAGTGGGTTGGGCACCCCTCAGTCTGTGCATACAGCTCATCATGGCACACCCAGGACACTTTCAAAAGTGGCATATTTGGGGCACAGGGCATGTGTCGGGGGGGCCTGGCCTGGGGTGTCTCTATGGAGAAGGGAGTGCCCCTGGGAGAAGGGTGGGGTTGCCATCAGCTCCACATCCCAGTCAGTCAGGAGCCCCTCTCCCTCCTTGCCCAGATGCTGTGGGCCTGGCAGCAAGAAAGGAAACAGCCTAGCCTGCAGGAGGAGAAGGGAGAGTGGGGCTGGAGCACCCACAGCAGGTGCTGCCTGGACCCAGGCCTGTTGCAGCCTGTGAAGGGGGTAGGAAAGGCAAGCTGCTTGAGGCAAGCACCCAGAGACCTACTTGCTCCTGCAGAGCAAGTGGTGGCAGGAGGTTCAGCTGGCAGTCACCTGTGTCAGGACCTGCTCGGCCATCTTACCCTGGTTCCTAGGTATCTGTGCATGCATGACCCCTGATCTGAGGCCAGGCAGCACACAGCCCCTTGGTATAGTGCATGTAATCTCAGAAATGTTGCAAACTCTGGCAAACAACTTCTTTCTCCTGACTCTACAGGTCCTGCAGCTCCTCCTCCTGGAAAGGCAACAGCTTCACACAGGGAGGCAACTTCACAGTCACTACCAGCTTTGGCCAGAGCCCTCCATATGTGCCAGCTCCAGCAGTAGTAGACCCAGGACCATACCATGTTGCTGGGGTGGCTGGTCACTGTGGCAGAGGAACAGCTGGCAGCCTCAAAGGCCTGCACAGAAGACATTACACGTGAGTGGGAGAGAATCATGCCTAAGCTAGAGAGGGACTGGGTGGATGGGGTGTCTTTGGAAGGATGGTGGAGGCCCAGGAGTGGCAGACCACTGTGATGGCCATGGCAGTGGAGGCCACAGAGGAGGAACACTGGGTGCTGGACACCATCCTGAACCTGGTGGCCACCTTTATCCTGCCTGCTACCCTGCCCCAGCCCTAGCACTAGCCCCACCTGCTCCCTAACAGCTTCCCACTGCCCAGCTGCAAGCCCCACAGTGAGCTTGGGCTGAGGTGCAGCAGCACCTGCAAGGGCCAGGTCCTCCTGCTCCAGCACCCAACTGGGCCCTCAGCCAGCTGCCCTCCCCACCTTCCCCCACCCTCACTGCTCACCCAGCTCCATACATCTCCCATAGCAGGAGTTGCTCACAATGGGGCCAGCACCATGCATGGACCCTGCTGTCTATGGCCCCAGGCTGCAGAAGGGAGAGTCAGCCATGCCAGCACAGCGGTGTCCACCTTCACACTGAGGCAAGCTCTGTGCCTGCCAGCCTCATTACAATATGTGCACCTGTAGTGATGCAGCCAGAGGCCAAGGTGCTCCACCCCACAGGTGCCTTCACCACACTGTCCCCTGCCCTGGGAGGGCACACAAAGCATACTGCTCATAGTCTGCGTGGGGAAGAGGAGGCTATATTGGTGCTAAGTATAGTGGTTGGTGGTGAAACTATGGTTCAGGAGGGAGGGAGGGGGAAACTGACTGTTGTTCAGTAGAGAGGGGGGGACAAGGTCTGTGTTTGTGGAGGGGAATAAAGTGCTTTCCAGAAAATTGCCTGCAATAAGCATGGTATTGGCGATGCACAATGAGACTAGGGTCCATGGCTGGTCATCCAGGTGGCCTACAGTGGAGAATACAAGTGGTCCACCAGTGCTTCTCACACCCAGTGCCCTTGCCCCCACTGCCAGGTGTGTGCCTTGCCCAGGGCCTCAGTGTTGAGGGCCCATTGCTGTCACTGCTGCCACAGCTGGCAGCCCTGATGCCAGATGTCCTCCACCCAGCATGCCTTCCACTTACTGAGCCTCTTCTGCCCATGCCTCACAGACATTATAGGTAGAGGGAGGGTCCTTGACAAGGAGGGGTGGGACTGCCACTTCACCCAACTGGAGACCCAGCACCCCTGGTGTGAAGAGCTCACTCTCCACCAGCGCTGGCAGGGCAGTTCCAGAACATGTGGGTATTGTGAGTACTGCCAGCCCAGTCAGTGATTACATTTGTAAAGGCACTCCAGTGGTCAACAACAGCCTGCAGCACAACAAAATGAAAGCCCTGATGTCTATAGTAAGGGTGGTTGCCACAGAGCAGGCAGGTGACAGGTGTGGGCCCCATCTGGAGCCCTGATGCGCTGGGATAAGCCCAGGACATGGAACTCCACCACCACCTCCACGGTATCATAGACCTAGAGCACAGTGTGTCCCTCCCCAGCAGTCGCCTTGCACACGCTGAAGAGGCGGCTGATGTAGTGCAGGCTGGCACATGTCCTAACCAATAGGCATCTCTGTTTCAGGAGCATGAACATACTTGGCCTATTCCAAAAAAATGAAATTGGAGATTGTCACACCATGTTGTGCCCAGGATACGGCAGAGACATCAAAGATAGAAATTGTTCAATTTTTGTTTCTTCCTTAGCATAAGAAGTCTATATTCCACTGCCATACAATAGAGAGCTAAGTACACAAGCACTGTAGATGAACATCTTTGTCAACAGAGTGAGCGCCCTGTTTTTCCAAAATCTCTTTTGAAGTTTATCCATGGTGTTGTTTTCCTTTCCAAAACAAGTGTTAATTTCAGCTTCCAAGCCAAGATTTTGCAACATGATGGAGCCCAAGTATGTGAATTTTTCAACCACTTCCAGGCTTTCATCATTTATTCCAACTTCTGGAGGGCAATCATCTTGTTGACCCATGACTACTTCTTTAGGCTAACAATCAGACCGAAATAGTCACAAGCACGAGAAACACGATCCATGAGACTTTGCAGTCCTGCTTCTGAATACTATATGCTGTACTCCATCCCCCTTACCCCCTCCCCCAAAGCACAGTAAGGCAGCTTGCCTTCCACTGGAGTTCTGTTAGCCTCAGAATGCACTGCCTCCTCCAAGGCTGTATAGTGAAGCGCAGTAAGTAGCGAGATGTGCTTTTCTTCAACGACCAAGTCTGGCCTAAGATTAACCTCTACCATGGAATCCTGATCTGTGATTGAGATTTCTGGACCCTACTGCCATACCCATTAAATATTAAAATAAATAATCATCACAACATGTTATTGAATTGTTGGTTTTATACTTGTATATTCAAAATTCCAGAGTTATTTGGAGCTTGGGTCATCTTGCCTGTCCAACTTATTGTGCAAGACTGTTTCTTATTACGTATACCCAGTACTTCAACCAGTCTAGTTTGGTTTTTTTTTAACTTCAGTTGTGGGACTTAAACCAATTCCCTGGGTAGCCTGTTCCACAATCTAATGCATCTTGCTGTTAGGTTCATTTTACTCCAGATGTTCAGTATAGATTTTCCTTTGCTCTCTTTTATCCTATTAGTCCTTGCAGTGTCTTCTTGTTCCATGCTGAAACAATTCCCATCTATCCCTGGAATTTCCACACATCAAATACAAGATCCTCCCCTTGAAAGATGCTCTCCCCCCCACCCTTTCTTGGAAATTGTTTTACCAAGCTTTGCATATTTGGTTCCTTTTATCTTTCTTTCCAAATGTGTTCTTCTACCTCCCCCCCCCCCCAAGTACATTTATATCTTGTGGGACTGTTTGAAAAAAAGAGACTGAAGAAGTACAAGGAAACAAAGACAATTTGAGGAGATACTGTCAGATCTGTCCTTGGTAACATTGTGATTAAAAATAATTGAAAAACTTTGAACAATGGAGAATATTTTTATAAATACGATAAGAATGGTTGTGAAGAGTAAAACCATAACTTGACTACAAGTCATTTTCCCCTTGGAATCCTTTCCATTTTCATTGGAATCCTTTAAGCCTTACTACAGCATACAATCCCAAGTGGCTATGATCTGGACCTTTGTGATAGGTGGTTTCAACAGCTGTGAGGTGGTGTCAACAGCACCAGTGAGGAAGAGAAATGCTTCAATTCTGAAGGGAAGTCAGATAAGAATAAATACTCAGGACTAAAGGAGAAAACATTACATGGAAGGTAGGTCGGGTGGCCTGCTGAAGGGAATTAGCTGTTTGTCTAAAAGTACCTTGGTGCAATATACATTTTGAATTTTCACAAGGTTTGTCAAGTCATTAAGAGTCTATATCAATGCTATACTCTTAGTGGTAGATCTGACTGAAGTACATATAAATGTACTTGACCTAGCTTCTATCTAGCCTAATTAAGTATGGATAATAGTGAAGACACAGTGACACTGGATTATAGCACCCTGGCCAAGCCTTCCTGGGTAAACGTTCAGTTCTGGAAGCCCATACCACCAGATATACTGCTACCAGTACCCACAATAGGTCAGATTGGTCTGCATTTGCTGCAATCACCCTTGCATGTTAGACATACTTTAACTTCAAAAGGTAGATCATAAGTTGGTGTATTTCAGTGTTTGGAATTCTAGTTTATGATCAGCATTAATATAGGCCTGATCGAGGCAATTCAGAGCTTAATCTGAATTTGAACCTCTCTATGTTTTTCAACAATGATTCTCAACCAGGGTGCAGTTGGGGTGCCTCAAGATCCTGTCAAAGGTATCACAAAATGACACATAATGTTCACCCTGTTAGGTTTACAAATATGATTCACAAGATGGACCCAGAGATTTTAAATAGAAATCCATAGTTGTAGTCTTAGCAACAGAAAAACCACTCTTTTTCTGTAGTCAAAAAAAAAAAAAAAATAGAGTGAAAAATAAGAATTAGCATTTTCCATGGGTGCCTTGAGTATATGAAGGGGTGCCTCGGATATAAAAAGGTTGAGAATCACTGTGTTAGAGGAGGAGATGTGTAGGAGTTGAGGTTCTAATTCAGGATCGGATTGGACAGATATTGGTATTTTGTATTCACCTTCATTCTGCAGCCCCACTACTCTCTGTTCTGTGTTTCTGCCCTTCCTGGATCTTCTGTCCATAATTAAAAAGAGACGCACAGGAGAGGAGACAAGCAGCATGAAGACTTAACAGAAGACTTCATCATCAAGGGACTTGATAAGTATTTCCACTGCCAGCAGGCAGTTCCTCCCTAAATTTCTCAGGTGGTAGGTCAATACATCAATGCGTCATCCCAAAGTTAAGTCACTGCCTATAAGCTCAACTGAGTTCAAGATGTAATTATTAGGATGAATTGTGTTGGACTTGAAAAGTGGAATATATAAAGCAGTCATTCTTTATCTACTCAGCCCGAAATCTTCATTAAAAACAACAATCAACATGGTAAGCTTCCTAAAGTTTCTTTTTGTTTTTATGTGCTCAGCTAAGATAAGAGCTGGACTGTGTCTAGCATTGCAGTAAATTTTGTTCACAAAGTAAGTTCCTTATCATACTTCCCATCTAAAATTCCTAACTCTCCAAGTACCAACTATAAAGAAACTCAGCAATATTTAGGCAAACTGTAATTCATCCTGAAGTGCCAGTAATGAAGAGGACAGAATTTGGCCTAGTTCTCCCTGCCACTCATGTAAAATGACTTCCTGTATTCCTATATGATATTACACTGTGCAGTTTCACCACTTTACTTATCCTTGATGTGTACTAAGTGCAAGTAATTCTATCCATTAGACCAGATCAGGCATGGATCTGATGAGAGTACACACTGGTGCAGTTGCAACCCCTCCCCGCTTTGTTTCCTGCTCCATCTATGTTTAAAACCAGCTGCCAGGCAGTGCTGAGGCAATCCTTTGACTTCATGGCTTGTTATAATCTACCTGATCCCTTCTAAACCCTTCATTCCACAGGTGTTAAATGACCCTCTCTTCTTTGTAGTGGTCTTGATGTCCCACCAATTGAGCTATCCTTCCTTCTGTGATTTTTTCCTTCTGTCTGTTTGCTGCTTATGGTAATGAAGCTCCCATTTCATGGTGCTGCAGATTGTTTTCAGCTCATTCCAATAAAGTTATATTTGTTTTTTTCTTCAATCATCAACTGCATAATGCAGCCCTAGGCCTCTGGCATATTAGCAAAGCTTCTAGCTTATTTTTAACAGGAGAAAAAACGTGTTGTTTGCATATGTGATGGGGCATCTCACCATATGCACCTCCTTTTTCCAAACTCTAGATCTGCCCATGGGCCAGTTAAAGGCTCTAATGCCCACACTTTCCCCATCTTTATAGCGTTGTCAGCAGATGCCCTAGTCTAGATATGCAGATGTAACCCAGGCAGTACTCCAAGAGGTAGCCCCCTCTCCAATTGAAGGGATCAAAGCAGGTGCACAAGTGCTGTGGGAGGTGTAGGGACTCTCTTCCCCCTAGAGAGCAGAGCCAGACCACCAATGGGCACTTAACCATATACCTTTTAATACTAGGAACATAACAGGCATAAATCAGAGGGACACTACAATGCCCCAAGGGGGCAGGATTCAGCAAAGGTTAGACACTTACAATCTGACAAAAACAGGGTTAACAAAATATAAAACACAAACAGCAGAAAAAACAATATGTGTTGGTGAAATATAAAGAGGCACAAATTGCAAAATGTCAGATGACAAGGAAATATAGGGCCTTGGTACCTGGAGGGGGAGAAAACACAACGGCCCCTTTCCACTGCAAGAAGATTCTTGTTATCTCACTCACCCCAAGTCACCTCAGCTGGGACTTCAACACAGATTTCCTACATGGGAGGCAGGAACACTGCCACACAGCCACCACTGATGGCGCTACTCCAGCCTGCTAGGGATCTTGACCTTCCCAGAGCCCTGGCCTCATGTCAAGCTGCCTGGCCTCTGATTGGAGGAGCTGGAAGCAGAGCTGGGAACCTCTCAGGTCGCTGCTCAGATCCTGGCTGGAGCGGGGGAGCCTCTCCTGCTGGCTGCAGCCTCTCCCAGGGGATCCTGGAGCCCAGTGGGCAGCCTCTCCTGCTGGCCGCACACTGCACTGCTGAGGGTCCCACGGCTGCCTGCAGGTCCTGCTCTTTCAGGCTCTTCCGGGGTACTGCTTCTGCCCCACTGGCTCAGCTCTTGCCAGCTCTGTGAAGCTCCTTCCTTGTTGTCCCTTGCTGGTCGCTCTCCGAGTCAGCCCACGCTGCCCCTTTTATGCCCCTCCAGGTGACCCAAGGGGCCAATCAGGGGACATGGGGTGGGGTGAGTCTCTGGGGCCTGGTTGGTGCAGAAAGGGAATCCCAAGTTATCATCTTTTACCCCTTCAAAACCCCTGGGCTAGGTCACTGCTAGCTAGCCCGTCACACAGATGAATTTATTATTCTTTTCTTGTAGAACAAGGAGTTGTGGTATAAAACTAATTCTGAAGACACTGTCTTCTTAACATTGTAATACAACAACAACAACCTTAACCTTGTTACAGGTTGTATGTCTTTCAGTATAGACAAATACATCTGGGTAGATCAGGTTATAAAATGGTTTCAAATGTATACTACTTCCAGCTAAAACAATCCTTTAAACAACTCCAAAGATGTGTTTTTCATACCTCAGGAATGAGGTAGTACACCTATCCATGCTTGCTCACACAAGCAATACAGATTTTAAACTAGCACAGATCCCAGTCTCCTAAAGTGGTTGACTCCAGCTAGTTGAGTTACAACAGGAGTCAGGGGCTTTTATCTCTTTGCAGACTACTACTTGGAAAAGAAAGGAAAGACACTTTACAAAGGTATTGAGCACTCTTTTCAAAGACTATTGAGCATTTGTGTCTAAGGAACACTCAAATCCAAGGCTCTTAGGGCACCTATTTTGTAATGGTCTTCACCAAACTATAACTGTCTAGGCCAGGGTTCAGCCTGTGGCCCACAAACTGAATCTAGCCTGCCATGTGCCTGTAAAAGCCTTCTGGCCTGTGAAGCCACAATGTCAGTGGCAATTCAGTGGTGCAGTAAGTGGCATCAGGATCAACTAGGCCAGCTACATCTATGGCAGCAGCATGTTGGTGGCAAGGGGAGCAACATTCAGGGTAACAGCGTATCAGGGATGAGGGAAGCGGCAGCAGTGAGGTCAGCAGCAGCAGCCTGACTTAAAGTGAGCTCCAGTCATTTAGCCCACCACTCCTAAAAAGGTAGACAACCCTTGGTCTAGGCATCTGTGCTGGGGAGATCATCAAGGAAGAAGTCTTAGTTCCATTGAAGAAAACAGAAACATTACTTAAGACTTCACTGAGGTTAGGATTTTGACCAACATCCTTTCAAAAGGAGTCAAAAATAAAGCATCTTAAAACTTCAAGTGAGACACTCCCACGTACATTGGAGGATGGTTTCTGAGCATCTATTTGGTGTTTTCTTCCTAACTTTGTATCATGAAAGCAATAAACTCCCATTTAAGCACCTTAACTTGAATTCATTATAAATGCTTGAATCATAAATTCCTGTATATATTTAAAGATATACATTTATTTTGAATGCATGTCAACATTCATGAATGACAACTGCTGTCTTATCTTTAAATACTCTGTTCAAATTTACATTATGTTACAGATTTACTGTACTTTGCCAGAGTGATATGTAGAGTTGCCTTAGTATTAATAAGCACCAAATCCATACCAGTTTTACATTTGTGTAACTGATTTAAGTAGATGGATGCCTTGAGTGAAGGCAGCAAGATAGTATGGAGAGCTGTTTGTTGGGGAAGAAAACCAATTAAACAAACTAACAATGACATTCATGATCTGTCTTAGAGGTGCCAATATTAAGATGCCAGTTCACAATTTGAAGCTATTAGATATGTAGTATAATACCAATGTTTTCCAAAGTAATACATCTATGAAGTTCTGATCTTTGACCTATGAACGGTATCTGCCAACAACCAAGACATTAAAAAAGCAACAAAAGAAAAAACAAATCAAAAGAATAACTGAAAGAAACCAATGTGCACACAGGGAATAGCAGCAAACATGAAATTTATGCAGGAAATTTATCCTTTCTTGCTGTCATACTGAAGCTGGGACTATTGCAGAATCATACTTAAATGTTAGTCTTTTTAATATAATCATTTCTGTATTAATGAGATCCAGCTCAATTTCAATAAAACTTTTTTAATGCGACTTTGATTCAAAGCAATTGGAAAAAAACTTGTGGTTTCAAAAGCTATTTAATTTAACCAAATGTGGACAGATCCTGCTGATAAAGGAATGATTTAACTGAAATGAATTTCTATAATAAAAAAATAAACTTGGCTAGCAAACTTCAGCCCAATCTGAATGAAAGAACTTTAAAAACCATCAAGAGCTTGATGAAATGCAGTTAAATATAAACATGTTCACTTTAAACTCCTTCCAGTCGATCAGTTAAAGACGACATGATTTAGAAGAGAAATAAAATGTAAAGTCTGAGGTAAAGCCTGCCCTCCTTCATGCAAAGAACTACTGAAGTCAGGAGATTTGCATGGACATAACAGGACTGAGTTGGCCTCATGAAATTTATAGTAAAATGTACAATATACTCAAGCCTGGATCACATAGTTCAGGAACTGTTCATGATACTATAAAATGTAAAGCACATAAAATATACTGATCATCCAGTTTCCCACTGAGAAGAGGTGAATGAACAATTTTACTGATCTCTAAGGATTGTGCATACAAGGCTAATACAAGATGATGAGAAATAAAACCTGTATTCCTGTAAGAGTTAACAGTCCTGTGGTTTAAATTAACAGAGAAAACAACTTCTGCTAAACAGCTTCTGCTAGAAAGACCTACCCAGGAAATAAAATATTCTTCACATGACTGGAACTTACCTCTAAGTGAATCAAAAGCAGCACCTAATACAATGAAATCTGCCTGAGACAGTGTACTCTGAAACAATAATCTACAGAGACATGATTCTTCCTGTTCTGTTCAGTTTAGAAATCAACATTGTTAATTTGGTCATAGCTGATTATTTCAGCAGAAACAGTGAGCCTATGTATTTTATTTAGTTTTAGATCGCTTGTGTACCTTCTCATGTGCCTAAAGTTTGAATGATAATTTCCTGAGCTACCAAAATGTCTACATTCTTCCCACTTTGCCCTGACAGCTTCAGCAATACCATTACATAGAATCATAGAGAATTAGGGCTGGAAGGGACCTCAAGAGGTCATACAATCATATAAAATTAGGGTTGGAAGGGACCTTATGAGGTCTCCTAGTCCAACCCCCTGCTCAAAGCAGGGCTATCTCCAAGTATATTATCCTATCCAAGGCTTTGTCCAGGCTGGTCTTAAAAACCTTTAAGGATAGAGATTCTACAACCTCTCAGGGTAACCTGTTCCAGTTCTTTACTATTCCCCCAGTAAGAAAGTTTTTCCTAATATCCAACCTAAATTTCCCTTGCTGCAACATGAGACCATTGCTTCTTGTTCTGTTATCTGCCAGCGCTGAGAACAGTCTAGCTCTATCCTCTGAACAGACATTCACTTTTGAGTCAGAAAATGCAGGCACATGCCTACAGTGGCACAAGCCAGAAGCCAGGGGGTGCTAGAGCACACCTCCCAGCCTGCCAGCTCCAAGACTTTTCCCTCCTCCCTGCTTGAGTGGAGGGGGCATGGCCAGAACCCAGCCCTGAGCTAGCTAGGATCTACCTGGGCAGAGGCAGTGCCAGGCTGGCAAGGGGAGAGCAGGTGGGGGAAAAGGTAGTAGTATTGAATTCAGAAAAGCTTGAACAAGAATAGTCCTCTCTGAAACAAGCATGTATTGAACAGAAGAGAAAAACCCTGCAGAGTCCTGCTGTCTGTGATCCTGGACTACAAATCCTGGAGGCACCTGGAAGCAGGAATAGAAACTGGCAACCCTGCAGAGTCCTGTTGCTGTGAATCTGGACTGCAAATCCCAGAGCCCTTGGGGGCAGCAGGTAGGGTGGCCATTCATCCGGTTTTATAGAGGACAGCCCAGTTTTCTGCTACTCTGTCCTATTGATATGAAACCAGATGCCTTTATGTCCTCTATTTTCCTCTGTAGCCTTCCACCAGTCTGACATAAAGGCATCCAGTTTCATATCAATAGGACAGAGGACAGAGTAGCAGAAAACCGGGCTGTCCTCCATAAAACCAAACAAATGGCCACCCTAGCAGCAGGAAGAAAAAGCAGACACAGCCCATGTTGGCTATGTGCCAGAGGGCTGCATTAAATGTAGGAGAGGGAAGCCTCTGCACAGCAGATGCTTTATGAGAGCAGAGACTGAGGAACAGTCACTCTCAGGATGTTCCCCTCACCCCCTGCCCCACATCCCCCACCCTCTCTGCTCCAGCTTCAAGGAAGGAATAGCCTGGAAGGGGCTGCCCTCCCACCCCCATTCCTACCCATACCCCCATCTCCTTGTCAGCCAGCTGTCCCAGACAGCAAACAGAACAGCCCAGCCTACGATTGCAAAGCATCCTGGGATGCTGGGAGACTCTGATTTAAACTTGAGCCAGGAAGGGACAGAAGTTTCATAAACCAGTTTCATCTAAATCCATTAAATCTAATACTACATTCAACCAGGTTTATCTTAAACCAGTTTCAGACATTTTGAGACTGGTTTATGTGCACTGAGCTTCTGTTCTGTTACAAATTTAAATGAGTTTCTGGAGACTTAAACCGGTTTGTGTGTAACTTCTGTCCCCAGCCCTGCAAACTAAAGCAGCCCAGTTCCTTCAGCCTTTCTTCAGAAGTTATGCTCCCCAGCACCCTAACTATTTTTGTTGCCCTCCACTTAACTCACTACAATTTTTCCTATATCCTTTCTGTAGCAGGGAGCCCAAAACTGGACACAGTACTCCAGATACCACATAGAGATGAAAAATCACTTCCCTTGACCTGCTGGCAGTGCTCCTACTAACATAGTCCAGTATGCTGTTAGACTTCTTTGCAACAACAGCACACTGTTCACTCATTTCCAGTATATTATCTACTGTAACCCTCAGTCCTTTTCAGGTCCTTTTCTGAAGGCCTTCTGCTTAACCAGTCAGTCGCCAATCTGTACCCATCATCTAGTCCAACCCCTGCCTGAGGAAAGATCCTCCCTATCCAAATTATCTCATACAATCCTTAATCTAACCTCTACATAAGGTTCCCATCAGTGCTGAAACACCACACCTAACACCCTAACATTCCACAAGTAAAGCAGGGAAACCATGACAGCTAACAACCTGCTTGTATTAGATGTTGTCATAGGTTCATAGATGTTAGGGTTGGAAGGGACCTCAGTAGGTCATCGCGTCCAACCCTCTGCCCTGGGCAGAAAAGAGTGCTGGGGTCAGATGACCCCAGCTAAATGCTCCTCCAGTCTCCTCTTGAAGACCTCCAAGGTAGGGGAAAGCATCACCTCCATTGGAAGCCCATTCCAGATTCTGGAAGACTTACTGTGAAGAAGCTCTTTCTAATGTCCAACCTAAATCTGCTCTCCATCAATTTGTGGCCATTGTTCCTAGTTAGTCAAGGGGTGACCTAGTAAATAAAGCATCTCCTATTCCCTGCTGCCCTCCCCTAATAAATTTATAGGCAGCCACAAGATCACCTCTCAGCCTTCTCTTGCAAAGGCTGAAGAGATCTAAGTCCCCTAGTCTCTCCTCATAGGGCCTTGCCTGAAGGCCTCCCACCATACAAGTGGCCTTCTTCTCAACCCTCTCTAGATTCTCCACATCCCTCTTGAAGTGCGGCTCCCAAAACTGGGCACAGTACTCCAGCAATATGGCTCAAGAGATCCTGGGTCACACCCCCCACTACAAAGGAAAGCAAAAACCATCAAAGCCTGTACTAATCTGACCATGGGGTAAAATCTGACCCTAAATATATTGATTGGTTTGGCCCTGAGTGGAGGGACAAGACCCTCTAGCCAGAAAACTCCTGCTTTGGTACCAGCAGGAATGTTGGCACACCCCAGCCAAAGTCCCCAGCCTAGACTAGCAAATACCTTATGCCTGAGGAAAACTTTAAAATGCCCTGATGCATATAGCAGAAAGTGGGGAGCAAGGGCAACCAGAAAAGACCAGAAGCATGGGAAATACCCATAGCAGAACCTAGACACAGCTACACCTGGATCATCCATGGCTAGCAGCTGTCCAATCTCTCCTTGAACATTTCCAGTGGTGGAGACTCCACAATTTCCCTAGCCAGTCAATTCCATGCATTCACTATTCTAACACTGAAGAAGTTATCCAATCTAAATTTACTTTGCTACAACTTCAGTCAGTCTGTGTCTTCCACTCTGAAGCAAGAGAAAAGGTGCTTCCCTCATCATGTCCCCTCTTAAACACCTTTTCTTCAGGCTGAACATGCTCCTTCAGCCTGCTCATACAGCTTGCTTTCCAAGCCCTTGATCATCTTTGTTGCCTGCCTCTGGACCCTCTCTAACTTTTCCACATCTTTTTTAAAATGTGGATCCCAGAAATATACACAGTACTCCAGATGAGGCCTAACTAATGCTGAGCAGAGAGGCACAGTCAGCCACCTCCTAATGCTTCTATTGATATATCCCAAACCTACATTCATGTTCATGGATGCATCATGCTATAGACGCATACTGAGTCTGATCTACCAAGACTTCCAAGTCCTTTTCCATTCCATTCAGCCAGGTTCTCAATACAAACCTATCAGTAAAAATATCAATAACAACTGATTAATTAAAACATCTTGTCCCAGGGGGACAAAAGTGGAGGCACCAGAGCAGCCTCCCATGGTGGGACCTGAGGCAGGGTTGACCCATCCAGAGAAAAAAAATAGAAAGCCCTGAAAACAGGGCATACTTACCACCCCCAGGGAAAGTGGAGCCACGCCGAGAAGGGCCACTGGCATGATTCATCAGCTCTTTTTATTGCCAGCTGGGAATGGTGCCAGCAGATGACATCAGCATAAATCACCACCCAGCAGATTTAAAAGCTGGTGGCAGGAAATGGAAGGGGGAGCAGCAACGGAGCCAGAAGACCAAGGTAGCACAGCAGAAGCCTCAGAGGGAGAACAGATGCAGATACAAGGACAGCCCCATGCCTCACTGTCATCTGGGGCAGAAAAGTCATATAGGGACGGGCAAGGAGAGAAGGGGGCAGGCAAGAACACCAGAAGGGGACAGGCCGGCGACCCATCATCCAGTCCTGAGGGCTGATGCATGGCTGAGGTGTAGGGGAGGAGGAGCCCCAAGAATGCCCACAAAGGGCAGCACCTGGTCTGCAAGAATCCACAAGGAAGAGCCCCACCACTGAGGAAGAGAAAACCAAGTCACAGCAGGCATGTGTCAGGGCCTCTCTTGGAGTTGAACGCGACCCAACACTCAGGTGCCAGGACATACCCCTTGGCCAGAACCAGGTGTGCACTCGAAGGCTGCTAGAGAGCGTCTATATGAGACTAGGCGGGTGCACTTCTGTTTTACAAGTGTAACTGCCATGAAAGGTTCCCAGGAGGTTTAACTACATGGAAAGACTGACTCAATAGTAATAATCTATTTTTGAATTAAAGAGAGATTAATATTAAACAAATGTAATGATAATGTGAAAGCTTTCTCCTTAGGTTTCAGAGTAAATCAGACAAATCAAATTTCCATGCATGGTTCTAAGAAATAACCAACATAAGACTTTACAATGGAAGTCAACTGAAATTTAAAGATCGAGAGCCTGACACCTTAACTTAATTCATTCAATAAAATCTACCTAATTTGTAGATAAAGTTTACCAACACTAAATAATCCAACTCCTAATTAAAATATGCTACAGGAAAATTAGGTTAAAAAGATCTCCAACAAGTTAGACATAAAAATTCATCTTAATTCTGATTCAAAGATGAAAACTTGGTAATTTTTTTTGAGTGGATAGTAAGTTAATCCAAAAAAAGTGTAGCTTCAGTCATGCTAAAACTATTTACAAAATCAGCCAAAACTGGCCAAATACTTTTAACTAGGAAGCCATTTTTCAGGGCGAGGTTAGTAAAACTGCCAGCTTTCTCCTTCTATCTAGTAGCTCAGCAGTTGTAACACTCCCACAGTAATCCTGGGTTTAATACACTCCTCTAATAAAGACCAAGAGTTTCTAGATTAATGGTCAAGGCACTCTCCTGCTTGGTTTGGAGTAAAGTGTCACAGAGTGGGGCCTAGGAGCGGCCATGATCCCGCTAGCGCCTCCTGCCGTGCCAATTAGGAGATCCAGCACCCTCTTATTCTCGCCCGCCACGTCTTTGACCTTTTATAATTTAATATGGGAGGCTGCCTTTGATCTCCTGGTATCTATGGGTGACTTGGTACACCCCCAGCCTTATGGACTATGCGTGTCTCCTACCACCCCTTTAGCACGCCCCAAGCCTCACAGTTATTCCGGACATTTTTGCATCTCTGTTCTACACCCTCTCCGGGCCTTTACCCGCACACCCTGCCCTCTCCAGGCTCCTGTTCACGTGCTCTTCTCCTCCTGGCCCCGATCCGCACATCCGCCCCTCTCCAGGCTTCACTCGCGCGCCTGCCCCTCTCCAGGACTCTTAACTGTGCGCTTGCTCTTCCCCAGGGCGTCTATACAAAACTAGTGCTGCTCCAATCTTATGCTAGCCCTCCCCGGGCTTCACTCTTGCGAGCTGGCCCTCCCTGGGGCCTATGCCACGCGCTTCCCGTGCTCGCCCTCCCAGGGGCCTGTGTCTGTGCCTCTCGCGCTCTGGCCCTCGCTGGGGCCTGTCCCGTGCCAAACCGCACCCGGGGCTCAGGTGGCACACAGCCGTGCCTGGCCCCCTGACCCTTCTCGGGGTCCTTATGCCACGCGTCTCTCGCGCTCTTGCCCTCGCTGGGGTCTGTGTCCACGCTACTCGCGCCCGTGGCTCTCTCCGAGCCTGCACGCCAGCCCTGTCTCAGGCTTTCACCGGCACCAGGGCTCAGGTGGCACGCAGCCATGTCTGGCCCCCTGACCCTTCTCGAGGTCCTATGCCCTCACTGGGCCGAGCACCGCCCTCACGGGCTGGGGTCTCAACCCCACACCACACCGGTGCCAAGCCGCCATGCCTTCAGGCACTGCTCTGTGCCCCAAACAGGGCACCCAGGAACCCCCAGACTACTGGGGATCTCCTGTGAGGCCTCTTCACACCCTTACAGCCTCACCCAGTCCTCCGGTTGATATACACAACAGAACCATAAGCCCACC
>NW_017729030.1:11038933-11045736 GCF_001723915.1 Gavialis gangeticus
TAATCCCTACTTAGGCACGGGGCACCCAAGTGCCCCCGTGACATAAAGTTTTAAAACAAAAGGACTTCTACTTCCCAGGAGAATGGCATAAACACAAGGGTATTCTGAGGTGAGAACCCCTCATCTTATAAAACTTCTATTTTATATGAAACACTTGTCTAGTTAAATGAGCAAGAGAGCGAAGAGGACTTTCTAGCCTAGTGGTTAGGCGAAACACATGGGAGGTGGGACTGCTGCAGTCTAGTCCCTACTCCAGTGAATGCTTAATTAGAAAGTGGAACAGTTCTAAACTGAGGGACTGAGATTCTCCACCCTGAATACTCTATATCCCCTATAGTTAGAGCACTCTCACAGGTGAGATAAGGTTCAAATCCCTTCAAACATAGTGCTCTAACTCCTGAGCTACTGGGGAGAAAGAAATGGATTATAAATATTCCACTGACAGTTTTCCAAGTCTAGCCTTTATTTCTTTTGCTTTCCTTCACATCCCAAAACTAAATGTTGAGTGTTAAATGAGACAATGTTGTTTTGTTTTTCCATTTTGGTGAGAAAAATCATCCAATCTGGTCAGATCCACACCATCTTTTTCACGTTTTTGCTTCAGCAGCCAAGTGAGAAAGTTATGCTACAGCCCTACACAAGCCACACTTACTGAAAACATACCAGGACAAATTTTAAACACTATAAAGACATTTAAAAAAGTACTTCCAATTTATATTTTAACATACGTATACTATTTACATACACAAATATAAACAAAGTTTGTGAAATAACCTAAAGTATATATTACTGAAAACCATATACTCTTTTTATTTTCCTTAATTGTTTCCACAAACTAGATCATAGTTCCTATTATGAAATGGCACTCTTGGTACATCCTCATCCTTTAGATCAGACTAAGATGATTCCCAGGAAGTTTCCTCTGGGTGAAGTCCATTCATTCACAATAAGGAAAACAATGTTTCGTTACAAATGCTGGTTCTGGCAAGGGGATCTTAAGGTAAGCTGTTATAGGACTAGGTAACCTGAATTTTCTCTTTTCTATACTACTCCTTGTTTTACAGGAGTAATTAAGACAGCTAAAAACTACTGTCTCTGAACACACCTATCTTTTTTAACTTTTAAAGCTTGCTTATTTCTCTAACAATCTTAACTTTAAGTTAAGAAAGTTTTTGCTAAAATTTTGAGAATTCCTTCAACAACAGGGAATATCAGGAGCCATGAAAAAGATAACAGATGGATACAGCAGAGATTGTATTCCTACCTCCACGTGACAGCAATATACATTTTTTCCATGCTAAAATTCCTAGTGACATGTTTACACATTGCTTATAGGAGATCTTCAGTGCCAACCCATAATGCCGTAACTCTGGGCTTGTTTACCCTATCCCTTCCCAACATTATCCAGAACACTTCAGCCCTAGAACGCCACATGCCTTGGATCTTTGGGTCATAAATTGACCCCTTGTTTTAACAAAGCACAATGTAAATGCTTGTTAAGAACTACAGAGCCGAGGAACTGCTTTAGAAAGGGCAGAAGAGAAAAGCTCCACTTTCACAGTTTTTTGAATGCGCCACCTGGGACTTGCTTCAAGACCCATGGGACTCTGGTTTGCCAGATGTCAGGGTCCACAGAGCCAGAACTTCTATGTACTCCACCAAACCCTACTACTCCCCAAAAATTTTTATACCCAAGACAGAATCCATTGCCTGCTTCACCTGCTGATGATTCACAAAATCAGAATTAAACTTCTCTGCCTATCATTGACTATCCTATGGTAATATTTCCAAGATTCAGTTCAGCTGTCATGAATGAAGGAATATTTTATTGGCAATTGAACACAAATAATGGAGAAATGCATCACACCAGAATGAAATAAAAAATAAACATCCTTTGATGAAGGCTGCCAGAAGCATTACTCCCCTGACAATAACACTTGCTAAAGAACATTACAACATCACCTGCAGCATGGAAAACCCCCTCTTCTCTTTTTTTCACAGATGCAGGTTGTCTGTTTCAGCCTGCCAGCTTGATTTCCTAACTCAGATCCAATGTACCCATTTGTGAGCAATAATAAACTGTTCCTTTAATCATCTTCCAGATCACCATAAGACAGTCATTTCATTTGTGTGAAATGTGCTCATTACCAATAAAACAAAACAAAACATATTACTTTTCAAATGCCATTTCTGGTAAATCAGCGGCTCTTCCTGTCCTCAAACACAAATAAACTTGCAGTATTTTCTTTAAGCACGCTCTCCCAATGAAGCTATTTCAAATGCATAATTGCTCACTAAAAAGGGTTAATTATTCTAGTTATCAGTCATCCATAATGATTCTCTAAATAACATCTCCCAGGCAAACATTTTGCATGCGCACACTAATTGTGGTTTCCTTCCCAGTTCAGTTTCCCAAGATAACAGTGCAAGTCTGATTACAAACCACATAGGATTGAAACTGAAGTGAACTGAAGTTGAGATTTGCTTGTGACAACACTGTACATTGCTCTTTCAGTAACAGCTTAGTTAAGTGACATAAAAGAGATATTTTACTGAATCAATAGAGAGAAAAAATAAGCAGCATTCTTACAATATCACTAACATTTTTAATTGTCTTTCTTCTGTGTTCCTTTACTCAATCATAATTTGATGCCCACAAAACTTGTACTTTCTTTTCCTGACATTTTTCTTATCATTAATATTATCTTATCATGAATTCTTTCCTTTTGGAGTTTAATTTCTTTTTGTATTTAATCTGAATACTTTGAAATAGTCGTTTAAAACTGTGTTCAAGTCTTATCTCAAATCTAGGAAACAAACTGACCCAGACTTTTAAAATATTCTTACAGAGTTTGTATATAATATAGCATATATAACTTACACAGCTACATTGTTAGATTCTACAGCTCTCAAATGTTATTTGGAAGCTCCTCAGGTTTTACAGTTTATACCCCAAATAGTAAATTACACCTGTAATTCTCTTGTGTCTATGCCATGGCATATATATAAACATATACACATAATAATGCAAAAATAAATATGGATGTGTACAATTCCATGCTGTTTGGAGAAAAAAAAATCACACTATAGATAGGACACCATTAACTTAAAGATCTAGAAATTCTTTTAAATAAGTTATACTTAGTTTTAGGTAGTACATCTGCCTCAACTCTACAGAATAATTTTCTTTTGTTGTTATACAATAGTTTTTTTAAACCATTTTTTCTCTTACCTTTTGCCGTATGAAGGACCCAAACCAACCACAGGGAACACGGAATAATTGCCAGTATATAAACTTATTGAAGGGAAGTAGTGATCTAACTATACACAAAGGAATACTCTGTGAACTACACAGCTGTATAGGGTTTAAGACACAGTACATATGCCCTTTCTCCTGTAGGCCGCTGGACCTTGGTTTAGAGCACAAAGGAGGAAATAGGCATTTTGAACTTGCTTATTCCCCCCTGGAGCAACAGGAAGAGGCAAGGAGTGAATTCACTCATGATTTTGTCCCACTCCAGTATGACAGCCAGCAAAGGGATAGATTAGTAGCATACTACCACATCAACAGATCAAGGGAAAGGTCTGGCACCTAGGTATTGCTTCCTTTAAATAGCTTGTGGCAAAGCCAGAATCTAGCCCTCAAGTGTTAAGTGTAAAATTGTGGGTAAAAAGTTTAGATGGAAATGTGGTTTTCAAGTTGATAGTATCCCTTTAAGTGACAGATCAAAACAAGTTAGACATATAAATATCATCAATGAGAGTGCTTTCATTTAAACGCAGAACATGACACTCTACATGTCACATGTACACATTATTTATTAGAGAAACTAGACTAGTGTGGGGCACAGAAGAAATAGGTAGCTGTGGGAAATTGGTATTTTGATATACAAATTTCTAATGTATGTATATGCCTAACATTCTCATCTTTTAATTGCAAGATGAAAACATTGTTCACATTGTTACAACAACCTGTAACTAATAAACAGCAATCTCATTAAATTTCTAAGTAGAAAATAATATTGCTTTGAAGTTGATTGTTCCTGGAAGACAGGTATTGGAGACCTGTAAGTTGTAGTTTGCAGTGCTGTTATAAATGTTATATGGCTTTTATCTATTGTGCTCCTTCACAACACGGGCCCAGTAACACGCTAAGTTTCACAAGGAGAAAGCATGGCAAAAATGAATGCCAGACATATAGCTCATAAAAGTACATTTCTCTCCATTGTAAAAGGAAGAATAATTTGAAATAGAACTTACGGGTGGAATCTTTAAGAGAAAATTGTTTTCACAGTTTAAGATTGTGTTATGTTTAAATTGGACTGAAAATTGTAGTTAATCATAATCATTTTCCATTAACCCTGTACAGATTTGTTTTGATTTGAAGTCCTATTCAGACTGTCTGTTAATCATTTCACAGGTTCCTTTCCCTGCTTTGCACACAGTCTGTCTTCTGACTAGGTTTATTTGCAATACAGTATTTCAGTGGAAGTTTCTGGTTGTTCAGCACTTCTGAAAAGGTTATTAGAGCCCTGATCCTACAGACAAGCATCTGCTTAACTTTAGGCCCATGAGTTGTCAATGAAGCTATTTTGAAAACTGGGCCGATATGTACAGCTTTTACATATGTGGATAGTAATCTATCTTCTCAAAACACTGCCATATGATAGTTATTTGACGCAGGTTAATTTGAGCAAGGGTTGAAAGTGGAAAAAAAGGAAAAGTCACCATATCTACATATGCTAACAGATCATTTTCCAGTATTGGGACCCCTTGAATTCTCTTTCCTTATATTATGATGTTTTTATCTCATTCCAAGTTAGGTACATAGGTAGGTAGGTATGCACGCACACACACACACACACACACACACACACACACATTTGGGAAGTTGAGTGTTGATGAGATTTTGTGTCTAGTGGTTTACTTTATTACTTGTTAATTGTTTGGATTCAGGTTTTTTCTGTTGATAAAACATAAATGAAATCATTGTATTATTCTGACATGATACGTTTTGTAGTATGTTAAACAAAGTAAAAATGAAGTGAAATTATTGTATTCATATGAATCAATCTCTGCTTCCTTTTGTCAGTATTTCAATGGAAGGTCCACTGAATTTAGTAAAACATCTGGATGGATCTACAAGGTTCAGCTGCAGTTAAGTGGAATTAAAATAGGAGTAAAATTTGGAACACGCCTGACTTTCTGCAATTGGTTAAGTCCCATGTTGAAAACCTTTAACCCTGTAAATCACAAAGGACTTGACTTTTCTGGACCTTGGAATTAGAAAGTCTGTTGCATTCTTAAAATTTCCAGACTTCACCCATTATCATAACAGGCCATAGGATAATCTTTTTTGAGAGGTATCTTCTGTTGGTTTTTTTATTGATCTGTTAAAATAGCTCAAAACAAGTTTTTTTATAGTCTGACAAAAGCAAAGAATCTCCTCTAACAAATCACCCAAAAGCTTGGATAACCAACTGTTCACTGTTTCATTCTGCATATTAGTAAGTTATCTTCAACAGGATAAAAAAAATAAAAATCAAACTATAGGGTCAATAAGTGAAGAAAGTAAGATGAGGAAATAGGTATCTACAAGTTGGACAAATTATCTTTTCTTTCTATGTTTGAGAGATATTTTTAAATATATATATAATAACTAGGTACATATAAAAGTATATAAAAGTAGCCCGACTGAGGTGAATGGAATTACTCCCACTTTTTAATGAAGTAAGTGAATAGAGACTCAGTTCCAATAAGTGGTAGCTTTTCCCATGCTCAGCTTCAGCAGCTAAACCTTGATCTGAACAACCTCAAACAGCAAAATTGGATATATTTATGAAATATTTCTATGGCTGCAGGTTAGCTGTGACCTTCAAAAAACATAATGCACTTAAGGACCAAGAGTTGCACAAGTTCTAAGAAAGTCACAGAAAAACTGTGGAATTTGACTATTGAGATCTATTCCACAAGTAGAAGCAACTAATCAATATATCAGACTTAAAGTGAAGTGTTTCTTGTACCATCCTGTAGGCTAGCGAAAATTAAGCTCATCAGCTGAAGTATTTCTTACAAAATCCTTTCTGACCATAACTAGAAATCCAACTGGCTGGTTCTCTAGGCTAAGGACAAAAATTACACATAAACCAGCATAAGTGATTGGAGACTGATTCAAATCTGTGACATAACAAAAGTTCAGTGCACATAAGCTGCTTTCAAAATGACTGAAACAGGTTTAAAAGAAACTTGGATGGATGTAGTATCAAACTTAACTGATTTAGGTTAAGTCAGTTTTTATAGATTCATAGATGTTAGGGTCGGAAGGGACCCCAGTAGCTCATCAAGTCCGACCCCCTGCCCTGGGGTCAGATGACCCCAGCTAGGTGCTTGTCCAGTCTCCTCTTGAAGACCCCCAAGGTAGAGGAGAGCACCATGTCCCTTGGAAGCCCATTCCAGATTCTGGCAATACTTACTGTGAAGAAGTTTTCTAATACCCAACCTAAATCTGCTCTCCATCAATTTGTGGCCATTGTTCCTAGTTACTTAAGGGGGTGCCCTAGTAAATAGAGTATCTCCTAGTCCCTGCTGCCCTCCACTGAGATCACCTCTCAGGCTTCTCTTGCAAAGGCTGAAGAGATCTAGGTCCCTCAGTCTCTCCTCGTAGGGCCTTGCCTGCAGGCCTCTAACCATACAAGCGGCCTTCTCTGAACCCTCTCAAGATTCTCCGCATCCCTCTTGAAGTGTGGCGCCCAAAACTGGATGCAGTACTCCAACTGCGGCCTTACCAGTGCCACATAGAGGGG
>NW_017729030.1:11050736-11050975 GCF_001723915.1 Gavialis gangeticus
CTAGGTGCAGCACTTCGCACTTGTCTTTCTTGAACTGCATTCTATTTTATTCTGCCCATTTTCCAACCTGTCCATTCCCTACCCTCTGGCATGTTAACTTTGTCCCATAATTTGATATCAGCTGCAAACTTGGACAGGATGATCTCCATGCCCTCATCCAAGTCACTGATGAAGACATTGAATAGCACCGGTCCAAGAACCAAGCCTTGTGGGACTCCACTACCTACATCTTTCCAGGT
>NW_017729030.1:11055975-11063167 GCF_001723915.1 Gavialis gangeticus
AGGATGATCTCCATGCCCTCATCCAAGTCACTGATGAAGACATTGAATAGCACCGGTCCAAGAACCAAGCCTTGTGGGACTCCACTGCCCACATCTTTCCAGGTTGATATTGACTCATCCACCACCACTCTCTGGGTGCAACCGCTAAACCAGTTTGCCACCCACCTGACTGTGCAATCTTCTGCATCACTGCCTGTCAGTTTATTTACAAGAACAGAATGAGATACTGTATCAAAGGGCTTCTTAAAGTCTAGGTAGATGACATCCACCTTAACTCCTGCATCTAAGCATTTTGTGACCTGGTCATAAAAAGAAACAAAGTTAGTCAGGCAGGATCTACCTGCAGGTTAGTCAGGCAGGATCTACCTGCTGATTTCCTTTCAGCATTATTGTCATGATTCTTTCATGATTCTGTGATTATTTCCCCTGCTGGGCTCCCACAAATGTGATCCTTAATGATTTTTTCCAGAGTTTTCCCAAGGATAAAGGTGAGACTAAGTGGCCTATAGTTTCCCGGTTCCTTCCTCCTCCCCTTCTTGAAGATAGGGACCACATTGTTCCTTTCTCAGTCCTCGAGGACCTGACTGGAGCACCATGAGTGCTTCAACAGCCATGCCAGTGGCTCTGCTATGACACTGGCAAATTCCTTCAGCACCCTTGGATGAAGTTTATCTGGGCCCACTGATTTGAACACATCCAGCCCCTTCAAGTACCCCTTCAATAAGTCTATGCTAACAGTTGGTGGACTGGTGTCCCTCCTGTGTCTATCTATGATCCAATTGGGAGATATGTCTTCGTCTGTGTCTAGGAATACAGAAGCAAAGAACTCATTGAAGAGCTCAGCTTTGTCTCCCCTCTCTGTCACCAACTGCCCTAGTTTGTCCTATGCTACCCTGCGCCTTCCTTTTGCTCCCTATATACCTGAAGAAGGATTTTTTGTTATGCTTAATTTTTGTCGTCAGCCTAAATTCTGATCCTATTTTGGCCTTCCTAACTGATTCCCTGCAAGTGCGAGCCAGGGAGGTATGCTCCTTGGTAGCTAACCCGTTTCCACACCTTCTCTACCTCTTTCTTTGCCCTTAGGCTTTTCTGGACTTTCCTGTTCATCCAAGAAGGCTTCTTGGCCCCTTTGCCCTCTTTTTTGTGCAATGGAATCGTCTCCTTCTGTGCCCATAGGTTCATTCCCTGGAGGAACGACCACCCTTCCTGGATCCCCATTTTGCCAATGCTCTTGAGCTTTAACGCCCCACTAACTAATCTCCTGAGCACACTGAATTTAGCTTTTCTGAAGTCTAGCACTTCAGCCCTGCTGGTTAGTTTACCCACCTCTCGCCTGACAGTGAATTCAATCAATCAATGGTCACTATTCCCTAGGTTACCTTGTCCCTGCAGATTCCCCACCAGGTCATCCCCTGTAGCTAACACCAAGTCCAGCAAGGCATTTCCCCTAGTGGGACCATATACCTCCTGCATTAGGTGGAGGTCCTGTATGCAGGTTAAGAACCTACATGAGTGGTTAGATTTATCTGACTGCTCCTCCCAGCAGATGTCAGGGTAGTTCAGGTCACCCATGACAACCATATCTCTTGACCATGAGGCCTCTGACAGCTGTCTGGAGAATTCCAGGTCTAGCTCATACTCCTGGTGTGGTGGTCTATAGTAGACCCCCACTACCAAGTCCCTTTCCCTGTGACCCCCTTGTATCCTGACCCACAGTACCTTGGTTTGGCCCTCCTCTGAACCCATCTTGATTATAGAGGATGTATATTGTTCCTTAACATAGAAAGCAACACACCCCCCACACACCTTTTTTCCCCACTCTATCCCATTTGTACAACCTGTAACCCTCAATGCCTACTGCCCAGTCATGAGTAGGGTCCCACAGGTTTCAGTTAGTCCAGCCAGGTTGAAGTTGTTGATTTCAAATAGAAGTGCATGTTCCTCCTGCTTGTTTCCCATGCTCCTAGCATTAGTGTAGAGATATTTGTGCCCCCTAATGGGTGCTCTTGGTACCCCCCTGTCCTGATGTTTATTGGGCCCCTTAGTGCTTACCATAGTGCTTACCTGGGCTGATCTAGTGGATTGCTCATGGCTCAAGTGCATTGCTTTGATTTAAGTTAAATCAGTTTATTGAACTTCTGTCCCAGATCCCCTCCAGATTCAAGTTAACTCAGTCTTCCAGCATCCCAGGATGCTTTGCACCTCTCCCACATCTGCCCCTCCCTTCCCCTCTCACAGCATGGGTGGGCTAGCCTTACTATTTACTTGCTTATCTGTTCAATCTGTGCAGTTTAGACTAACCTATGAAGATTGAATCAATTTAGCCTCATGTTTTTTAACTGTCTGATCTTAGCCCTACAGACTGTCCACTGCTATATGAATATTTAACCAAAGCATTTCACAAAGGCAGCTGGTCTCTTCTCTTGGGTATCAGGAAATACCATAACCACCAGACTGGGCTACACTGGGTGAGAGCCCCCTCCTTCTACCAACAGCTCCTGATCTACTGTGCTGTACTATAGTTAAAAGGACTAATGTAGTCCTTGGCTCCAAAAAAAAGGAACTATCCAGTGGATGAAAAGTAATGGTCATGACTTTGTACACAAGATTAACAACACTGGAACTACTAAAATGACCACTGCTGCTGATTTCCATGAAGACATGAAAATACCAAGGAGTATTCCAACAAAGGCCACAAAAATTATCTAAGAGTGTTATCATGTGAATATTAAGGAGCTCAGCTTGCTTTGTCAAAGTTGGAAGGTGACACGATAATGGTGGGAGGTAGGCTTTTCAATCAAGTTTCAAAATAAGGCAGAATTTTCTACCAGTAAGGCTAATTAAACACTGAAACCATTTACCATGGGAACAGGTATCTTCACCATCCCTGGAATCTTTAAATTGACATCTTCTAAAAGACAAGCCTTTATCTGTGTGACAAAGTGGTTACTCACTGACCAGCCACAATGCTAGTTGCCCACCCGCCTCTCTTGGAAGCCACACTGTCGAGAGAGACACATCACCCACCTCTCTCATCTGCCATGCCTTGTTGTTAAATTATTAGGGTCTTAATTAGGTGGGAGGCTACTCTTTGAATGCCCTGTTCTCCTAGGCCTATGTATGAAGCTCCAACCAACCCTATACTGCATCCCAAGCTTCGCTGATGTTTCTAATAGCTGTGTTCTGCTCTGGCCTAAGGCCAGGCCCAACTCAGCACAGTGTTAGGCCTCTCGCATTCTGCCCTGTACAGGCTGCACTCAAACTGCGTCTCTCTCACTGAGGCCTTTCTCACTCCACCACCTCACACACGGTCTCTCTTTTACTGCCCCTTGCGGGGCCACACTCATACCACTCCTCCATTTCCACAGGACCTCGCTCATCCTGCCCTCACCCAGAGGGTCTTTGGGCTTGTTTCCTTGCACTCCCTGGCCAGCAAGTATGCAGCCTCTTGGGCCACTCCCACGGCCCTCATCCGAGTGAGCGCTGGGCGGTTTGCAGAACACTGGACTGACTCTGCCTCTGGTCTCTTGCTGAGTCACTCACCCAGCTGTTCTCAGTCAGGGCTCCTGATTTGCCCCGTTGTTTACTTGTGACTCTTCCTCAGCTGCCCCACCCAATCAGCCTCTGGTCCACCTGTGACCTCAGGCACCTGAAGGTTTACCTGGACCTAACTTGGCTCCCATATTAGCAGGACCTACCCTCATGCCCCTTTCTCACTGGGACCCACTTCATGCCCCTTCCTCACAGGGCCTCCTCTCTGGCCCCCATGTTCACAGGGCATCCCTACTTTCCCCTCTCTCCAGGGCCTCCCAACTGCCACTCTGGTGCAGGCCATTAGTTGCCCCTCCACAACCCACTCTGCAGCTCTGCCTCCACTGAGGCACAAACTCCACCCCCTGTGCTGGGGCCTAGGGTCGAACACCACCGCCCACCCTCCCGCAGGCTCAGGTACCACTCAACAGCATTCCTGGCCCACTACTGTCACTCTCTGGGGTCCTGTACCCCACACAGGCTCAGGTGGCCACAGCCATGGCACTATCCACTCTCTGGGGTCTTGCACCCCATACGGGCTCAGATGCCACACTGGGGCATGCCTGGCCCTCTACTGCCACCGATGATAAATAACCCACCCGAAGATGGGGGCTGGGGTTAAAGTGCCCTTCCTCACCTTTCACTGGGGAGGTAACTGACCTAGCATGGGGCTCACATGCCACTAGGAGCCACACCAAGCCACCTTTCCCCAGAAGGGTGCAGTTTTAGGCCATGCCCAGGATCAGGAGCCTCTAGCCATCCCCATAAGCTCCTGCCCTTACCTTCTAGTGTTACCAGAGTGGCAGCTCCACTGGGAGATGTTGTTTCCTCAGTGCCAGGAAGTATATTGCTGCCTCCAGCCTTGCTGGCCTGAATCTTAAAATGGCTGCTTATCAGAACTTGGGCCACACCTGCCGGTTGCCTCCTCATATTCTTAAGTGACAGACACCAAAGGTGCTCTGCCACAATCTGTTTTGTGGGGGGAAATTCTTCAAAAGGTGTATGAGGAATTGAGCTGGATGTTTGAAATGGTCCTTTCTGGCCATGGAATCTATTAATCTGTAAATCTGTTTGTTCATCTCTTCCCTTCATCAGCCACATGAAGATCAAGATGTTTTGCATTTCCCTTATCCTATTTAGATTCTATAGCTGCACATTATGATAATGACTATAATAAAATCTCACACTTTGATACTTTAGACAGTTGCTTGCAATGGTCAGAAACAAATTTGTTTCCACAATGCATGTTTGTCTGGGTGTATTGTGGAATTTCCTGGCATTCTGCATCTACCTTTAAAGTGTTTCATGCTGGCCACTTCTGGAGATAGGAATTAGGTACACTACTGATCTGTTTCACTCATATTCAAGGTCAAACAAGTCATCAGATTTGCAGTCAAGATGACATTTTTCCCCAGGTCAGGTAGGAAAGGGCCTACGGGGAAACCCTCTGCAGGATTCATCTCTTCAATATGGAGCAAAGGTTGTCTGCTAAAAGCATCTGGGCACACCCCTTGAAGCCAATTCCCTATCACTAGAAGGGCCTTGGGCACTGGCAACATGTTGGTGTCTCCTGTTTTCTGCCACAGTCACATAACAGTTTAGTCTTATCAGGAATGAAATGTTTTAGACCAATCTGTCCAACTCGACTGGTCCTGTGGGTCATAAGTCCAGTCCATGGGACCAGATCTGAAGTGTCAGACAGGTTTGTGGGTTCAATTTGCCACATGGAGCTTGTCCACAGGCCCTTTCTGACACACAGTGTCACATCATCAGGTCCACAAGGCTGGGAATTTGGTGGCTAGATGGGCAGTAACAGCTGTTATTGCCAGCTCCAAGAGCCATAGCAGTTAATGCTACCACTGTTCCTGCACTGCTAAATGTCCAGGCCCACTGGGGGCATTGCAGCCCTTCTGTGGGCCATATCCAACCCACAAGCTTTATCTTGGTCACCCCTTCTTTAAACTATCTAAAGTAACTGGGCTTAACATTGTGGTATCTCAGTAAAATATAATGGCCTGTGTAACAGGGAGACATGTCTCCTGTTATTGAAAGGGATAAAGATATAAAGAAACTCACCAGAGTATCAACGAGACGGACTGTCACAGCAATAATATCATCAGCGCAGCCCAGTGAGAATGCTGACAGCACCTGAGAGAGATAATGAAAAAAAAACTTACCAGAAACAACTAAAGCTCAAAAGGGATGCTGACACGGACAACATCCCCCAGAAGGGGAACCGCAGAGAGAAGTGACAATTGGTCAGAGAAATGACCCATGTGGAGGCTTGGGCTCCAGGAACGATGATTCAGAGACATTTTTCTGAACTACGTGATCGCAATTGAAATTTTTGTGTTTTGACTACCCTAAGAAACCACTCTTGGTAAGTGCGGCACCGGGGAGATATATAGACTTTTAGCTATCTCCAGAAAGGAAGAGGGAAGTTCTTGGGAAGGATTACAAGCAGGAGAGAAACTGCTTAATCTGGACTGTACTAGCAAACACTGTTTGCAAGCTTACTGGGTTTTTTAGTTGTGTGTTTTTTACTTGCTATCTATGAGATTGAATGTTTGAGTTACTTCTGAAGACTACCCAAACGGGCTATCTGTAAGAGGTCTAATAGTGAGGCCAGTATAGTTGATTATAACAGCTAGAATTATCCTTTGTGTGCTTAATTTTATAAATTCTTCTATCAAAGGCATGGCAGGAAAGCGAGCTGCAGGGAATATTATTAATCCATCGGCTGTGCAAGAAACCCTAATAACACACTATAACAGCCTGTAATGGACAGGAGGTCTGATTAGATGTTGTAGAGGTCCCTTCTGGCAAGAAATGTTTTGATACCTGAGGTATTGGAAAAAGAGTAAGTGACTTCTCCCCAGAGTGTGCTGGGTAGGTTTGGTCCTCCTGTCTTCCTTCTTCAAGTGGCCTGCCACATTGGAAAGCTCCCCACTCAACTAATAGAGTGTTGTGCAATCTTTGTCAGTCTACTAACATCACAGGCCCAAATAATAGTTTAAGCCACTATCAGACCACAACACGTAACAAGAAGAAAAGGGTGAGGCCACAAATTATACAGAATAAATAAGATCTGGGATTCCTCTGGATCAGGTGTGGTGTCATCTTAGAAAGTCATGTAAATACTAACTGTGCTAAATAAATGAACCTTTTGCACAGCCCCCAAATGTATAAGTACAATAAAAGCCCTCCTACAATTCTTAATAGCCATGGGCCAAACTATTTACTAACAGAACAAACTCTAACATAATACCAGTGTCTCAAGTTAAATCATTGTATTGCAAAAATCAATGTAATGAAATTGTTCTGATATTTAAACTGGTGCACAGTCCTGGTTCAAAATGCTTACTATAGAGCTCATCATCTAGCATATCATATCAATCATTTAAAGGATTGCAGGAGAGAAGCTTCTTAAAAAAAAAAGAACCCAGGTTTTGCAAAAAACTTAGAAATGATTAAGAACACAGAGGCGGAAAGGGATCTTGGAGTCATTATGGACTCCAAAATGAACATGAGCCACCAATGCCAGACAGCAGCCAGCAAGGCCAGCCATACCTTGTCATGCATCCAAAGATGCATCTCAAGCCAGTCCAGAGAGGTGATACTCCCCCTCTGTGACTTTGGTCAGGCTGCAGTTGGAGTACTG
>NW_017729030.1:11068167-11079339 GCF_001723915.1 Gavialis gangeticus
TGTTTAGCCTCAGCAAGAGGAGGCTGAGGGGGGAACTGGTGGCTGCGTACAAACTCATCAGGGGAGATCAACAGCAAATAGGTAGAGCCCTTTTCTCCCCAGCACCACCTGGGGTGACGAGGAACAATGGTAATAAGCTGATGGAGAATATGTTTAGGTTAGAGATCAGAAGGCAATATTTTACAGTTAGGTTGGCCAAAATCTGGAACCAACTTCCCAGGGAAGTGGTCCTCGCCCCTACCTGGGGCAAATTCAAGAGGAGGTTGGATGATCACCTGTCTGGTGTCTTGTGAACCCAGCATTCATTCCTGCCTGGGACAGGGGGTCAGGCTAGATGATCTGTTCAGGTCCCTCCTGACCCTAGCTACTATGAAACTATGAACAAGATTGGTGACCAGGGAAATATATCCAGGCTGCCATTTGTGTTGTACTGGGACCTTCAATGGTTCTGACAGGTTGCCAGCATAGGTGTTGTTTGATCTCTTTATTGTTGACCAGGGGACTAGAACCATGATTCATCCCAATTATGTGAGATCTATTAAGAGCCTTCAGAATTTTTGCAGACTTGACACCATTTGATCCTGGCTTGTGAAATAATCCCCAAGCTGACTTGAATAACACTCACGATGTGCTGTACAGTCCTGAACATATCACTCTTGCTACAAAAAGTCCCTCTAACAAGAATCAACATCCAAAATTCTCAAATATGTAGTTTCTGGCAATTCCGAAGTATAGGTAATGCTCACCAAAGAAGGTGATTTGTGTATTTTCCATCGCCTGAAAATACTTCCCCACCTGAAACTTATAGGCACTGAGAACACATGAATAATTTTGATCAAAAGAAGCAGCAGTAGCAGCTGCAGAGGAAAAAGTGCTGCTTTCTGATTGCCTCATCTGGCGTGGAAGGGGGTAATAGCATAACTTTATTACACCAGATGCAGTGGAAGACTTTATTTCATTTAATCTGGAAAGCAGAAGAATTTGTCACATGGAAGAGATGAAAATAATCAAATAATCTTTGCTTTTCACACTGCCATCCATGCATGCTAGTTATTGGCTTCACCCATGGAAGAAGTTGGAGTTTATGATGGATTTTACTAACTTTCTCCTGCATGATTGTCCTCAGGGCTGGTATTTTGCTAAACTCTAGAGACTTCTTCTGTTGAAAAGTTATTTTTGTTTGGTATTTGCTGGAGTACATTTGTTTTGGGAATGTGTGCTTCTGGGATTTGCGGTAAGCTTAAAATGTCAATTGTACATCGTAATATATTGTTTGTTGCTTGGTACGGGAGATCACATTTAATCTGAGGTTTATTTGCTTTTATTTTACTTTATTAACTTTTATTTCAATGTTATTTTAAAAGTGTGAAACTGGTTCTGAACGATGCATGACTGCTTGTTATAACTACCTTGATAGCAAATGTGACTTTTGGCCTTTATTTCCTTGAAGGGATGGTGTTTAGAGTGGGGGGCATTTTCTAATCCTACTCACATTAAATTCATTGGCAGCTCACAATATTTCTTTGTTTGCACTGAGTTTTTATGGTCATGTGCTCCTTTTCTGTAACCATATTTACAATGTTAATTCAGTTGATAGCTCAAGTCAATGCCCCTTGGTGAGTAGGAGCTGTCTTCAGAACCCTGTTCAAAAATAATGAACCTGATCCAGCTTTGCCCTTCATGTAGAATGAGTAAATTTAAAGGGACTACTTAGAGGGAATGATAAGATTTCATAGCTCCTTGAACTGGTTCGTACCAGGCATGGAAGGGTTAGTATCTGAAAACTTGCTTCTTCATTCTGAGAGGAAGGTTTGAGAAGGCAGCCACTCCTAGGGCACTGGAAGCAGAAGTTAAAAGACAGTTGATCTGCTTCCCCCATAGAAAAGAATGCTGGTAAATATCTAAATTTTTTTTCATAGGTTGGCCACTAATAAAGGATAGGACATGAAATTGGGATTCATATCTAAATCCATACCAGATGTTAAAGTATAATCGGAAACAGTGTATGTGATTTGCCAAGTGAAAGGCTCTCTGAGAATCCAGACAATATGAAAGTAAGCAAGTTGCCTTATACAAGATACACAGCAGTTTCCAATTGGTGGCACTACTAAGAATATCGTACATTGGCAGGGGGGAAGGTAAGTTTTTCTTACCTTCATGAACTAAGATGCTCCACTGTTTTATAAACTCTGGTTTCCCATTGCCTGAAGGTACCCTCTTTACCTAGCATAGTATCCCCACAATATCTGTCTTCTCTGTTTTAGTTCCCAATATTGTAACCATCAGAGCACAACCTAGCATCTGGGATGCAAGCTGACTAGGAGGTTATGTCCATGGGTCGAGGAAGGTACTCATCCATTTTGACTTGAGGGGTAATGTGTACAGACAAAAATATCTAAAACAAAAAGTGTCCTGAGAAGAATTCCTTTGAAGAGTCTCTATTTATATCTAGGCTTGCAGAGATTACCCTGTCCACATTTGGGATTAATTATCTCAGTACTCAATCCAGGATTCCAGTTGTAATTATAACTAATGACAGAGGGATCTTCATCTAAAGTCTCTTTGCAAAAGATAGCCCTAGGACCTTTTCAACCTCACTAGCCTTCATTCATGGTCAGAAATAAAATATTATTTAAAATATTATTCTGCAGACCATCTCAGATCTTTACTAGTGGCAATCGGAGAAGATTTCTGATACAAATTTAACACCTGGACTAACATCTAGGGCAAGCTAAGATATCACCCTGTTAGCATTTTAAGTCACCAACTCTAAAGATTACTGTTATTTATGTTTAGGTACCATTTTCTATGGTTTATTAAATGTAGGTATTTGTATGCAACAAGATCTTGTTTCCCCTTCCACTCTTGATTACATACAGTTTTTTCACTCCCCCTAGATCAGTGTTTCTCAACTCGTGGGTTGCGACCCAAAACTGGGTTGCGAGAATATATGAAAGGGACATGAACACGCTTTAAAAATGGATCAACAAATTTAAAAAATGGATTTTTGTTTAAAGGAGAAAAATGTGGGAAACCGTGGCTTTTCCCTTGCAGGCTGGCAGCATTCCAGCCTGAGAGGGGCTGCTTGGGGTCCCCCCCGCCCCACACATCCACCCCCTGCCCCACACACTGGGGGCCTGGGGGCAGTGGGTCAGGAGTGAGGGGCATTGGGTTAGGACTGGCCATCTATGTTTACAGATGGGTCCTAGTACAAAAAAGGTTGAGAACCAATGCCCTAAATCATTTCTTTTTACTTGCTATCACAACATGGGATCAAATAAGTCAAGTATCTTTAAAATCTCTTTAAAAGCACTTACTAAAATATGCTAAGAGGAATCACCAAGCACCAAGAGACAGGAGATCCAGGCTCACAGAACTGGAAGTTCCGGGAAGTATTTCTCTGAAAGAAAATTAGGGTTGGAAGGGACCTCAGGAAGTCATCTAGTCCAACCCCCTGCTCAGAGGAAGACCAGCCCCAACTAGATCATCCCAGCCAAAGCTTTGTATAGCCAGGTTTTGAAAACCACCAAGGATGGAGCTTCCACCACCTCTCTGGGTAACTTGTTCCAGTGCTTTACTACCCTTCTAGTAAGAAAATTATTCCTAATATCTAATCTAAATTTCCCTTGCTGCAACTTGAGACTGTTGCTCCTTGTTCTGTCATCTGTCACCACTGAGAACAGTCTAGCTCCATCCTCCTTCGAACCCCTGCTTCAGGTAACTGAAAGCTATTAAGTCTCCTCTTCTCTAGACTAAATAAGACCAGTTCCCCCAGTCTTTAAGCATCACACTTTTCAATTCACACAATTAACTAGGTGTGCAATCATTACTACAATTATTATGAGTAAAATTGGTAAAACTAGGTGGGGGGATGGGTTCCAGTCCCTGCTCTCAGATTTACTTTCTGTTTTTATTCAATTAATGTAAAATGCATAGGCCACCCTGGAAATAGGTAGCAGAACACAAGATTCCTGTATCTGAGTGTCCTTACCGCTTGGCTACAAAATCAGGCTGTCTCTTGCTCTCCTTTTGCCCCATAACACTTGCATCCTTGGTTCCACTTCAACACAACAGATGGAGGGTATCTTCCCCACTTTTTAAAGCCTGGGGACTTCCTTGGGAACAGGGGATGTGGAATCCCCTAAGGTTCAGAGCCTAAATCCCAAGTATTCTACTACATACAAAGTGGACAGTCACCTCACTAGTCCCTTCCCCCTGCTCTGATAGGCACCTATCCTCAGAAGAGGACTGCAGTTTTTGTTTCCTTAGTGGACAGAAATGTATAATGTGCTGCCCTGAGTCAGATACTTAAATGCCATAGAGCAGGGGTTTTCAACCGGGGGTACATGTACCCCTGGAGGTACTTTGGAAGGTCCCAGGGGGTATGCGGCAGTGGTGTGGAGAAGCCAGTGGCACTTCTATTTTCGCTGGCGGCATTTCTGGCTTTGCTGCCATGCACCATGCAGGGCCCCCTGCTCATCAGCCAGCCACCAAGGAACCCCCTCTCCCGCTCACTCATCGACCAGCCACCTGGGTACCCCAACCCAAAAAAGGTTGAAAACCCCTGCTATAGAGGAAGGGGAGGTTATAGAAATTCCTGTGCTTATTGTTTCCTTCTTGCTGGCTGTAGGGGGCTCTCTGTTTAGCATTCGTGCTCTCTGAATTGTCCTTCAGAAATGCCCAGTTATCCCCACTGGCTGCATGGGGAACCTGGGCATGTAAACCAATGTCTTATAGTCACATGGAACCATGTACCTCATATTTAAACACAATAAAGACTAAATTGGAAATATCTAAAGGCTAATCTGGATTTCACCCTATGTTCCAGCAGTGGGCAGATGCAGATTGAATTAAGCAAACAGTTTGTTATTGAGTCAAATTCTACTGTACTTTGCAAGAACAGAGTTGAAAAACCTTCCATGCAAAAGAAGTTAATTAAGTATATATTGTTGGCCTTTATAAAAAGAAAAAACTCATAATTCCACTCTTGTATGGAATTATTATTTAATTCCACTAAACTTGATTTAATTCATGTTGATGCTTTTTTATTACCATTATATAGATATTTACTGCACTCAGTAATTAGCCCCAGTTAATATCAGTTAAGATCTAGTTCTTTCCTGAATCTGATTAAACAAAAGGAGGAGATGTTGACCGGTGTTCTACCTAGTTCATTTTATGGTTTCCAAGTACTCTGTCCAAATTTTTATTTCTGTTTTATATTTTCTGTTCTTTCTTTTATACCATTTGTGTCAGAAGTACTGTATTGATGGTGTTATTAAGTCAGCAGTGTCATGGATGCAGTTTTCACACAACTGTTTTAAAATGAATGCTAGAAGAGAGTTTGGATTTCAGGTTCTAAAGTGCCACCTGCTGGGAAAAAGAGATAATAACCAACCATTTGTGGAAGTAAAATCTGATGCCCTTCCAAAGTGTAGGAGCTCAGAAGTTTCCTTTGTGTATCTAACAAAAAAATAATGCATGCAAATTAACTAAACGTAGTTCTATTATGGCTTAACTTTGAAAAGTACCTCTGTAAAAATGAAAAGGTATGGATCCAAGTGTACTGTATTCCAGTACTACAAATCCAACCCTGGTATCTTAAAGTCAACCTGTGTATTTTCTGTGTCTTGCACCACTGCAAATAACAAGTATGTTGTAACTGGAATTTAAGAAACAATTGCTTTGATGATATATAAGCCAAGAACAGTATCAGTATCTGTAACAGTATCTAAATTATGTATCAGTCATACATTACAACCCTGGTAAGCACAGCTCGAACGACAAAGCCAGGGAACTGCCTGTATAGGAACCTCTTTTGAATATTTTGCCTCATGCATGGTTTCAGTCTTATAAGTGCGCACAGCACCCTGGTGAAGACCAAAGGAGTCCTCTGTTCACCTGAGACAAAACAACTGTGCACACTACATACAGATTGCTGCCCAGTATGGAACACCTGATAAATTGGTCCCAAGTTGAAGATGTTCCATAGCTACAGCAGTGGATTCAGAAAATTAAACTATGCCTTCAAAAGGGGTCCCATTACTAGGGGTTAAAGTCTGATATAGCTCAGGCCTAGGAGAGGCAGCTTCCCCATCTCTGGGCACCTCCCAATTACAAGTGAGTGATCAGAGACACTGGAGCACATGTTAGAGGTTGGGGAGTAAATTGTCCATGGAGGGGATGATAGTAATGTCTCAACATCAAGAGAGGAGGGTGTCATGGATCCACAGGCAGAAATACTCTATAGGATTCTTTGGCTCCCCTGAAGGTAGGCTGAGGGGAGACTGTGTGGAGTTTCCTAGAGAATGACCACTAGAGGATGACAAGAGAGGGCCCTCCCCACTTGGAAGGAAGGTCCCCAGTTAAGAGAACTAGCTGCGACTAAGGGGAGGTTGACCCTGGGAGATTTTCACAGGAACTTTTGAGGGCGAGGTGGTAGCCTGCATGTAAAAATGTTGTCAGTCTTTTTTTACTATACCTTGTTCTCAAAGTATTTGATAACTCTTTCTTTTTATACCGTTTGGTCTTCCTTGTAATCAGTTGGCTTGTTTTTCTGTTACTTGACTCAGATGCCTGTAGTAAATTGTGATGTCTGGGCAAAGTAGTAATGTGGGCATACACATTCAACAGAGATGCAGAGGTCATAAGCTTACACAAACCCAGAGTGTATCTTGAGGACTTGCCTGACATCCCAGGGTTTTGTTACAGAGGGTTATTTAGTAGAAGAGTCAATAGGAAGATACCAATACACAGGTTCTAATGAAACAGGGCTTTTTGATGTGGTATAGCAAAAGGTAGTGAGCAAGCAAAGAGTAGGGTTACTTCTTGCTAGGCCCTAGACTTGTACTGTAGGAGGGGCCCACAGTACTGTAACATCCTAATCTATGCCTCTAATGAAGTATTAATGTTATCCAAAAAAGAAGGAAAAGGCAGTTGGGTTGTACTTGAGAGACCAGTAAGAGAAACTAGGAAGTGGGATTGCATTTTCTGCAGTTCCACGGGCAAAGAAAAAGCAGAGGTTCATCTGTAAGAGCCAAAGGGTGCATTTACATAAGCTGCAGAGTAGCCTAATAACATTGCTGGGCAAAACATGTGCTAATACACTACTGCACGGTAGCATTAAACTAGTATTAGCGTCTGTAAAAACCTGTGCACCAGCACTACTGTGCAGTAGTGACAGTTACTGTGCAATGATTTAGTACTTGGTTATGCAAGTATTAAACATAGTGCACAGTAACTACAGTGCATTAATGAATGTGTAGACGCAACCAAAGCATCCTCAGGACACATTTGACTTAACTCACAATCCTTCACTCCACTGTCAGGAGGTTAGGCAGGCCATTGATGCATATGGTCTGGATACACAGGCTCTCTAAATATGGCTTAATATGGGTCTTTAAAATATATTAAGAGCAGATATCTCTTTCTAGGTAAAAAAAAAAAAATTTGAATAGGACACATGTGAGAACGTGGCTTCAGGTGAAGCCAACTCTGCCTCATCCCAGTACTGTGTGAGGACCATAAGTACAAACTCATCTGCATCTTTTAGAAAGCCTAAGAACAACAATACCATAGCCCAGATGACAGCCAAAAAGCACAGACAGTCAAAAAGCTCAAGGCTGAATCAATTCAATCTTTGAGGGTTAGTCTAAGCTGCATAGATTGAACTATTAAGCAAGTGACCAGACATTCACTTCTGATTCTTCAAATGCAGCCACATGTTTGCAGTGGCCCAGGCCAGAAATCTAGGGGTGTTAGAGCATGCCTTCCATCTGTGCTGGTTTAGACAGCTTGGGCCATAGCTAGCCCACCCACCCTGTGAGGGGGTGGGGTTTGCAGGAGAGATGCAAAGCATCCTGGGATGTAGGAGGACTGTGAGTTAACTTGAATCTGGAGGGGATCTGGGACAAAAGGTCAATAAACTGATTTAACCTAAATCAGTTACGTCTGATACTACATCCATCCGGCTTTATCTTAAACTGGTTTTGGCCATTTTTAAAGTGGTTTATGTACACTGAACTACTGTTATGTTACAGATTTGAACCACTTTCCAATCACCTGTACCGGTTGATGAATAATTTCTGTCCCTAGCCAAGGAGTCTAAATATGCAATATACCTCAGACCAGAACCCACAAAGAACAGACTTCAAAGATGGTCACATCAACCATTCTACTTCTAGATCTGTTTTGTAAAGTTTTTGCATATTATATATTTTGCATGGGGAAAATATTAAAAAGGGAAAAATAAAATGTGGGGAAAGCAGTGTTGCAGTGAACAAAAAGGTATATGATATGATATGATATGATATGATATGATATGATATGATATATCATTCAAAAATAACTTGGGCGGGGTTCAGAAAGCCAACAAAAGGAGCACCCACAGGTGCCTAAGTACATTATTCTAACAGACATCATATCACCTTTGTGTGACCTTCTTACATTTCAGTTTTATGCTGAGAGATTTTAATTCTCAGTTTTACTTTCAATATTATTGTGGCTACATGAATACCCAGTAACGTCTTAAATAATACAGGGCATGTCTATGTATGCCCATATGGTACCTTTGATACTGTACCGTCATTTAGTACTTTCTTTCAGAAGTACAGGCAGTCCTCGGACTTACGATACAATTGGTCCCTGAAAAACATATCTTAAGTCAAAATGTAACTCAGAACCAACTTTATCATAAGAAACAATGTTATAAATGGGGGATTGGTTCCTAAACCAAGGCCCGATACCCTATTTTCACCAAAAATAACCCAGAATTTTGTACTTATAGATGAGTAATATAGCTACATTAATGTATTTATATTGTAAATAGCAATCATATTGATTTGGAAGGAGTTCTTTGAGGTGACTTTGCTGGACTTTTTGAAGGGCTTTTGGCTGGGGTCTTCTCAGGAGTCCTGGCTGCAGGTTTTTCTAGGGGCTTGTCTGCTTTCTTAAAGAAAGTGTCCAAGGCAGTTTGGACAGATGTTTTCCAGGGAGATGAGTGACACTGAGCTTGTTCGCTGGCATGGCATCACATCAGATCAAGAGTTGTAAAGTCGAAACTGACATCATAAAGTTGAAACAGGATGTCAATTTATAAACATTGTAAGTGCAAAACATTGTAACTCGAAACGTTGTAAGTTAAGAACTGCCTGTACTGAAAGACGACACAGTAACAGCCCATACTGCACCATGCCAGCTGCGCATGGTTACTTTTGGTCTCTACGTTATTGTAGTAACATGCTTTGCACTGGGCTACATTTCTTCCTGAGAAAACCAGAGAAATGGAAATGACTAAAGCAGGCAGGTTCAGCAAGACTTCCCTTTTGTCCTATGCCTGCACGCAATTGTAGAAGCTGCATTCACAGCTGCTTTTCCCTTAGGCTATAAGGGAAATGCCTATTTGGCTGACTAGCATATCCCTGTGTCCACAGAGAAACATCAGTAATTCTCAGTGGATCAACAGTAGTGGCTCTAGCTAATGATAGCAGAGCTGAGGAGCTAGCTGACCTACCTGCTGATGAGCTCATCCACCGGCTACTCATGGCTCTACCAGATGTTAAAACTTTACAGACACATTTCTTCTCCCATCACAGAAGCAAATTCACACAGAGCCGCAACCTGAAAAACAACGTGGCACTGATACAATAAGAGTGCACAGGACATGGAGAAAAAAACATCTACAGACTTGCTACTGTACTACTTCCCATCACAGTTGTATTAGCATTGTACACACGCTGAGCAACTTGGCTTGGGTGAGATATTTCTCAGGTGGATCCCAAAGAAACAACAAAACAGCTTTTTGTACAAATAACAAAGAAAAGAATGAAGTTTATGTTTAGTTCAGTATTTTGCTGCATGCATACTTTCAGTTGTTTTAGCTAGAGAACTGGATCAGTTACCTATTTTTACTATTGATAGTGCTTATTTTTTCTGAACTTGTTGTGCCAGTTTTAGATTACACTCTTGCAGCTTCACTACTAGGAACTTTTAAAAGTTTCAAGGGAAGACAAGAGTGGTTATAGATTGGGAACAGCAAAGGTAGGAAGTTTCCACTACATTCATTTTAATTTTTAAACAAGTGTGTCTCAAATAAGATCATGACCCTTTTACATTCACTTTTACTTGTAAACGTATTTAGTTTTATAAATAAGTATTCTAACAAATTTAGCTTAAATAGGAAGAACAGCTCTCAAAGCAATACATTCTAGGGAAATAATACAGGAAATTTGCAAGCAACAATTCTTGCCTTTGCAGTTCTACACAAAATATATCACATGACTTATAACATTCAGAATTATTTTATGAATAGTGACCGTGCCTCTGTGCTTCAGTAATGCTCCATAATCCAATTGTGCAAGGCACTGTGAAAAGAATAAAAGGGGCTTCCTGCCTCAAGGAATTGATAGTTCTCATCAGAAGTGTATTTTGAATACTCTCCCTAAATTGCTTATGAACAAGCTTCAAACCAAGACATTCTGCAGAAATGTATTTAATGTTAATTCTCAAAAAAGAATACATTCTAGAAAATTCCAGACAGAAAGATGTAGATCTCTTGGATCATTTTTAATTCTGATGAACTATGCATCCATGTCTGCTCAGTAGGTAAATCAAGATCAGCTTACTTTAGAGGATGTTGATTTATTTAGTTAATAAATATCCCTTCTCATATTAAACAACTAGTGCAGTAAAAATAAAATTATCTCTAGTACCGTAAAAACATGTTATATGTAATAGTAAATAGTAAAGGGTATTATAATGCTTCAAATACTAAAGGGTATTATAATGCTTCAAATACTAAAATATTTTAGTAATTATGCTTCTATGTTATATTTTTAAATAGAAGCAGTTCCATATTCAATTTTTGTATATAAAATCAGGTAGATGTATAATGTGCAACAGCTGGAAAAAGGCCAAGTTGCATATCTCCCCCCGCCATACTGCAAGAGGTCAATACCTTCAGGGCTTTAGGCTTGATATAGAATGTACTATACATCAGTTAAGCGTGATACAGAAGTTAGGCCATAAATCCAATGCAATGGGATGTTTTAGCATTGAAGGCACTCCTAGCTGTATTGTCAAAGGCTCCAAAGCAAGCCAACTCAAAGCCATCTCGAAATTTCTTTTAATGCCAAGAAGCATTTTAAAAATAAGATAGGACATTACAGATCAAAT
>NW_017729030.1:11084339-11088372 GCF_001723915.1 Gavialis gangeticus
CATACTGCAAGAGGTCAATACCTTCAGGGCTTTAGGCTTGATATAGAATGTACTATACATCAGTTAAGCGTGATACAGAAGTTAGGCCATAAATCCAATGCAATGGGATGTTTTAGCATTGAAGGCACTCCTAGCTGTATTGTCAAAGGCTCCAAAGCAAGCCAACTCAAAGCCATCTCGAAATTTCTTTTAATGCCAAGAAGCATTTTAAAAATAAGATAGGACATTACAGATCAAATAGAAAAAGACATTGTCATTTTTAAACCAAAACACTTCAGGGGAAAAGAATTAAATAGAATCTAATTTACCACATATGTTTTATACATACTGTACATAAGGGGGTTTCTACAACAACATATGGAAAGTATCTGAAATCATAAGACAATGACCTTCATAAATCACTCCATGCTCCGGCTCCAAATTATGTCTTGTTCCCTCACTCATGGGATATTCACTGTATTTCATACAAATTCATTGCTGTGTATGCTCTGTAATCTATTCCTACCTCTATAAGGAATGATGTCATCATGCACATAGAGGGTCCATGAAGTAAAAAATAAACAAGTTTCTATAAGGCTTTGAGCTGATAGATCCATATACCCCAATCTTTACCGCTTCCCTTTAATTTATGGGGATTTATCCACTTTAGAAGTTCACTTTAAAAGATTTCTTCCCCCTTTATTTTATTTATACAATGGTGAGCCTTAGGCTGCAGTAGACAGGAAAATGTCACACTCTAGAACCGTTCTAAGAGAAATCTTGATAAACTAAATTCACTCCATCTCTTTCTCCCTTCAGGTCCACATGCAAAATGTACCCTGTCCATCTGGAGGCTGGATAAAGACCCATACAACTATAGTGAAAATGTATATGGCTGTGACCCATTTGGACCAAAAACCTGCAATCTCTGATTGATTTCCATCACAAATTCAATCATCAACCCTCCATCAGACTATCTCTGGAATACTCTAGCACCAACATTTCCTTTTTGACACTATGATCAATATCCAGAATGGTAAAATACAAACCACCATATACAAGAAACCCACAGACCAACATACATATCTACACAGAAGCAGCAATAACCCTAAACACACCAAGGAAACTGTAAGTTACAGCCAAGCCCTCCAGTACTACCAAATTTGCACCAAGGAGAACACCCATGATTGTCACCTTGAAATATCCCAAAAGCCAACAAACTACACTCCCCCAGAGAGATAGATTGCACTTTTAAAAGAGCCACCCAGATACCACATGAAGAATTGCTGTGGTACAAAAAGAAAACCCCAAGAATCGTACACCACTAGTTATGACATATCATCCCTCTCTGGAACCTATATGGAAAATCCTCAAACAATTGCAACCCACACTAAAAGAAGAACCAATTCTGAAATATCTTTCCAGAACCACCCTTAAACAACCACTGACCCTCACCAACCTTATCACCAGAAGCAAACCTCCTACGACCCAAAGCACACCAAATGGATCCAGACCATGCCGGGACAAGAAATGTAAAATCTGAGAACACGTCTCCACCATGTCCACAATTGCTACATCCCACAACAGAACCATCATCATTCCTGGATCTTATACCTGCACCTCCAGAAAGGTAATATATCTCATCCAGTGAACTGAATACCTTGATGGAAAAGATGTAGGAGAAACCAAACAACAACTGCATACCAGAATGAATGCACACCAAAAATCTATCAAAGACAAAAATACCCAATTACCTGTGGATGCGCATTTTTCACAAAACATCCACTCTGTCTCCAATCTCTCAGTTCTCATCCTCAAAGGGAATTTACAAAACACCTTTTGTACATGAGTCTACAAATGTCACTTCATAAATTTACTGGATACAAAAAATCATGGACTAAATACAGGCATTGTATTTATGGCACTTTATAACCCACCTACCATCCGATAACCCCACGTAACCTCTCAAGTTTTACGAGCTACATTCTATCACTAGGTCAGCATTCACCTGTCTCACACCTATTGGCTCCCATTGGCTCCGATCCTCACTGCCATGCATTTTCATTTTCACAGACCTGCATTTTCCATGTTGGTTTCTATTCCACCCAGGACAGCACACAAAACAGACTCGTCCTATGCCTGAAGAAGGGTCTTTGTGCCTGAAAGCTTGCAAAGAACAATTTTTCCTACTATTTAGCTGGTCTAAAAGAAGATATCACATTCATCCAAAGAACCTTGTCTGCATATGACTGTGACCAGAACCTTTCTGAGGGAGCTGTTGCATGCTGAATTTACTTTGTGATTTGAACCCATGTTGCTGAATTCTAATTTTCTTGCCATTTTGTTGAAAGTGCCAAGTCTTCTCTAAAAACCTTTAAACATTGATCTGAATTTGGGAATACTAAAACCTACTGGTCAACATAGAAATTGATTTATGCAAGGTCTGTATTTTAATTAAGGTTTAACATCTAATGGTGCTTACTAGGGGTGTGCAAAGCAGGCCCTGTTCAATTCAGATTTGGCCCGAATCAGGGACAGTGGTTTGATTCGTTGATTCAGATCACTATCCCAGACTCAATTCGGCCGAATCCAAATCTGAAGATTAGATGCTGATTTGGAGAATCAGTGATATGGACATAGACACAGCTTTAAATGTTTTTTCTACATATCTTGAGGCACCAGCTTGGGCTGTGAACTCTGCAATGCTGGGGCACATGGACCGTCCCACAGGAGTGCTCAATGGCAAACCCAGAAGTGGACCAGAAGTCCTGCCCCCCTGCCCGGCTTGACTATTGGCCACGGGGGACCCCAAGTTTCACTCCCAGACCCAGGAGGCACCAGTCACCGAACCGGGGGGGGGGAAGGGGCACATGGGGGCCCCCGTGCACTTCCCTGCAGACCCAGAAGTGGACCAGAAGTGCTTCTGGTCCACTTCTGGGTCTGCTGCTGAGTGTGCTGGGAAGCCCCCCGTGCTTCTGTGGGACACTCCATGCACCCCAACATCACAGTGTTCACAAGCTGCCTGGTACCTATAGGTATGTAGAAAAAGCATTTAAAACTGTGTCTATGTCCAAATCACTGAATCTTTCCAAATCTCTCCAAATGGATTTGAAGGGTTCCAATTCAATTCAGAAAGATTAAAGAGTCCTCTGATTCTATTTGGATTCAAAGATTTAGCCACCAAATCAGGCCAAATCTCTGCCGAATTGAATCAAGGACTTAAGCTTTGTACAGCCCTAGTGGTTACTCACCTAATTTTTTCAGCATCCTTTGTATTTGCCAAATAGTATAGATTTTATTCAGCTCTAAACCTGATTTTTAATTAATAAATAGAAATTTCCCCAGTTTGTTTACTCTCTCTCTCCTCAATAAGATACATGGACCAGAACATTCGTGTATCTAACATTAAAACCATGAGAGCATAAATTTAAGACCATAAGAAGAAAAGTAAGTATTGAAGAAAGAAATGGGAGCCATAGACTACTAATACTTGAAACATTCCAATAGAATTTAGTTAAAATTCCAACAGAATTTCTAATACACTATTTACTGTCCACATGTATACAAAGGTACTGGGCTCATCGACATGAATCATTTACACAAAGTTGACTAATTAGTGCTGAAGTGAACATCTCAGTATCTACACATGGGGTGCATCCAGATGAACATGGATGTGTGGTATGCAGTGCTGCAGACCAGTCTGCAGTGCCATATGCCTCCCACACCACATAAGCAGGTGTTCCCTGCATAGTTACTTTGCCACATTGTCGGGGGAGAGGGTTGACCCTGAGAGATCCTAGGGTCAAAAAAAAAAACCATGCCTAAAAAAAGTGGGGAGGCACAGAGTCTGGCCAGCTGGATCCACACACTTCTAATTTGACTCATGAGTTATCAACATTGTTTAGAGATGGACATTAATTAGGAACCCAACATTTGGCTTCATTTACACCCCTATAATACAAGAGAAGGCGACTTTGTTACCCAAATATACTCAGGACAAGATGTTTAATGTGAGGATGTAGCCCTGTGGGGTCAGGCCAACTCTCAGGATCTC
>NW_017729030.1:11088638-11088866 GCF_001723915.1 Gavialis gangeticus
CACTCACAATGGCAGCAGAAGAAAGAGACTCAGTGGAAGCGCTGGAGTCCAGGTAGGGAAGAGACGCAGAGTCCAAGTTCTTGGTTGAAGAGGGGGTAGAGGGTGATAGCTACCTATCCAGGCTGGAGAGTGGTTCTTGTCCAGTAGGTGTTGTCCAGAGGGGGGGTTGCCGGCAGGGCCTGTGGGTGGATAGGTGGTGTGGCATGGTGCTGGTCCAGATGGAGAGGG
>NW_017729030.1:11088931-11109600 GCF_001723915.1 Gavialis gangeticus
GATAAGTGGTGGCAAGGAGGAGACAGCCAGGAAAGAAACAGAGGCAGAAACCTGGTTGCTCAGGGGAAAAGGAAAAGGCAGTGGGGATAAGACAGTGGCAAAGAAACAGGGGGGTTGGAGGCAGAGAGGAGCTCAGGACAGGTGTTGGAGGTGGCAGTGAGCCCAAAGCAGGAGAGGGAGAAATGAGACAGAAGTTAGAGGGGCAAGGAGCAGAGATTGGAGTAGGGTCAAACCATAGTAAAGCAAAACCCAACTTAGGGGTCCAAATAACAGTTTTATTAAATAGACAACATACTACACAGCCCCATGAAGTTATTGGTTCACACACACACACACACACACAAACACTCACAATGGCAGCAGAAGAAAGAGACTCAGTGGAAGCGCTGGAGTCCAGGTAGGGAAGAGACGCAGAGTCCAAGTTCTTGGTTGAAGAGGGGGTAGAGGGTGATAGCTACCTATCCAGGCTGGAGAGTGGTTCTTGTCCAGTAGGTGTTGTCCAGAGGGGGGGTTGCCGGCAGGGCCTGTGGGTGGATAGGTGGTGTGGCATGGTGCTGGTCCAGATGGAGAGGGCATCCCACCGGGTCTGTCTTCACTGCCCCTTTTTATAGGGGCAGACCTTGCATGACCCTAGTGACAGGAGGCGTGCCCAGACAAGGGTCAGCCCCTGGCGTACTGAGCATGTGTGCTCCATGTAGGGATGTGCAGTTTCGGGTATCTGTAACAGGGGGGTACAATGGTAGAGTTGCTGGTTCTGCAGGGTCTTTTGTCTTTCAAATGCTGGGTTCTTGTCTCTGTTCCTGGGTGAGGTCCGTGGTTCCTGGATGAATCAATGCGAAGTGATGGCCCAATCTTTACAGGCCATTCAGTAGAGGCCTGCTACCATTGTATTTCAATCATTCCCAATCACTCTCATTCATCCAGGAACCAATTTACATGGGAGGGGTATGTGACTCATACAGTTGCAATACAGGGGATGCCTGGGAAGAGGACACAAAATGAAGACTTGACTTACAAAATGGAAACTTGACATTACTTTTGTTCACTTACAAACACAGGCCTAAACCATACAATATCCATACGAAACAATAAAAATCAATACGAAAATGATAATAATACAATATAAAACAGTGGATATCCAAAACCAAAACTTGCTACCAAAGTAAAAACGTTAAAGCTTATCCTAAGTCTGAGCTCGTTTATGCTTGTCTATAGGGAATAGAGAGAGAGAAAAAGAAAAGCCAGAAATAACTGGGGAAGGGAAGGGAATGCATATATATCGCGCACGCATGCGCGCACGCGCGCGTGTGTGTGTATTAAAAAAAGAAAAACTGGGGGTTTTGCTGCAAGGATATTGAACATCTATAACTAAGGACAGTATCCGATTTGTGGGATCATTTTTTTAATGATGAAGATGAAGAAGCCAGAAGGAATTAAATTTTATTATGCTTGAAAAGATGCTTTTGTAGGGTTTGCATTAATAAGACCAGTGTTTTACTTGCAAACTGAGTGAATGTGTTCTGGAAGCCATTGCCATGTAATAAATGTGCAAATGTATAATGTAATTTTTAGAATAAACCCCTAGCCCAGAATCACATATGAAGCAATAGAATTATACATCTATCAATATAGTTTGATGTATGCATTTTCCAAGGATTTAGAACTGCTGTACTCTTATGCTAGTTGCTTGCAATGAAAATAAAAAATAATTATTTCAATTCACAATGACCTAACTTGGGTTTGTTTGAACATTCAAGAATTGCAGGGTTTAAAAACTGCCTTTGCCCCAGGAACAAGTCTAACTAACAGATTATTTAGGCTAAGTACAGACAGCAAAAAAAGACCAAGGCTGAATTGATTCCATCTTTGCAGGTTAGTTGCATAGACTGAACTGAGAAGCAAGTGATCAGATATTCTGGAAATGCAGCCACAGGCCTACAGTGGCTCAGGCTACAAGCTGGGGAGGGAGGGAGGGCGGCACTAAACCATGCCTTCCCTTCCCTTTGGCAGTGGTCAGAAGGCTGGAGTTAACCTGGGAAAAAAGCCCTCCAGGCTTTTCCTGCTCCCTTCATGAGCTGAGGGGGTCAGGGGGTTGTGAGCAGACCCTGGCAGGCTCATTGAGTATGGGTTTGAACCCCCATCCTGGTCTGCAGGGGCCCCAGCAAGGGTGTCCAGGGTGGGAGGGGAAGCAGCCACTGCCAGGCTTTTCCTCTGCTCCCACTGGAGCAGTGGGGTGGGCTGGCCAGACTCTGGCCTGGGCCAACATGCTGAGATGGAGAGGAGGGGAGGGTGTTTTAAAACACCTCACCTTCAGTGTGTCAGCCCAAAGCCAGTGTCTAGCCATGCCCCCGCCCCCTCTGCTTCAGTGGGGAGTGGGGAAAAGGCTGGCAGACGCTGGCTAGAGTCCCAGGTAGGGAGAGGGGCTTCAAGCCCCCTCTACCCATTTGCCTTATTCTGCTTGCCTGGCCCAAGGGTCTGGCGACCCCACTTCCTCTGCTCCAGTGGCAAGTGGGAGAAAAGTCTGGCAGGGGATGCTTCACCTCCAGCAGGCAGACCTGGCTGCAATCTGGAGCTGGGTTTCCCACTCCCACCCCCTTCTCAGCAAGCCAAAGCAATGATAGTGCTCCAGCTAGGGAGCAGAAGGGTGGGGCCAACCTTACTCTCTGGAGCAGACAGCACAGCCCAGCTCCGGACTCCAAAGCATCCTGGGATGCTGGGGGGCTGTGAGCTAACTTGAACCAGGAAGGGGTCTGGGACAGAACTTCCATAAACTGGTTTGACCTATATCAACAGTTAAATCTGATACTACATTCAACTAGGTTTATCTTAAGCCAGTTTCAGCCATTTTGAAAGTGGTTTATGTGCACTGAACTTCTGTTCTGTTACAGGTTTGAACCAGTATCTAATCACTTAAACTGGTTTATGTGTAACTTCTGTACCTAGCCTTAAAGTTATCAGAATCTGACCCAATGAGCTGCAGTTATAAATCAAAGAAACCAATTTGAAAATTATAAATAAAATCTTCCCAAAATGCACTATCATAGCCAACAGAGACTTCAAGAACATGTAGGAATACATCAAAAATGGCCTCTCATGGATTTTTATTTGATTGATAAGGCAATTTAAATCAATACATTTTCAAAAGACAGTAGTCTTTCATCTTTTAGTGATCAAATTTTGACTTTTGGCTTTAATGATAGATAATTATTTATTTTTTTACAATGTATCATAAATGCTTAAGTTATGGGGAGTAAAAACAGAGTAAAGAGATAACTCTTATTTCTGTTTCAAGTTCAGAGACTCTCATAAATGAATATATGCACGTACCAAACATTATTTCCAGTCAAGCTGTAACTATATCCAAACACCAAACAAACTACTTATATAGCGATTTAAAAAAGTCTGTGTAATACTCATATTTACACCAATGTTAAATTATGTGATTTCTTGGAATTTGTGGGACATATATGCAATTTACATCTTCATTTTAATAAAACTAAAATAATTAGCAATCAAAATTATGTAGGCTATTATGAAGAGCACAACAACAAAACATTTTCCCTATCTCTTAGGCTAGGGACAGACATTATACATAGATTTCATAGACATTAGGGCTGGAAGAGACCTTGCGAGATCATCAGGTCCAGCCCCCTGGACCTGATGATCTGAAAGGTCCCTTCTAGCCCCTAACAACTATGAAACTATGACTTCGTGGAGTTGGTTTTGCCATTAAGAATGAATTCTTAAACCATCTCAATGAGTTCCCTATCAGAATTAATGAGCACCTCGTGACTCTCCATCTTAAACAGGTGGGGAGCCAATATGCCACTGTCATCAATGCATATGCCCTGACTCTTGATGCCACCAATGAAACCAAGGAGGAATTCTATGCCATCCTTGCCCAAGTCTTATGAGGAGAGTCTGAGAGGCATGGGACTCTTCAGCCTGGAAAAGTGAAGTCTCGGGGGGTGATTTGGTGGCAGCCTATAAGTATATAAGGGGTGTACATCAGGAACTAAGAGAACATCTGTTCACCAGGACACCCCTAGGAAAGACAAGGTCTAATGGTCACAAACTACTAGAAGACTGTTTTAGATTAGACATAAGGAAAAACATTTTTACTGTCCAAGTCTCCAGAGTCTGGAATAGACTCCCCCCAGAAGCCGTGCAAGCACCTACTCTGGATACCTTTAAGAAATGCTTGGATATTTATCTTGCTGGGTGACCTCATCCCAGATGACTTCCTGCCCATAAACCAGTTTAAGTGATCAGAAACTGGTTTACACCTGTAACAGAACAGATGTGCAGTGCACATAAACCAGTTTAAAAATGGCTGAAACTGGTTTGAGATAAATCAGGTTGAATGTATTATCAGACTTAACTGATTTGACTTAAACTGGTTTATGCAGCCTCTGTCCCAGACCCCTTGCTGGTTTAAGATAAATCAGAGTCCCCCAGCATCCTGGCATGCTCTCTGGCTGGGCAGGGCTCTCAGTGGCAGGGTGGCAAGCGATGACCACCTGCAGGCACTGCCAACAGGGTTGGTGGTGCCTTTTTGCAGGGGGTGTGCCACCACACGCACAGAGTGCACGTGCACCCGCGTGCACACGCTATGCATTGCTCCTGTCTGTACAGTTACAGAGTGATTCAGGCTAGCAAGGTTAAACTAACCTGCAAAGATTGAATTAATTCAGGCTCAAGCTTTTTGAATGGATGTCCACAGCCTTAGAGGAAACAAAATAGCATCTTTCTTATCTCCTGGGAAAATTATTCAAATAGATCCCACCTATTAAAAAAACAAAAACATAACCCCAGTAAATTCTATTAACCAAGGATATGATTTGCAAAATCAGGCCAATATATTAGTTTTCTAGGAATGTCTGAACATATTTCATGTGGTAGTTTTTTATGTGTTACACTAAATACATACAATTGTATTCACAAGTAGACATGACAAAACACAAAGATTGGATACACATATAAACAACCATCGGGATTTCTAACAGTCATTTGGCCATACCAATACTGGAGTATGCATGAACAGTTATGGTGTTCACCTTTATATCTTTAAAACTCAGTTCTGAGGTTAGTACTCTCCCTCTGTCTCTCTCATCTGCCCCTGCCCCCGCCCCTGCCCCTGCCCCCTTCCCTACCTAGATACAGAACTGCAATGGGAACATGAACACTTCCAAATGACTTCAGTTAATATTGTACCAGTATACTCTATAGTAGGTAAAGCCAGCAGCAATATCCACTCTTTAACTTAGGACCACTGAACTGAATTTGTTCTATAGGTAATTTCACTCAATTCAACATATGAATATATGAACTGGTTTATTAGTTGAAGTGTACTAGTTGATTTTACATTTCCAGAGAGCATATTATTATTGTATCAACCTGTACAAATACATTTAAGTAACCAGAACTAAAATCCCAAAAACTGTATCTGAGATTCATCATGGATTAAAGAAAGCGGTTCTTGTTTTCTGGTGTCTGTTTCTCTTCAGTGAAACTAGTTACATGAACACTGCAGAAATTATGACTTATCCTTGGAATGTCTCATTCGCATCCTTTACCACTCACACATATGCCAGAATGACTAGAACAGGGCTTTTCCCACCAATTTCCACACTGCAGCCACAAGCCATTTCTCCAACTTTATTTTCCCTGCCAGAGAAGGAACTAGAAATCCCTAAATTTAACAACTAGAAAAACTGTCTTCCCCACATATGTGTATAAAGTCATGATTATGATTCCACGGTTCAGGAGTTAAAAGTTTCCATTAGACTGTAATTCTGATCCTGAATTACTTTACAGAAAGGCAAGGCAGGGAGCCCCTGCTTCACTTAAAATGCCGTATGTCTAAAGCATGTCCAGAGGAGAATGTTTAGCGTGAAGTAATCAAACAAACCATTTTGAATCATGAGACTTTTAAAAATATGATGGTTGTTCACTGTTTGATTTTTTTTTTGTCTACTCATAACTCAAAAAGTCATGAAATAAAAAGCTTCAGTGGCCTATGTGCCACTAAAAGGTCTGAATTTGGTCACTTATGTAGAACTGTCCTGTTGTGTAGAGTTGCTTACCAACCCTAACCCCATCTGAAAGCCCTGGAAGAAGATGGATGGTTGGCAGCTTTGAAAATGATGCCAGTTAAATTTACTTGCATACTCATGACTTGAAGAGCTTAATTTGTTAACTGATTTGTTAACTATTTCCTGCCCTTTTTGTTATGAAGGGTATGCAGTTTGTAAATTTGTGATGACAATGTTCCCTAAAAATCAGAGATTATTCATAGAAGGTGGAACATGTTTAAATTCATAACATCTAAGAAAATGGACTGAGCTACAGGTGGGCTGGATTGCACCTCCAGACCTGTGGCCAGAGCATGAGGCTGCAGCAATGCCTACCTTGTCACAACTTCCCCAGCCTCTTACAAGCTGCAGAAATGCCATGCCCATTTTGCTGCTTGAGTATTGTGTGTCTAATGTGTGTGTCTTAATGATGCTCGGAGCCTGGGATCTTTTTCTGTGGTTAGCATTAGCCACCATCCATGCTAACCTAAGTAGGGCTGGTAAGGAGGGTGTGTTTCATTGCACAGGCATCATGGGTGCATTTTATTGCCCACAAGCAACATGACATACAGAACATAGGATGCCCACCTATGTCAATGGTAAATTTAATATGATGACTTTCCAATAAAAAGAAAAACAATTTATTTTTGCATACGTGGAAATGAGCTCTTAATGGAAGGCAAAGACTTAAATACTCTCAAGGTCCATGTAGGCTCTTTGCAATGTAAAACATTGCATTACCCATTCCAAAAATAACCTCACTGCCCTTATATCTCTGCCTAGCTTCAGATTATTGACCAGAAATCTTCATAAACTACCACTCACCAACAACGTCTGGCAATTTTTAAAATCCTATAATGAAAACAAAATCAAGTCTTACAAGAAAAAAACTGTTGGTCATTTTATTTGACATCAAAAAATGAATCTAATCCAGCCAAAGACTAACTACAGAATTGCTGAGGCCAAAAGAAAGTTTCCACCCAAAGTTATAGATGAATAAAGAGTGAAAAATCAGGTTTATAATGGATTCCTGGCTGCAGTCATAATCATGGAGAGGCTGTCGTATCTCTATAAAGCAGTACCTTGGGTTGTGCGAAGTCAAAAGTGGCCTCTTCAATGCTCGGTTACCTTTGGGGTCCCTGCATGCTAAGCCACATGTCATTTATTTTAAAGCCTCTTTTAACCCTGGGCTTTGCCAAAAAATTATAAGCTTCATTAGTTAGGCATGAAATGTGACACTCACAGCAGTTGCAAGCTCCAGAGGTTGTGCCAATGAAGCTTATAACTTCTGTGAGGCCTCCAGTATTGCTCTTGTCATGCTGCTTATAAATTTGTTATCTCCAAAGAACTACATATGGTGCTTCATGGGAAATCTACATTTTGACAGCATAGCCTAGAGACCTTAAAAATCTCACGAAAACTGCTTATAGAATACTAAAACTACAGGCACAAGCCAGTCAGTTTTGCCATTTTAATAAGGCTATGGGCATTTTTAAATAAAAATGCTTAGATAAAAGGGAACTGAGGCTGAAAATATACTCTTTAAAAATATATATTAATTGAAAGTCATGGTGGTAAAAAACCTTAAAGGCTGAAACACTGGAAGTTTTAATTTATTCCAAACCAGCCTTAACTCTGCTCACCAAGAATCTCTTTATCCCATCCTTATTTGCTACACAGACAATAGATTGCCTTTACAGTATTTCACCCCCACACCATAACATGGTATCTACTTTGTATACTGACAGATGTATCTCCCCTTAGTATATTCAGCTATTCAAGAAGGCCATTTGGATGAGAACAGATTTATGTTGCTGCAACTGGGTAAGAAGGAGTGTTGGGGATATAGAAACAAGAGTGACGTGTAATGTTGGCACCTTAACAATGAACGCTCTTAACAAGTATCATAAAGTAGGGTGTTAGAGAGATGAGAAGTAAGAGAAGGAGGGAGGGTGAAACTTTGTTGAAACTCCTTGATCTAAGTGACAAGCAATTTCAATAGACCATAACAAAACACACAGAGTTAAATTGAAACAAAAAACGAACAAACAAACAAAAAACATGGCCTTTTCATCTCTCTCTCCCAGTTTTTCCACTGTTAATTGATTGTTATTCTGTGGTGCACATGGGTACACATGCACCCCCTGAGGTTGGCAGTGCACCCCCTGCAAAAAATGTCACTGACACTGCCAGCGGCACCTGCGGGCAATTGCCGCTCACCCCGCCCCCACCCCCACCACTGACACCACCGGCAGCATCTGCATGTGGTCCCTTCTCGCCGCTGGCCGACACTGCTGGGAGCATCTGTAGATGGTCACCGACTGCTGGTCAGCACTCAATACCCCACCACCCACGCCACCAACAGCGCTGCAGTTGCCTGCAGGAGGTCACCGTGTGCCTCCAGCCTCCAGGGGCATGTGGCATTCATGAGCCAGTGTTCTGAACATGTAGATATTCATGCATCTCCACTACACTGTTTAATTCTTAGCAATTTCATGCTTCTAGTAGAAATTATAAATATTACACAATCTACAGTTATGGATGTGCATGAAATAACACATAAAATACAATCTAGAGAACACAACTGCATTCACATTAGTACTATATGTCTGGACAGTTTTGAGAACTCTCATGAACTTTAAATACGCTTGCTTGTGTTCATAATCAGAAACATTCTCCTACACTTATCTCTGTAACAGTTTGCAGCTAGAGGACATTAAAAGGACAACAGAAGCACCTTCTTATTCATTGTGTAATGCGGGTACACCCAAGGGTGTGCCCTATTCTCAATTGGATAGGATAGGTAGGCAGGAGGGGGTGCTGTGAGAGAGATGCCGGAATTTCAAGCGGATCCCTCTTTCCTCTATAGAGTTAGCCCAGGCCCAAAGTTCTTAACTATCTACAATTTAATGAGTTGCCTACATTTATAAAACTCTTTAAGACAGATTAAATTACAGATGTAGATACAAATATACATATAAATGTCTGTTAGCAAGAGGAAGTCGGCCCTAGAGAGGGCATTCAGGTAAGTAACCATGCCTCAGGCCAAAAAGAGGGGTGGATCCCAGGCAGTCAATCCAGAAAGTTTATACCACAAGTGGGTTAGCTAATAAAGACATCCTTACAGAGCTCATTATACAGAATTAATACACCCAACTATTTATAACACCAACAATAACAATAGATACCAAATAGGAAACATAACTATACCAGATATTAGATGCATCCGATCTGGGTTCCAACCACTTGGTCCCTCAAATGGGATAGGATCTTCTCCCCCTAGGCCCACTCCTCCCTGGGTCCCTTGCCCGGGGGCACCTCCCCTGCAGGACCTGGGTTCCTGGTAACTCGTGGTCCTTCCTCTGCAGGCTGTCAATCTGGCCCCTGGGTCCCCACACCATCTCAGGCCTCCTGGAGTTGTTGGCCTCAACTTGAGGGTTCTTTCCTCTGGGCCCTGGGCTCCACGTTGGGCACCCAGGGAATTCCTATGGGAGGCAAGCCCTCACTGGCTCTGGTTCCCCAGCCTCATGCCAGGGGTCTTTCCCCTTCCCTGGCCCTGCTCTGTGCATTGGGGCTCTTTTAGTTTAATGCTGAGCCACACTGTGCGGCTCTGGTTATCCAGCCTAGAGTCGGGGCTAACTTAAGCAGCCTCAACCAGCTCCCAGGGCCACTCTCCATGCGCTGATCTGTGCACTGTGTGGGGCCTGAGCAGCCTTGAGCTGCTCCCAGGGATGGTTCTTTGTGCTCAATCTATGCACCACCTCACCCAGCCACTTGCCGGATTCGCAGGCTCAAGTCACCTTGAGTGTCTCCCAGCACCTGAGCACTGTGCTCTGATCCACGCAACGTTGAGGCTCAGGCAGGGTCCCGATGATGGTCTTCTCTGGAGCTCCTCTCTACCTGCAATCCCTTGCTGTATCTGCCCAGTGTGCTGAGCATGCTGGGCTTTTATTTACACCGGAGGCCCCGATCCTGAAGTCTGCTGGATCTGCAAAGCACAGTCTTCAATCAGGTCCAGGGGCTCCTTACATCCCCGACTCTGAGCAGGGGTGGGGCAAGTCCCTCCCAGCTGTTACCTGATTGGTGGAAATGTTCCACCGATCCTAAGTGTCCTTCTCCAAGCCAAGATGCCAGGCAAAAGCAGCAAACCCACCACAGTTGTATAAGCCATCAGCTGCACAAAGGCTTATGTCACATAACCAACAAATTTATAGAGACAGGGTCACTACCTGGCCCGGTAGTAATCCAGCATTTACCTCAGGTTACTCAGCTATAACATTTAAATGCTAAAGAACATCAGAAGTCTTTTAATTCCCTGTTATTTTCCCACACTGCAAACAGTACTCTGGTTTACATATGGGGCTAGATATTATACAGATTAAGGGTGGAACGTTGCTCAGACAAACACAAAGACTATGGACAGACACAACAGTTCAACCACTTTAAAAAGCTCCTCAGCTGTTACAATGTAACCACTGGGCCCCTGGCAGGCTTTACACTTAAGATGTGATTAACCAGATATTCACATCTTAAGCAGCCACATGTTAATGCAATTAATTCCAAAATAATACAAGGAATAAGCCACAAAGTTATTATACAAAATATGTGAGATAACATTGTGGCTGGTTCCCATCATGCCATAAATTGCACTGTGCCTCAGAGGCTGGGCGCCCCAATCAGCTAACTATCCCAGCCCCTGAGGTGCAGCAGAGTCAAGGACTCTGATGTGCCCCCCAGGTTGTGGGGGCACATTGGAGCCCTTGGTTTTGATGCACCCCCACAGCTGGGAGAGCAGAGCACCTGACCTGTACTCCCAGACTCCAGGGCACAGCAGAGCCTTTGAGCCTACTGAGCCCTGGAGGCTAGGAGTGACATGATTTGGAGTTCCCAAGCTTTGGGGTGGAAAGTCAAGGGCTCTGGTGTATCCCCAAGGCTGGGAGCAGCAGTCAGCTGATCAGTACTCTCAACCTCATGGGTCCATTGGAGTCTGACTTTGATATACTCCTGAGGCTGGGAGCAGGGATCAGCTGACTGGCTTCCTACCTGCTGGTGTAGGGGAAACCTGGGATCACAATCCTGGGCTCCCCTGCACCGGTAATAGGGTGCAATGGGGATCTGATTCCAATTGCACTTCATGCCATGCACATGTAGCAGGGCAGAAAGTGTGATTGCTGAGATCGCACATCAGATCCCACGGTGCCTTTAACTGAACATTGGCATGGGGCCTTACATCTCCCTGCTCCTGTATCCAGGATAGGGTTAAATTTGGAAGGGTTTTGCTACACGTGTATCACTATCAAGTAGTCAACAATTAACATTGTAACAGCTTGTACTGCTCTCATTTGATACCATTATAGTTATTAAATCTGTCTGTACCTAAGTATGTATGAGGAGGACATGGATAACAGGACATTTTGATCCTGCATAATGAGTATACTGCCACCAAGTGAAGTGACTCCTACCAAAAATCCATAATAAGGTACGGCTGAGCTGCCACACAGGTGGTGTTAGTGGTGAGACTTGCCACTAAGGGCACAATCATGTTCACCTCCCAACCAAGGTTCTGAAAGGGCAAAGAGTTTTAAGATTTTGGGCCCCTCCAGATATGCAGGAAAAGGTGTCATAGAATCTGACACACAATCCACACAGTCACACTTCCTTCACATACACAGCAAAAAGTGTGATTGTGTGGTCATGCATCAGATCCAATCACATTGTACTGTAGGTACAAGGGGAGCCATAATCATCCTTGCACTAGTAGGTAGCAAGGTCCCACAGCTGGGAGGCCCTCAGCTAAATCAGGCTCCTCAGTAGGAGTGCATGGTGAATCCCCACAGCTGGAAGCCTGGATTAGCTGCAAGCTCCTATCCATGGGGAAGTACCATGTGCTCCCTCACCTGGGAACCTGGGTCAGCTGCAGGCTCATGCACTCCTGTGGCTGGGAGCTTATCAGATGACAGGGCTCCCAGCCACAGGGGCTCACCTAGCCACATATTCAGTTGATGGCATGACAGGAACCAGCCACAAAATTATTCCACGTTTTGTGTGGAATATCTGTGCCTTACTCCTTGTTTTATCACACCATTAATTGATTGAACAAGTGGCAAGATTACAATTTAAGATGTGTTTAACTGGTTAATCAAGCCTTAAGTGTAAGGTGTGTAAGGGGACATACTGACTACTCAGTGTAAAAAATTATGGTTAGTCAAAACACTTAGCCCCATTCACAAATCTGAAGGGGGTTCATAGTAAAAAAAAAAGCCAAACATAAGGTTCATATAGTTTTTAGCTCCAATGGAACTATGCTGATTTGCATCAGGTGCCGATCTATAGGTATACCTTTTAAAAATCGTATTTGTTTATACTATAGGCTTACATATTTTCCTCCTCTAACTACTCACTAAGTTAAGAGGTTTCCAGTATTAGCTTGCTTATTATTTCTCTTTCTGTAGTTCCTAAACTACATGATAAAACTGACCAGAATTACGACGTGTTTGCAGTAAGGAAATACCCAAATGAATGTGTTTTTTGTTTTATTTTACAAAAGACTTTATCATTTAAAGTGGTCATGGCTCAGAAGTTGACATATATTTTATGTGTTGGCTTATTGGATCAGACATGAAGGCTTTTGTTAAAGAAAGTGGAAGCAGATTGTGGGAAAGCATGTCATAAGTGCAGATGCAGAAACAGCCATTTTAGCAGAGATCAGTTGGACTCTGAGGTGTTGCATGTATCATAAACATGGACCTGAAGCAGTTGAGACCAGTTTAGTACCGGAGAAACTTAGGAAGTCTTCATTGGACCATAAACGATTGATGAATTGCAAAGAATGTAATAGCTCTAGTTAGCCGAGACTAGTTTTATGCAAATCAGGCAAAACCTCCCAGTAAGAACCATTTATAAAGAAGTAAAGTGTTAGCCTTGCACTAAATCTTCTGCAATATAAAACATACACTTTATTTTATGTGATTTTTGTATTATTGTGCAAAGCTTCCTATTGAACAGCTTCTGATAAAGAAGATTTCTGGATTCATTTCATGCTATGAAAACAAAATTCAATGATTACCAGGTGTAGTCTGAACTCCCTCTATGCTTTTCAGATGAGCAATAAAAGATTGAGCTTACCCCAGTCTTCTCCTCCCACTTTCCTCCCCCTCAAGAAAAGAAGTGAAAATATAAACTAGCTTCCCCAGAACTCTGTAGCTAGAGAGGAACCTCAGGAGATACCTCTAGAATTTCATTTCTCAGGATTGGTGCATCAGCAGCAGCTTTGTGGTTGTCATAAATAATTTTGTTTTGGACAGGTTTAGTAAGAATAAATCTCCTCCCAAGTTTATTGTGGTTAGCATAAAGAGTGAGCTTCCTCATTCTACGTGATTTAGTATATTTTAATGAAGAAACTCAAGGTTCTGAAGCAAAATAAAGACTTGTTTCTTTCAGATACTCACAAAATACTAAGATTGGAGCATAGTAAATATAGTGTTTAAAAAAGAGAAATCAGTCACCAAGGTAATTACAGGCCCATTAATTTGATTTCAGTATCATGCAAGAACAGACATTGACAGGGGACAAAACTCTGACTTCTGAGACAAGGGCAATTCAGTGAACCAAATCTATCTCAATTTAAGCAAAACTTGACGCTGTGCTTCACCGGAACTACATAACTGAAGCAGGGAGAAAGGGCAGGAATTAATGCTCTAACTGTAAGGTGGATAAGAAGTTGGCTAAAAGGGAGGCTGCAATGGATTATGCTGAGTTGTCAGATTGGAAAGAGGTTAAGGGTGTTCCCCAGGAATCAGTTTTGGGACCCATTTCATTTAACATTTTCAGGAGCAACCTTGGTGCAAGAACTAGAATTGTGCTTATGAAATTTTCAGAGAACACCAATTGAGGAAATACTGTGAATATAGAAAAGGATTTGATTATACAATCATAGGTAAGTAGGGCTGGAAAAGACCTTACAAAGACATCTAATCCAGCCCCCTGCTCAAGCCAGGATCATCCCTAACTAAACGATCCCAGCCAAGTGTCTAGCTAACCTGGTCCTGAAAAATTCCAGGACAGAGATTCCACAACTTCCTAGGTAGCCAGTTCCAAAGCCTGATCACTCTCACAGTCAGAAACTTCATCCTAATCTAGCCCAAATTTCCTCTGCTTCACTTTGAGTCCATTACAGCTAGTCCTGTCCCTTACAGCCACAGGGAAAAGCCTGTCTCCATGCTGTCTATAATCACCCTTCAGGTATTTTGAGACAGTTATCAAATCCCCCCTCAGTCTTCATTTCTCCAGGCTAAATCTCCTTTGCTCTTCCAGTCTTTCCCCATTAGTCTAACCTGCAAGGTCCCTAATCATTTTTGTTGCCCTGCTCTGGACTCTTTCCCAACTGTCCACATCCTTCTTGAAGTGTGGGGCCCAAAACTGGACACAGTACTACAGGTAAGGCCTCACCAGTCCTGAATAGAGAAGAAGAATCACTTTCCTTGATTTGCAAGTGGCACTTCTGTCAATATAACCCCAATTGCTGTTGGCTTTTTTTGCAACAAGAGCACACTGTTGGTTTATGGTCCATTGTAACCTCCAGATTCTTCTCTGAAGTACTGCAGCCTACTCAGTCATTCCCCAGGCTACATATAATTATGCATGCAATTATTCTGTGCCAAGTACAGGACTTCACACTTGTCCTTGTTGAATCTCATCTCACTGATTGTAGACCATTTCCCCAGTTTATTCAGGCCATTCTGGAGCCTAGCTCTCCCCTCTGGAGTGTCTGCAATTCCACCCAACTTGGCATCATCCACAGATTCGCTAAGTGTGCACACAACCCCTTCATCCAAAGTACTAATGGGTTGAAGAATACCAGACCCAGGACAGAACCCTGGAGAACTCCACTTGATACCATCTCCCAACTAGACACTGAGCCATGCAGGACCACTTACCGAATACACTGATCAAACCAGTTATGTAACTACCATATAATACTTCATCCAGTCTGCATTACCTCAGCTTCTTAATGAAGTTGTCAGGGGAGACAGTGTCGAAAGCCTTGCTAAAGACAAGGTATACCACATTTACCACTTTCCCCTCATCCACAGAGCCTGTCACTTTATCATAGAAAAAATCAGATTATTCTTTGTGAATCTATGCTGACAGTTTCTGATCACCTTGTTCTCCTCTAGGTGCTTCACAATGGATTCCTTGAGAACTTGCTCCATGATCTTTCTGGGCATAGAGGTCAAGCTGACTTGACTGTAGTTCCCCAGATCCTCCTTCAGTGATCCAAGGAGTGTCATTTTAGGACAGTCTTCTGAAAAACAAACAAAAAAACCCAAGGGGACAAGGAACCTAAATTGCTTCAAGACAGCTAGATTTGTAGGATAGAGATTTTCTTGGCGCAAACATCAGTGCACCTGATACATGAATTTATATATTTACTATCCCATAATAGGCTTGAAAAGAAACTGTGGGAAGTGCTTCCAGCCAAATGCTGGCTACCAGTAGGGGCCAAGAAGATTTCCCACCCTCTCTCACCTCCCCCCAGTTTTGCTTTATTTGGTCTCCCGGTTGTTGTAATTTTTGTGTTTGTTTTTAAATTTTCCTTTGAAGCACAATAGCTATAAGTAGGAATCTGACTAGGGTGTGCTGCTGTCCTATCAGTCTTTTAGAAATGTATCAGGTACTGGAAGGTCTTGCTCATAATCAAACCAATTGCTAGATCTGAGGTCAGGAAGGAATTCTCCCACCCCAGTCAAATTGACTAGGACTGTGGGGCTTTCTGCCTGCCTGTGTAGCACAGGTCATGATCTTTTGGGCATATATAAACCTATGAATTTCCCTTCCATTGCAGTGGCCAGTGTTGGCAGCATTCTTGTCTCCCCTGCTCTTTATCTGTGACACTTTGTAGGGTTTTTCCCTCTCTGCCTTTCCTCCTAACCCTCACCCCTGCCCCTTTAATTTGATTAGTCTCTTTCTCTTCCTTGAGCTTCCTACCTCTCTGTGGTATCAAGGTACCTTTAACTGAACATAATGCAGGTACAGGCTTATTATATTCATGCACAGAAAGACAAGAATTTGATTGCAGATGTCCAGCTGTTAGTCCATGGGCTGCATGTAGCCCACATGGGATTAAGCTGCAGCCACCAGGCTCTTGGTCTAGGTGCCACTCCTCTGTCACTCTCCTGGTGCTGTTACCAAAGTCTCCAGTGTCCCCTTCTCTCTTCCAGTTTCTGCCTCCAGCTCCCTGCCCCTGGTGGAAGGGCCCAAGGAGACCACAGCCTGACGGTGTTGGAGGAACTGGGCCCCCCATGCAATGCAGCACCCCAGGAAGGCCCCATGGTGGGGAGGGTACATCCACTGCGATGACGGGGGTGGAGGCTACATCATGCAGCATGTGGCTTAGTAAGCATGCAGCCCCCAGCCACTCAAAAGTTGGACAGCTCTGGGCTTGATCATGCAAGATTGGCCCATAGCATTTCTATATAGGCATTCCAAAATACATTGGTCTTTTTTAGCTACCATATCATTCAGGCACGTCCAGTCTCTCCACTCTAAAAATATGGCAGATTTCTTCCTCCCATTAAGTACGGCTTCCATTTTATTTTGTCCCATGCTCCTAGCCTTCATATTTGCAAGGATAATGTGTTATTTTCAGCATATATTACTTGTCTCTTTGGGTCCCACTCTTTCTCTGTACTTACATTACAGATTTGCCCAGGTCATTTGCATTTGTAATTTCTATTACTGAGATGTTACTTCTTTCTTCCAGGCCATTAATAATGTTATTTAAACCCAAACCAACTTAATTGCATTGTTACCAACAGCATCTCTTTCTCATTTCCACCATGCTAAGCATATATCCATTTACTGTTTTTTCCACTTTCATTCACTTTGTAGAGCATAAAATAGAGTTCCAATCCAAGCCAATTTTGAATCAATTTAGTTAATGAAATGTTGTAAGTTAGTGGATGAAATGCTGCAGTTAAAGCCAGATATATGAGCTCTATTGTATTACATTCCCTTCATCCAATAAACTTATAAATCTGTCCTAAGAAAACAATCAAGTTCATCTGGCATGATTTAAATTTCATAAACCCGGCACCAACATATGCATATTTCATCTGCATATTTACAAGTCTTCTGCAAAATTCAGTCTTGATTTAAATGAGGATTATTCCCACTGAATTCAATGAGACTTCCATCAATGTTGTGCCTTTTCTTCAAATAAAAGGCATAAATAAAAAGTTGTTTCATTATTTCATGACACAACAAAGCTATAAACTTATCAAATAATAAATGAAAGGACTGGGGTTTATACTTCCTCAAAGTGACCACACTCAGGTTGGTTCCTTTTTCAGAGTTGTCCAAATTGCATTGTAGCTATGACAGAAACCCTGAGATAGCTCTCATTAAAACAAAATATAGTTTCTGTACAGACCTGGATTTCCCAATTTTGTTGCTAGATCAAGGAAGGTAGGTCAGCAGCCTTGGCACTGAACTGTTACAGGATCATAGCCAGTTCAAATTTTGGCTGCCTGAATAAAACGAATTACAGATTTCTGCCCCAAAGAGTGTTGATTTTTCCATTGTAGGATCCACACTGCTTTTTAATTTCAACATGTTTTTAAATATCATACTAATGAAGAAATCTTTCAAATCTGCAGAATATAATTAATTTTCAGATTCCATCCATGCACATCTACCTCATACAATTCAGTTTTTCATCACTGTATTAATTCCTTCTTCATGGGTTCTACATTGTATGTGGTATATTATCCCTATCATACCAGCATTCCATCCAAAACAATTGATCCCCAAGCAGAACATGTGTAGGCGCATTCAAACTACAGGTTAAGTATTTGAGTACAAAAGAAAAAGAAAGAGAGAGCTGGCAAACAAGGGAAGAATAGGGAGACGTGGGTTTCATGGGAGTAGGACAGAGGGAAAAGCAGAAGAAAAAAAGGTGATGAGGTGGTAAAAGAAGCAGAGGGAGGAGTTTGAAATAAGGAAGGTGAGCCTCAGCCTTCTCTCTTTTCTTCCCAATTCTTGTGCATAACATACCCCAAAAATCCATTCATTAGTTCTCCCCAAATCCAGATCTTTCTGCTCTTTTTCCTTCTGTAAGCATGATTTCTCCTTTTATCTTCTGTCACTTTATCAAAAGAAAAAAAGTAAAATCCAAAGAACCTGGAAGAACAGAGGACAAGAACATTGCTATGCTACTGTGTGATACAGAACAGGTGGAGACAAAGCTGTACCTTGGAGGGCTCCAATCCACTGACCCCCACCTCTAGCAGAGGCTGGACAAACCCCAGACTGGAGCTTCCTCCCCTCCCTTTGCCCCTCCCATCCTGAAGACAGCACTGGAGCTGGTGGGGAGGGGCAGGGAAGAGAGGCTGCAGATGTGCAACTCCTCCTGGATCTGCTCCAAAGTGGAGCTCAATTTCCCTGCCTCGCCCCCCTGGAACCAACAGTGAACAATTGGGTTGAGGGGTCGCTGTAACTCATGGCACTTTCTGTGAAGCACCATGAGTTACAGTAGGGAGTTGCACATCTGTCAGTTCCCTGTGTTTCAAAAGTGCTGAACCTAACTGTTTCACATGAGAAATGGAAACATTTTTTCTTTAATTTTTTTTATTTGTTTTTGTTTGGTTTTAAACCAAAAAACTGGCAAAGACTAAGTGAATTCACAAAACTTTTCCTTCATTGCCAAATCTATATTTTCCCACCAAAATGTCACTGCTGCACTGGAGGTTATAGTATATCCATTGAACTAGGAAAAGGTACACACAGGGCATGTCTACATGAGATGTTTAACTGCACAGTAGTGTAGTTTACTGCTCAGTAAGCATGTGCGTCTACACATGCACACACTTACTACACAGTAAACCTCACTAATCACAAGTAAATTTAATACCTGCAAATACAAGTAGCAATTTTATTTTAGATTAGTAACAGTGCAGTAGCGCTCATGTAGAAACCTGACTGGAGGCAAGTCTGCTCCCAGTCAGCTGTCCACCAGGGAGTGAGAGAATGCTCCCTGCCCCAGGAGCTGCCTGCTGTCAGGGCAGGCTCTCCCCATGGGACCCTCGAGGGACTTTTTTAAAGTCCCCAAAGTAGGTGAGAATTCCTCCTTCCTTCCCCTCTGTGCTCAGAAGAATGTCCCTTCCCCTCTCTTCCCCTTTTCCTCCTCTGCAGCCTGCTACTGCTGCTTTCCCTGCTGTCCTGCAAACAGGGGAAGCTTCAGAGCTGCTCCTACCTACTCCAGCCAGTCTGTGCAGGAACTGGGCTCATCTGAGGATAGCCACAACAGCAGCAATGAGCAGGGAGTTCCCCTTCTCTGCACCTGCTCCTGGAAGGCTGGGCAGGGTGGGGAACCCCCGGCCATCACCACTGTCATGATCCCAGCTAAACCCAGGACCTGCACATTCCAGCTGGAGCAAACAGGAGCAGCTCTGAAGTTTCCCCCACCGCTGGGACAGCACAGAAAGCATAAGCAGGAGAGGAGGCAAGAGAGAAGGGGGAAAGGGATATGGAAGGGTTAAGGAGGGGATATGAATCCCAGCATGCAGTGGAAGTGGGGGATTCATACCTTCAGAGACGTTTTAAAGTCCCTGGAGGCTCCCATAGCATGGTCTGCCCACACTGGTGGGGCAGCGGAGGGGGCAAAAAAGGGCTGGGGGTGCAGCCACCCAGTAGCTTAGACTGCTGCTCCTGCACCCCACTTTGCCAAATCCTGGATCCACTCCTAGGTACACGGGTAATTTGCTATTTGGAGCTGTGTACTCTGGTAGGCCATGTGCTTGTTTTCTGTGTTATGTAACCACACCTGCCATTACATCTGTGCTTGTATCTCCCAGAACAGTGGTCTCCAAACTTTTTTGATCGTGCACCCCTATCAGTAAAAAATTTTTGAGCACACACCCCCAATATATGTATATTTATATAAATATACATCTAAATAGAAGTTCTAATATTTTCTTCCCATGCCCCAATGGACCGTCTTGCGCACCCTCTGGGGTGCACGCACCCCACTTTGGAGACCACTGTCCTAGAAGACACACAGTATAGTTGAGATAATGGCTCATTTACTACTACATTTTTCTACCCTTTTGCATATACCTTCTCCTAACTTTAGAAGTCTAATTAACTTTCAGCAGTATTTTTCTAGTATTATCTCCCTCTTTTACACTTGATTATTAAATTCAGACCTGAACTTAAGATATAGATCACAGCTAGGTTATGGGAATTACATTAGTATATGGTCAAATATTTTCCCTCTTCTACTTCCCTAAAATGAGCCACCAGTATAGTGTTTAGAAGGTATAAAGAAAATATCCAAATCTGGTAGATTTAAATCAGACTGGATCTTTAATAAAAGTCTGAAGGGTCCTAGCCAATGCAGCCTGATAAAATTCCTACAGCTATTACCATTCCTTGTACGCTTTATTTACCGCAGCCTCCATCTTAGGACAGACCTAAATCATTTCCATCCCTTCAGGCATATTTTTCTTCAGCCTCTATTGTCCTTCCTTTCTCCTCTCACAATCATTTATAATAAATAGGTAACATTACTCCTAATGACAGAATGTACATCAGTCA
>NW_017729030.1:11114600-11117399 GCF_001723915.1 Gavialis gangeticus
TCAGGCATATTTTTCTTCAGCCTCTATTGTCCTTCCTTTCTCCTCTCACAATCATTTATAATAAATAGGTAACATTACTCCTAATGACAGAATGTACATCAGTCATAAACACTGCATTATCCAAATGTATCTTGTATGTTAATGTCTAATTTTCTCTTATTCATACTGTAAATATTCTTCAGGAAAGATTATCCATGTAAACTTATGGTTCAAGCTGGGACCAATAAAATACAGTAGATATAATAGACTTGTAGTATTTTGTATAAAAGGTATTTCATGGATTTATTTTTCACATAAACCATCTGAAGTATGTTATGGTATTACTATAAATTATATACTGAGCGTTGAATGAAGTAACAAAGTAATAACATAATGGAACCAGGAAATATAATTAGAGGCAAGGAAAAGAAAAGTAAAATATCTTCAACTGAAATTTGCAAAACAAGATTCGTGAAAACAGAGGGTAATTATATGTTATAATAGCAAAATGATAACATAATACAAATGTTTTACAGCCAGCTGAGATAACTCTATTTTGGACCCCATTATGATAGGTAAGGATTAATTAATCTCTGGTGATTACCTATGGACCACTATTCATGACCTAATTACATTCAATATGGGCAAAGAGACGATAGTTGCAACCTACTCAGTATGTCTATCTTTCTGGCTTCATACTCTATTAATCTATGAATATATGAACAGAGGGAAAGGTACATGAAGACTGTTCCAAATGGCAGAATCTGTAGGAAAGAAGGTTGAACTAGTGTTGAGGAGGAAAGGAGAGGTATAGTACTAGACAAGCAAAGGAGTTGGGAAAAGAGGAGAAAGAAAAAGAGTCCTCAAAATAGCAAAGGGTGAAATAAGCCACTGAAAGGTTTAACAAAAGAGGACATACTTTTTTAAATGGATCCCAAAATGAGTAATGGTTCTGTAGATTTTTTTAAGGACTGGAGAAGATGTGCCACATTTTGGTAGCAGTCAAACTGAATTGCTTCAAATTCTGCTTTCTCCTCCTGGAAGGAAAATATGTTTAGGGGGGAAAGAAACCCACTAGCCAGCTGCAAAGCTGTCAGATAATGTAAACCCAATAGCCAACTCACTATCACATATTTTTCTTATAAAGCCCCCATTACTTACCTGTTTTGATACATAAGGTAGCAACTTGAATAAGTCAACAACTCTGGTTGTTTTACAGCAACCAGGGTTGTCACCAGGTGTCTTCCTGTAATCTAATGCTGTGTAGACCCCAATTCATTGAAGCACTTCAGCGCATGTATATCTAAACACGTGTTTAAACCTGTTTCAGATCATTTCATCTGCTTCTTCAGACCTTGCCTGGCAGGTCCTTGGGTTATCAGTTTCAAGCCTTTGGTTACTGAGAAAGCTTTTAGCATGACTTGATAATAACAAACAGAGAGGGGAAAAATGCACCTGATGGGGCACTTACTAATACTGACACAGTCATGATTATTTTTGCCGAGGCTTGAAGATATGGATCATACTAGTACCTATAGAAAGACAACTTTATTTGGAGGGGGCAAGGTTTTTTCCCCTCCCTCCATTTTGTTATCAGCTCTAAAATGAGAAATCCCTAAGATCCTACCCTCTCTCCCTCCCCAAAGAAGACAAAATCAAAACCACTGGTTATTTCCCTTCCAAGTCCAAAATAAATAGCAGCTAACACACACATCAAGATTTTTGCCAATTTTAACACATCATACAGTATCTCTAGCCACTGTCCCTTGAGCTCTCACTCCTTTTGTTTAAGCTCTCCTTAGCACACGTTTGAGAGCCGCTGACCACGTGGATGCTTCAGTGACCTTCAGCTTTCACCTCCACTGGGATATGCATGTTTAAATTTTGCAAGGCAATAAGAAAATTCACTGAACATAATAATATAACAACCTTGCATGCACACACATATATGCTGCCAAAAGACAAAGCTGAAAATTCCTGTAGTGCCTAGACCTGTGTTTTGAACAAAGCCTAATTAAAGTCAGGAATCTGTGTCCATATTTAGACAGCAAATTTATCCAATTAATTTCAAATATTTTGGGTACCCAGCAGCTCTTATTTAAATTAGGCCATTTTTATATACTGGTAGATGTGTAAAAATGTGTCCTGAAGCTTAAACGTAGGCACCTTTTCTTTTTTTTTTTTTTACAATTTTGTACTTTGTCTGTCAGAAAACCAACAAAATTTTTAAATTCTACTGCCTCCAATATGAAGAAAAAAACATGAACATTACTATATACTATGTGTAACTGCTATATAGTACATATAGTGCTATATACTATAGTATACTATGTAGTATAAGTGTTATAATATATAGTACTATGCTAGTTAATATATGTAAATAGCAAGACCTCTAACAAGTGTTATATCTTATTCACTGTGGAAGAATATCACTCCTTGCTGACTTGTAGTATTCTTCTCTGGGTAGCTTGTTCCAATGATTGACCACCATCATAGGTGGAAAATTCCTCCTAAGTTCCAACCTAAATTTCCTGTGCTGCAGCTTGAGGCCATTGCTCCTAGTCCTGCGCCCTATGGTCACCAAGAACAGTCTATCTCCATCCTCTCTATAATGTCCCTTCACGTGTTTGAAGACTATTATTAACAGTCTTCAACCACAATTTTCAAATTCCACCTCAGTCTTCTCTTCTGCAAGCTATATACGCTTAGCTCTTTCAGCCTTTCCTTATAAGTCATGCTTCCAGTTTGGGATCCCATATTTCAAGAAAGATGTGGATAGACTGGAAGCATGACTTATAAGGAAAGGCTGAAAGAGCTAAG
>NW_017729030.1:11122399-11133446 GCF_001723915.1 Gavialis gangeticus
AGTCTATCCACATCTTTCTTGAAATATGGGATCCCAAACTGGACACAGTACCCCAGATGAAGCCTCACCAGTGCTTAATAGAATCAAAGAATCACTTTGCTTGATTTGCAAGAGATGCTCCTATTAATATAACCTAGTATTCTGTTAGCTTTTTTTTTTTTGCAACAAGAGCACATTATTCGCTCATATTCAGATCATAGTCTACTGAAACCCCACAGGTCCATCTTTGCAGTACCATAGACAAGCCAATCATTCCCCAGTTTGTATTTGTGCTTGCAATTATTTCATTCCAAATGCAGAACTTTGTATTTGTCCTTATGAAATGTCATCTGATTGATATAGGACTATTCCTCCAGTTTATCTAGGTCATTCTGGATCCTAGCCCTATCCTTCAAAGTGTCTGCAGCTCCACGCAAATTGAAGCTCAGCTCTATCCAACTCTGAAAATGTGCTAAGCATGCACTCAATCTCATTGTACAGATCATTAATGAAGATATTAAAAATACTGGACCCAGGATAGACCCCTGGGGAACTCCACTCAAAACGTCTTCCTGGTTAGCTTTGGGGCTGCTGATGACTATTCATTGAACAAGATGATCAAATCAGTTCCATATTCATTTTACAGTACTTTCATCTAGTCTGTATTTGCTTAATTTATTAATGAGAAGGTTACAGGAAACAATGTCAAAAGCATTGCTGAAGTTAAAAAATATCACTTCCATTTTTCTCCTCCCATCATGGAGCCTGTTACCTCATCATAGAAGGAAATCAGATTGGTCAGGCATGACTTGTTCTTGTTGAATCCATGATAGCTCTTCCTGATCGCCTTGTTCTCATCTAGGTGATATGAAATAAATTTCTTGAGCATCTGCTGTATGATCTTTCCAGGTATTTGAAAGACTTACTGATCTCTTAAGTCCTGGATTGTCCTTTTAACCTTTTTTAAAGATGGGCATTGTGGACATTTATAAATGTGCTCCAAGGGTGAGGGTGGAGGTTACTTTAATTAGAGTGGCTTTGAGAACCACTCTAATTAAAGCATCCAGAGTGTCTTATGCTTCAAAATGGCAGTGAGGGTATTTTATCTAAAGCACCTTTGATGAGCTTTAGATAAAGGGCTTCTACCACCATTCTGAAGCATGGAGACGCTGATACACAAGACTTGTAGGCTGGCTGTAGCACCATGGTCCATGCAGACTTGATTAATCAAATCTGCTCTGTTGTGCTGTAATTACAGTGCATCAGAGCAGCCTCTGAACTCGTGTATAGGCACCCTATATTTGCTCTTTTCCAATCATCTGGGACTACACTCAACCTCCACATGTTCTCGAAGAAGATCGTCAATGGCTCTGAAATGATCTCAGCCAATTCCTTTAGTACTGTAGGTTACATCCTATCTGGTTTGAGAGCTTATTGAATCTGTATCCCGTAATTTGTTTTTTCCAGTACTCTACTCCAGGAGTTTCAAAGATATGGCCTGTGGGATGGATCTAATCCAGAGAGCCCCTTCTTTTGGACCTGAGTGTTGCCCCTGTAACTGGCCCTGTGTGCAGAGATTGGGACACACAGCGCACATGGTGCCTGCCCCAGCTGGTCCAGAACTGGACTGTATGCAATGTCTGCTCTAGCACGACTGGGATCCATGCCACACATGGTGCCACCCACTCCTCCCCGTGGCTGGTCTGGGGCACAAGCAGAAACTGTGACAGTGGGTCCACAAACCATACTGCATGCAGTGCCGCATGCAACCTGGGTCTTAGACCAGCTGGAGTGGGCATCACATGTGGTGCAGTCCTGGACCTGGGGTGAGGGTGTCGCATGTAGTGCAGGATGCGGACTGCCTGGGGTGAGTGCTGTCTGTACTCTAGAACCTAGAGCGGGTGCTGCAGGTACTGGATATGGCATTGAGGTGGGGGGAGGATCCATGGGCCTGACCCAGCTCGTGAACCAGCCCCAAACCCTCATCTAGACCACCGATGAGTTTAACACCCCAGGTCTTGGCTGTTTGTTTCCTTCTCTGTCTTCACTGTAAACTGTACTTGTCATCTAGTATCTGCTTTTTTGTGAAGACTGAAGTATAAAAGACTTTCAATACTTCAGCGCTCTCTGCATCATCCATAACCAGATTGCCTTCTCTATTCACTAAGGGACCTACACTTTCCTTAATCTTCCTCTTACTTTTGACATATTTGTAGAGTCACTTTTTCTTATCTTTTATGTCCTTTGCCAGTTCCAACTAAAATCATTCTTTGGCCTTCCTGCCTTCCTGTTTTTCTGCCTACATGCCCATGTAATACTTTAATACTCTTCCCTGGTACTATGGCCAAGTTCACATTTTTTATAAGATTCCTTTTTGCGTTTCAACTAATTGAAGAAAAGATCACTGTTTTGTCAGGCTTGTCTCCTGTTGCACTTCCCATTTGTCCATTGCATCAGGATAGCATGCCCCTGTGGCCCTAATATGGCCTCCATAAACTACAGCCAGCTGTTCTGGACCCCTTTTCATCTTAGCATTAGTTTGATCCACATGTTCAGGTCTACATTGTCCTCTCTAACTGTTGTTGCACTTGTAGACACAAGTCACTGCCTCTCTATTTTCTGGGCAAAAAGCCATCTCTGTAATTCCTGCTTCTGTCTCTGGCAGCAACTTCTGCAGAGGTGCACTAAAGAAACTTCTCCATATAACTCAGCAGCTGTCAGTCCTGGCTTTTAAGATAAACAGGACCCATACCTTTACTAGAACAGCATCAACAGGAGAGACTGAGAACACCCTCACTCCTGAATACTTGTGTGGCCCACTGATGAGAGCACACCCAGAGATGTGACTTAAATCCTCTCAGGAAGAGAAGACAACTGAACAGGATTTTCCTTGTCCTTAGTGAGCTCTGTAATCACTAGGTTATTGGATGAAAGGGGGAGTTCCATGAAAAGTAACAGACACAGTGATGATGAGAGCTTCAGGCAACAAAGTATGTTCAATAGTGTGTAGACTTCCTAACTTAAAATTGTTACATCCTCCTGATCTATTATTAAGGTAAAAGGTAAGGTAAATGGTGCATATAATTATGTCACTCTTGTTTTTTTATTTTCTGTGTACCACAGCTTTACAAATTTGTTGGAATAACACATATTTGTAGACAGAGTAGCCATTTTGTTCCCAAAACGATACATCCAATTACAGAGGAGATACCAACACTGTGGTCTCTGGTGGAGATTTAACTTTTGCTTTTTTCCTCATTTGATGGCCCTTTAATCTAAGATAAATTATTCAGACTTTGAGCAAGTAGTTGCTCTTTACATACTTCAGATGGTTTATGTGAAAAATAAATCCTTCATCTTGCTGTCCAGACCATGTTCTTCTTCCTTCTCCTTTCAACTCAACCTAGCCTCCTATGTTCTGTTGATGTCTTTGTGCTGTCAAGAAGTTGTTGCCACAGCACTGCGCTCTCAGTAGCAGATAATCTTTGTCTTCTCTCACCATAAATTCTGCAGCCTGAAAATCATAGTCTTTGTATCTTCCTCCTCCTCATTGGGTCTGAAACTATCTCAGAGTCTTAAACTAGGGAAAAGAGTTTGAGAGTATCCTGGAAAACGTTACATTCATTCTGTGCAACTTGAAATAAAAGCTATCAACTCATACTTTGTTCCCTTCACTGATCTCTAACCAAGCAAATCTTTTCTATTTTCAAATAAACTAAATGATTGATTAATTTTACCTTCCAATTTTTTTTTGGAGGAAGAGAGTGGATTAGGCAACTGAAACGCTGGAAGATTGAGCATGGTGTGCAAGAAGGAGCAGGGAAATCGTCTCAAGTCTTGTGACAGAGGAAGTTATAAATGACTGAAGAGAGTTTGCCAGTTACAAGGGAAGCAAAAGATGACCAATGTCAAGAAAACAGACCGTCTGGAATTTTTCCTGACTGAAAAGTCCTAGGCTGTTGCTCTCCAACAATGAAACAAAATATATTCATCAATAAACCATCTGGTATACCACTGGGTTTGCCTTACTTAGAGTGGCCATATTTCCCTGAGTGTCCAAATGGAACTCCATTCACCCCCACGCCCTGGGTCACCAGCATCCTCAGCTGTTCCATGCTCCAGGCTCAGCTAAGCATGCAGGAGAGTGAAAGTGGGTTGTACGGCCAACTTAATCTTACGTAGCTGCTTGAATTGTCTTACAGGGAAACTGTGTTATAGCAAGCTACCTATTAAGAGGAGTTATTAATTTTTTCTCCATCTATTCAGCATTGCAAAACATGGTTGAGAGACAAATAGGTGAGAGTGCAGAAAAGGGAGACAAACCTGATGGTGCTACATCTGCCCAAATATTTTGTAATATACCAGCTAAAAACTGACCAAATATTTTGTAATATACTTTATAATAATTGTGGAAATGGCTACACCTGTCTTACCCTGCTGTGATGCTGTATCTTCCCCTGATTCTCCATGTAAAGCTATTCCATCTCATTGTACCCCGGGTGGAGTGGGGTGGACTGTGGGAATTGCTCCCAGGGCATGCAGGTCTGAGCTGCACCCTGGCAGCTCTGGCTTTGGCCCTGTACTGTGCACTGGGATCTGCGAGCCCTGCCGGAGGGGGGCAGGCAAGAGAGCCTGGCCCCACTCCCTGCAGTAGGTGCTGCACCCAGCCGCTCTGCACAGGCCTGCGGGACTGGAGTCACTGCCTGGGGGTGTGGAACTCCTAGCTCTGACCCCAGGCAGGGTGGGAGGTGCCAGGGTTGGGTCCCCCACCCACATCTGGCTGCGCGCCACTCCCTCCTCCCCCCAAATGCCAGTGCCGTGCTCCCCACACCCTGCACCCACTGACAGCTCCCCCTGCTTTGCTCCCTCCTGCAGCCCCAAAAGCTGATGATGGGCTGTGCTGTGCCCCTCCCCTAGTCCCAGCCTTACTCTGTCACTGCTGATTTAAACTGATTTTTTTCCTTTTTCTTCCTTTTACACCAATTTCATCCCAGTTTTTGTTTCAAAGGTAAACCCTGAAAAATTCTCCAATTTTTTTGTGTTTAAATAAAAACCGAGAATGCAGAACACTATCTATTTGCTACCAATCTAAACTATGCCACTTCAAGAAAACCATGTAACTTAGAGCAATTCTGCCTTGGGCTTTTTGAATGTCTGTATCTAGCTTTTTAGACTCCTGGCACCCACTCCTTAGACTTGAGGCATCTCTTGGAAAATTCCATGTCTTAAGTTTTACTTAATTTTTGGCTACAGAAAAATTATATTGCATTTCTTCTATTGCAAAGTACTCAGAAAGACCAGAACAGGTCAGAATGTTTTTGACACAATGGGTTCCTATTTGAAATCTCTGGATTTATCTTGTGACTCATGTGCAAGTGTTTGCACACCCAACAATGCTAATATTGAGCAGCACCCTCCAGCACCCTTAAAAAGATCTCATGGCACACCAGGGAGCCAGTAGTACCCTGGTTGAAAATTAATACTCTAATCACACCAATACATGGTATTCTTACCAAATGTTCTTCATGTCACTGTGCCAAAGACTAGAGATTACTGAAGACAGATAAACTGTAAGCAGCATAGAACCAAGCTGATGCATGTGAAGGTAGCCCATTACCAGTTAGGGAACAAAGCAGAGACAGACGGTGAGATGAGACAGTGGGCTTGTGAAAATAGAGAGGCGTGCTGTTGACTATCGTTTGTGATTAGCAGTGGCCATGCATTTTCACTGCAGTTACCTCAGGTAAGGTTCTTTCGTATGAAAAAAATGGTGTCCATATCTTTATCTTTGTGCATGTTGGCGTTCTTGTTGATTTGGGGGCTCTTGGCCATCAGAGACATTACCAGGGATCACTACATGCCTCAGGTAAGCAACACATGGGATAAGCAAGCATCGAGTCTGCTTGATCCTGAAACATGGAGTGCCTGCTTCCCTAGGGGCATGAGTATGGCTGAGATATGTTGATATGTGAGTGCACACTAGGTTAAGGAGAAAATCTCCAGTTGAACCCAAGTTAATCTCCAGTAAAGATGTACCTGTAGTTCCAGGCATTACCACAAGCAGGAAACAGATGTGAAAATTACCAGAAGAAGCACTTGGAAACAACAGGAGTGGATAAAATGTAGGTGAATCGTGTTTGCCACTAGCATCCAGTCATGATGAGGCATTGATTGCAGCCTCCGCAGAGACCAGCTGTCCTTTTTAACTGCACTGTAATTTTTCATGCACAGCTGTTGAAACGTGGGCTGTGGTGGGACAGCTTCTGAGATTAAAGAAAGACGGGTCTGCAGAAGGCCCAATATGAAACCCCCTCATCCTCACCAACATCCTGAGTTTGTGAGTCACTGTTTCCTGGAGGTGAGACCCTCCTGTTATGCACCACTGACTGAGATGATGAACAAGACTCATATATGCGCTGAGGCCTTGGGCACTGCAACACTTGGAAGCCCTCCCCTGAAGCCGAGCATCTGTTTTTGAGTTCAAAGGTGGTCAGGAATACCAGAACCTGAAATAAGAAAATAATTTACAATGCTTAATCTTCATCTGCCTCACTGAACTTTGTAACACACACTCTGAGCATGTGAGAAAAACCTTGGTTTCTACCCTCCACACAAAAGAACATTTCAAGAGCCTGTGTATTGATTTTTCCAAATTTTAATAAGAAAAGACTGGAAGTAGCTGACCATTTTCAGGTGGTCTATATTGATTGGAATAGTTTCTCCTTTCTACTGGCATGTCCTGGCAAAAGACAAGGCAGAGTAGCACAAGTCTTCATAGGCAACAACCTACGGTGGTATGTCCTGTATTAGTATATGCCCTCAGGTACAGATATATGAGCAATGCTTCAGAAAGTTCTTGTCTTTTTTCTGAATGTTTTGGATACTTCTTCCTGAACGCCTTTTTCTTTCTTAATTTCCAAGACAGCATAGGGGAAGTATATGACATTTTATGGGTTTGGTCTTACTGAGGAGAATGTGCATTACAATGTGCGAGGAAGAGAATAATTTACCCAAGAATTTTCTACAGATATGACCAGACCATATTATCAGCAACAAAAGTAGGAGGATGTGGAACTTTCAAAGGGACTTGTTTTTCTTACCTGAGTTCAGAAGGGAAACCAATAGTGATTCATGGTCCAGTCCTGGCTTTCTATGGCTGTACTTGTCCAACTACTGTTATATAGACTGGGGTTCTGTCTTTTTTCTGATTGCCTCATTAACAAAACAACAACACAGTTTATACCTGGAGTTTTTTTGCCCACCCAGGTAAGTCCATATAGGTAAATATATATAGAAAATCTATTACCACTTAGGGCATCACAATTGCTTCATAACATGTACACTCAGTCCAAAAAATAATCTCTATTGGGCTCTCACCTAATCATGCAATTCTGATCCTATCCAGTAGAATGTCATAAATATTGTACTGAAGAAGTAAGCCCACTCAGTATAATCTCCATCTGAAATATCAGTGATATTCTGCCATTATATAAACAATAAAATAGATGTATTTATTTGTGCAAGACAGTTTTATAAGGTAGATTTTTTTATCTTTTAGATTTAACCAGAGATGGGGCCCAAGCAGTGAAGCTCTGATCTGGATCTTGACCAAGCTTTCTCAACATACAGAAATAGACAGAGCCAGGGTTTTAGTTTAGCCCCATATGTATTTGTATAAGACCAATCTTGCTTGCAGAATAATCTCAACCCTTTTCCATTCAGATAGCAACGGTATTTTTTCTAAGATGCTATAAAATCTGGAACCGTAAAGTCTCCTAGTTTGTGAGATATGTCTGGCTTGACATGAAAGTAAGAGAAAAGATGAACAGGTAGAGAAAATGGCATTGCAGAAAGTATTTTTTAAGAAGTTTTCAGTCATGTATATCTACTTCCTCATATGGTTTCCATTCCAAACTTAAATTGTGATTCTGAGTGGGAAAAATATCTGTAAAAATGATGATATGTGACTATACATGGCGCATTGCAAGTTTCGTCTGCATTTACTGACAAAAATTAAGGTTCTAATAATGCAGCAATGCAAAATCAATGGGCTGTTAGCAACAAAAGGGAGCACACTCTGTCCTGATCTGCAATTACATTCTGATTCCAAACTCTCTACTCCTGCTGATGACAAACAGAAAGACCACAGTTTAATTACTGCCAAATAAACTCTGGGGCTCAGCCATCTCCTTGTGGTATCTATAACTAGGGTGAAAATATGTCCCAGTTTAGCTGGGACATTCCCAGATTTCAGAGGCTGATCCCAGTGGCCTGTTGAGAATTATAATGGAAGTCCAAGAGTGGGAGAGCAGGGGCAGGGTCCCAGATGTCCTGGATGAATGTCCCAGTTTTCCATATGATTAGCCTATCAGTAATGTTTAACTATTGATTTCACTGGGACTGTGAGTTAGTCCTGAACTTTTAATGTTGGCAGTTACTCAGCTTTTAGCCCCCCCGCCCCAAATTCTGAAATCCGTGGGAGTCACCGAGCAGACTTTCAAACCTGCACGTGACTGGAACTGCTGCAGTCAATGGATACTGACTTCTGCATGTATCAGTCTTTTGTGACTGGGGTCAGGAAATGAAATTCACTGCCTAACAACACACCTGTGATGCATAACTATTTCATAGTGGATTGTCCTTAGTTCCTTTATAAAACCAAGCCATTTTTTATTTAGTAGTCAAAATGGGAAATTTACATGCCTAATTTTAAGTATCCAAGTCTGAAGGCTTACCCCCAATTTTCATCTAGCACCTTTTTTTACGTTGCCAGAAAGCCAAATATATAATACTCAAAAGATTACATGGTTTTCAAGGCTAACTTCATCTCTTGATATAATTCAAAGGAAAAAACCTGAAACCTGAAATTAATCCCAGTTGTTGGCGGGGAGAGATGGGGATCCTAAGTATCCTATGGAATGTCTGAACATGAAGCTAATATAGGGATTAGCAGATGGACAGGACTTTTGCCAGATCTTTAAACTTGAATAAAAATAAAGAATGATGGGATCATCACCATTAACTGGTACAAGTAGAAAGAGCACAATGTTTCTAGAGCATTTGATTGCTTTTGACACAAATTATAAAATTAGTGGAAGAAGGGAATGGAATTGGCATGTATCTGAATTTGAGTGAAACATTTGGTAACTTGGATTTGAACATGAACTATCCCATGAACTGAAAAGTTGCTGAAGGCTCCTAAACAAATGGCAGTAATAAACAGGCTTGCATCATCATGGGAGGGGAGTTTGGTGGTTGTAGGGAAAAAAAACAGGTCTTTATTTAATATTTTCATTAATTACAGATAAAGTTAAGAGCAAGTTAATGAAATCTGCAGATGATGCTAATCTGGGACACGTTGAGAACTCCATTAAGGACAGAAAAAATCACCCAAGAGAGACCTAGAAAAGTTGTAAATACAAATATAAATGACAAACAAGGATGGATCTGGTAAAATTTATTTAAAAACAAATCAGTTGAAAAAAGAAAGAAATGTGAGAAGAAATGTATTAATGTTATTATGCATTCATATTAATATACAGCCTAAATGTCTCAGTCACAAGCAGAGCCCAACATTTCCAGGCACTTGGCAAAAAAGAAGTAGCTAGCTAACTATAGTTCCAAGCATCTATGGCAGTGATTTTCAGCCAGGCTGCTGGAGAGCCCAGCCCCTATATGAAGAGGTAAGCACTCACTTCTCCTCCTCACCTGATACTCAAGGAAAAGCACTGCCCACAGCTCTTTCTCCATAGACTCCTGCTCCCAGTGGTACTCTATGCCACCCCAGAGCACACTCTGCAGTGACCACCCTGTGCCCTGAGCACCCCTCTCTGCTGTGGGTGGGTGGGGGATGTAGGGACAAGCTTTTCAGCCCAGTCTGCCCCCTCTCTCCCCTCATGTTCGTGGAGCTGGAGCAGGAAGGAGCCACAGAAGGAAGTTGCTCCCAGCCCAGCATACAAATTTCTGTACAAGCAGCCAAGGCAGCAAGGGCTGCACTTACCCCCTCAGGAGCAGAGGTACATCATTCTATCATGCACTTTATAGATATGCAGCTCCAAAATATCCGTGGAGCAAAATTATTTCCCACTAAAAGTGTCACCAGGAATCACAGCACACAAAGATAGCTGAAAGCCATTTTGCCAACACACTCTATTGCTTAGCTGCACAGGTCTGAGCTCCAACTAGGGTGGCCATCATAGAGGGCAGTCCAATTGTCCTCTGTCCTCTATTGATACAAAACCAGATGCCTCTACGTCCTCTATTTTTCTCTTGAAGAGTAAAACAGAGGACATAAAGGTGTTGGATTTTGTTGCCCTGTGGGGTAAGGCCAACTCTCAGGATCTCAATGTTGCACCGTTAGACAGGAGGATGTGACACAATTGCACATATACAAACACACAAATCAATTAGGTGCATACACACACACACACACACACACTACCAGCTAAGGCACATACACATCCAAACCAGCCTAGGCACATGCATACCTATCACCAATTCAAGCACATACACTATACACCCCAAAAGTTGGACACAGATCACTAATTCCTATATCATACACACAATGCCATATATATATATATATATATACACACACACACACACACACCAGTTCACACACAGGTAAGTTCCTAACTTGGATGGTACAGTGTGTATGTGTATGCTTGGGGTACCTGAGATACTTGGGGGAAGGTTCAGGTGAGAGAGAGAGTTAAAGTGTAGGGAGTGAAAGTTGCCAGAACCGGGATTCAAACCGGTGAACTACAGAGAAGCTGGCTGAGGAACTGAGGCTTGGGTTTACTTAAGGTAGACTGAGGCTAGAAACTGAGGCAGACATCTAAGATATTTTGCAGGGGGGGAGGGCAGATAAGTGGTGGCAAGGAGGAGACAGCCAGGAAAGAAACAGAGGCAGAAACCTGGTTGCTCAGGGGAAAAGGAAAAGGCAGTGGGGATAAGACAGTGGCAAAGAAACAGGGGGGTTGGAGGCAGAGAGGAGCTCAAGACAGGTGTTGGAGGTGGCAGTGAGCCACAAGCAGGAGAGGGAGAAATGAGACAGAAGTTAGAGGGG
>NW_017729030.1:11133471-11136397 GCF_001723915.1 Gavialis gangeticus
ACAAACCATAGTAAAGCAAAACCCAACTTAGGGGTCCAAATAACCGTTTCATTTCACAGACAACACCCTACACAGCCCCATGAAGATACTGGTTCATACACACACACATAAGCATTCACAATGGCAGCAGGAAAAAGAGACTCAGTGGAAGGGCCAGAGTCCAGGTAGGGAAGAGAAGCAGAGTCCAAGTTCTTGGCTGAAATGGGGGTTGGGAGGGGAATGGTAGCTACCTATCCAGGCTGGAAAGGGGTCCTTGTCCAGCAGGTGTTGTCCAGAGAGGGGTTGTCAGCAGGGCCTGTGGGTGGATAGGTGGTGTGGCATGGTGCTGGTCCAGATGGAGAGGGCGTCCCACTGGGTCTGTCTTCACTGCCCCTTTTTATAGGGGCAGACCTTGTGTGACTCTAGTGACTCTTATTCATCCAGGAACCAATTTACATGGGAGGGGTACATGAATCATACAGTTGCAACACAGGGGATGCCCGGACAGAGGACACAAGATGGAGACTTGACATATAAAATGGAAACTTGATATGACTTTGGTTCACTTACAAACACAGGCCTAAACCATACAATATCCATATGAAACAATAAAAATCAATACAAAAATGATAATAATACAATACACAACAGTAAAAATCAATACAAACCTAATAATAATATAATATAAAACAGTGGGTATCCAAAACCAAAAACTTGCTACCGAAATAAAAATGTTAAAGCTTATCCTAAGTCTGAGCTCACTTATGCTTGTCTATAGGGAATAGAAAGGGAGAGAGAAAAAAGCCAGAAATAATTGGGGAAGGGAAGGGAATACATATTTATCATAGAATGAATATATATACTTTTTTAAGAATATTATGTGTGTGTGTGTGTATTAAAAAAGAAAAACTGGGGGTTTTGCTACAGTTTCATAGCAATAGAGGACAGAGTAGCAGAAAACTGGAATGTCCTCTATGATGACCCCCCTAGTCCAACACAGCTGAGGCTCTGGCCAGGATCTTCAGAGGGCACATAAATGAAGGTGCTTGTTAGAAATCAAGGGGATTTTTTTTCTTCATTACAATAATGCTAGTGAAAAAGTCTCCATAGGCTAATCACAACTAACCACAACTAATCTTTAGGAAAAACCAAACAATTATAGCCTGACTTGAAAAGCCAACTTAGGGGTCTATGTTTGTAAGCTACATGAGTATTTATGAGGCAAAATCTTCACCAGCTTACATCCTCCAAATATTAAATGAATGTTTGGGGACCCTGTATTTTTGGAAATGACTTCTATTTCCACTACATTATTCAGCAAGGCAGAAACTCGTTTTAAAATGTAACATCACTGAAGTAAATAGAGAAGTGATTCTCAGCCTGGTGCCACAGCAGCCTGGGGCACCATGAGATGTTTCTAAGGGTGATGCACTGAAGTAAACAGTGCTAAACAAATTAATTACTGAAACAGGGTGCCATTCAATTCAGAAAAGTTATGGAGGGTTGCCTTGAGCTTACATGAGTTGAAAACCACAGATCTAAGGAAAGGAAAACCGGCAAATCAGCTGTGACCACTCAGAAGCATCACATTACAGTTCAGAGACCTAACAGTCAAAGAAGTCAAAAGGTTCTCCTGAGGCTTACAGGACATTTTCTGTAACCAACAACACACAAGGGTGTGATATGGCTAGCGTCATGTCCAGCCCTAATACAGATGGGTCGACTGTGGGTGGCCTTCAGTATGAGTCTAGAACAAGGCCAGAACTTCTATCTGGCACTACAGGAAAGCACTTTAACTGTACAGCTACCACACCACAAAGAGGTAAGGGCTCTTCTCTTATTCATTATCAGGCAAGATCACAGCTGGTAACAGTGTGTTCAGTTCTGTGCCCACTGATGAGTACATTACTAGGAAAATATTGTAATATTGGATTCAGAGAAAACAAAAACAATTGGGAGGGTGACAGGGTTGTTTAAAATAGAAAAAGAAAAACACATAAAAATTAAAAGCTTTTAAGTCAAAAGCCTTCAACCCGCCACTCCCAGATATTAAGAACTGGGACTCTGGAATATGAAAGCAAATCCAAACAACATACTCGTGAAAGAGAAAGATAGAATGATATGTATTATTAACATAAACAAAGGAATCGCTCTCAAATGTATCATATGGTATAAAGTATAGTGGAGATAATACTGATAATGTATTATAGTTTGGGAGCCATCCTGAAGCCTTATTTGGAGAAGTAAGCTGATTGTGTGTGACAAGCTGGAAAATGGGGCTTTCCTAAGCAGAGAGGCTACACTTGCCAGAAGTCAACGATACCAGGGTAAGTGGCACAAGACCAAGGAACAGGGAAGTTTGCCTAGACTATTTCATTCTCACCCCTCCTTCACTGAAAGCTTGGTGAGTGGAAGCAGGTGAAGGAGAAAAAGGGTTTTTTTCCCAGAACATAAAGCAGAACAGGAAGAAGGAGCTAGCAGTATAGTCAACAGGAAGGCTTGAAAACATCACAATACCAAAGGTCTTACCACTGCCAGCCCTTCTCTGGGTCAGAGGGGAGAGCAGCAGGGCAGATGTCATAATAGACATCTGATACACATCACAAAACCACGAGGAGGAGATGGGTGAGGCCTTCTTTAAACAACTGATGGAAGCTTCCACATCACAGGATGTGGTTCTCACAGAGGACTTTACTTATCTGGACATTTACTGGGAGGAAAACAGCAGTGCACAAGTAGTCCATCAAATTCCTGGAGTATGTTGGGGATACTTTTTTATACTAGTGGTAGAAACACCAATGGTGGGTGGAAGGGAGAGGCGGGGGGGGGAACCTCTTCTTGACTTACTGCTGACAAACAGGGAGGAATTTGTTGAGAATGTGAAGGTGGAAGGTAACATGGGTGACAGTGACCATGAAATGGTAGAGTACAAAATCCTAAAGGGAGA
>NW_017729030.1:11141397-11145139 GCF_001723915.1 Gavialis gangeticus
GAGGAATTTGTTGAGAATGTGAAGGTGGAAGGTAACATGGGTGACAGTGACCATGAAATGGTAGAGTACAAAATCCTAAAGGGAGAAAGGAATAAGAGCAGCAGAATAAGTACATTGTACTTCAGGAAAGCAGATGTTAGCCAATGAAGGAAACTAGTGAGAAGAATCCCCTGGGAAGCAAGTAGGAGGGGGATAGGAATTCAGGAGAGCTATCTGTACTTTAAGGAGACCTTCTTACGGGCACGGGACCAATGAAACAGAAAAATGAAAAGTGTAGCAGAACACCAGCCTGGCTAGACAACAATGTCTTCAATGAGTCAAAATTCAAAAAGGAATCCTACAAAAAGTAAAAACTTAATCACAGTACTAGGGGAAAGTATAAGAGTATCACATGGGCATGCAGAGAAAAATTAGGAAGGCCAGGGCACAATTTGAGATGCAGCTGGCAAGGAAAATGAAAGGCAGTAAAAAGGGGCAATCTAGTTACAGATGATTCAGAGAAGGATGAAGTATTTAATACCCTTTTTTTCTTTGGTTTTCACAAATAGAGGCGGCTCCCAGATGATAAGTACTGTTGGTAGAAAAGACAGGGAAAGAAAAAACCTGGGAAGCATGACTTAAGGAAAGGCTGAGAGAACTAGGGCTGTTTAGCCTGAAGAAGAAAAGCAGCAGGTGGGGAGAGGGAGATTTATTAACAGTCCTGAAGAGCAATTTCAGAGCAATTTCAGAGGGGATGGAGATGGGCTTTCCTCTGGCATTCTCTAGCTGTCAGGGACAGGACCAGGAGCAATGGCCTCAAACTTCAGCAAGGGAAATTTAGGTTGGAAACTAGGAGGAACTTTCTGACTATGAAGGTGGCCAGGCATTGGAACAGGCTATGTAGAGAAGTTTTGGAATCTCCTTCCTTGGGAGTTTTCAAGAGCAGGTTAGACAGACATAGCTGAAGTGATTTAGTCAGAGATGATCTTGCTTTGAGCACAGCTCAGGACTAGATGACTTTCTGAGGTCCCTTCCAGTCCTACTTTCCTATGATCCTATAGTATATAGTGTATAACTGCTAGAAATCAATCACGTTATATATTTTTCTACTAAAATCAAAATTTAGAAAGGCATAAGCTACCTGAATCCAATCATCCAAAGGTAAGACTGAAGGTCAAATTATAGTGTAATAGTGAAATTCTCTGGCCCATAACAAGAATTCCTAGTATGTTTATGTTTATTACGTAGAATGTATAAGACTTATCCGTAAGTATCAGTATCCTTGAGTTGATGTACTTGGTTGCACAAACAATGTGATACTTTTTGTCACTTAGCCACTTTAACTTGTTTTTGAAACTGAGTGTTTTCATTCCGGAATTTTGCCAAGGCTGACTTCAGTAAGTGATTTAAGATAGATGGTTTCTAGGAACTTATCAACAGTAGTATTTTCTCTTCTGTTTAATCTGAGCCTAATTTGTTCAGTCAAAATGTGTAACTATTTGATAACTAGCAAAATCTGACTTAAGCTTGTATCAGGGGCACTGACTTCCCAAGCGGCTATCAAAAATAGGCACTGTAGGGTAATTAAACTGACAAGATCCCCGTGAGTGGAAAACTTGCTTATCTTGTACTTGTCAGCATGTACATACATAGCTCTCTCTGCCAGGAGCCCCTAAAGGTCTTCAAAATTGGAACCTCCTGCTTCAGCTGATAGTTTGGCAAATTGTTCTCAGGCTACAGTTGAGCAGGATTTTTCTTGTTCCAGATATTTTCAGTGTTTCCAAAAAGAAAATCATCAATTTTATTATTTTTCAAAAAATATAGTTCTGTTACATTATTACCTAGGAAAGGCCCTCAATCCAGACACTATTGCAATGAAAAGCCTGTCATTGCTTAAATGAATATTGCAAAAAGTTCTGCTTATTTCTATCTACAGCTAATGTTTCAAAATATTTTATAGGTTCAGTCACTCTTTTAATCTCTCTCTAAACTATGTATGGCTCAATTGTCTCTTTCTAAAAACTGTCATTTTATTGCAGAAGTCTGTTAGGAGGGCTTTAATTCACTAACTATATAAACAGCTTAACTTTACTTGCTGCAAGATAAAAGCAAACAGAGAAAGCAGCCACTTTGGATTGGATGGGGCAAGCTCTTAGGTATTAAGTGTCCACTTTCTACTCCCAAATGCATACATTTTTAACAACCTGAATTTATGCCTGTGCACAATGTCAATTGTTCTAAAATATATTTTGTTATTTACTAGAAATCAGCATGTAGACAATGTGCAAACTATTGAGCTCCATCCTAGTTTCATAGTTAGTAGGGTCAGAAGGGACCTGAGCAGCTCATCAAGTCCAACCCCCTGCCATGGCAGGAAAGAGTACTGGAGTCTTCCTTGAAAAAAAAAATTCTCCTTGCTTCCAACAGAACTTTTGCTTGAGCATAAACTCCAAGATTTGAGATACTATTGTCCATAGAGATGTCATATCAACATTCATTGAACAAGTAATTAGCCTGATCTTCTATATCTTAATTATTATATCATTTAGTCCTAGGCTGTGTATACACATTCAAATGTTGTGGGAAAATTCTTCCAAGTTTGTTTTCCTCATAGAAAAACTTATCTAGAGACCCCATAACAGACATAACAGCCAAGCCCTGAGAAGAAGAGAATTTACAACACTGACACTGTGCAGACAGAGGACCCTTATGCACACATCCCAGCATGTTCTTCAGGCCTTTTCAGTCTGCCTGGAGACAGATGGCAGCAGTCCAAAGGGCAGCCCTAATTGGCTGACCCAGACTGCTCAAGGTCAGCCTGTGTCTCCCTATAACATAATGTAGGGAACGTGAAGGGTGCATTTTCTTCTCCCTGCTCAGCTGGAGCAGTAGAGTCCAGCCTAAGCAACACACTGTCTCCCTAGGGAGGGGGAAAGCAGGAGCAAAGCACCCTTGGATGCTGGAGAACTGTGTCATGGCTTCTCTTAGATGGGAATGTACAGACATTCACTCTACCAGAAGAAACTCTTCTGCAATTTAACCCTGATTGTTCCTGGGATACTTTTCTCCTGGAGTGGCCATTTTTGTTGCAGGAGAAAAATCCTGGACATCTGCATGCTCATGGTTTCTACTAGGACAGCAACAACTCTCCAGAGGAAACAATGTCTCTATGTAGCCCTAGTCTTCAATTGCTGATTATTTTAAGGTAAATATTGATTACTGTAAGGCAATATATTTGGATTCTGTTTTGCATATTAAACTGTTTGGGCCCTTGGGCAGCTTACTCCACCTCCCTGACCTATATCCATCTGTCTCATCTACTTGGACTACAAGTTGTTTGGTCCTGAGACTACCTCTTAGGCCACATCCACATGAGCATGTACATTTGTTTCCTTGGGGACGAAGAAGCAGCAGCACACCTTGTGCCACTGCTACTTGTCCCTGGGGAACACCTGTGCCACATTCCCTCTGGCACGCAGCAGGTTACCCTGGGTGGGTTAGGGCAGGCTGGGGCCAGTACTGGGCTGGCCCCAGCAGCCTTACATAGGGTCCTGGGGGCCTTCCAGGGCTTCAGCCATGGCACTCCTGCTGCTCAGAGTCTGGCCTGCAGCTGCAGCGTGGCAACAGCCAGCTAGGCTTGGGTTTTGGGCAATATACACTGCCCTCAGATGTGTTGCCTACTTTTATTTGTGCAGGGTTTTTTGACGCCAGGATCTCCCAAAGTCAACCCCCCCCCACCCACCCAATGCTGCTACTTTCAAGC
>NW_017729030.1:11146061-11154291 GCF_001723915.1 Gavialis gangeticus
TTTCTACTTTCAAGCATGGAGAACACCTGAATGTGCAGTGTGTGGCTCCACAGACATGTCTGCAGTGCCACATACCATACAGCTACATTCATCTGGACATGGCCTTAGAGTGTAGGCACAGTGGGGCCTGAGGCTAAACCTCTACATCTCAGTGTAACAGAATTATTTTGGTCAACACTACATTTGCCTAGTGATATCCATGCAAGTTATACCATCTTAAATTAGGCCAGAATGTAGTCCAGTGTGTGCTAGGACATGTAGTCTATGTCATACTAGGATACACACACTGGACTATACTCTGGCCTAATTTAAACAGGTATAACTTGCATGGATATCACTGGTAAGTCTGAAAAAATTCATAGAAGTATTTGAGCTATCACAAACACCAGAATAACCCTATTTGAGTTTGTCTGAATGTACAATCCCTATGAATGTGACAGTATTCTAATGAATATGAAAGTAGGTGAGACTAAGCATTCAATGAGAAACATTAAAGTTCAGGTTTATTGAAAAGTGGTGCACATTGAAGTCTGGCTTCCGCTCTGCAGTGAATTTGATGCATTTAAAATAAGAACAACAATAAAGTAACTGAGTTAAGATAATGAGATGAGTCCTTTTTAATTATTATGTTTTATTTTATTCAAATCCAGCTGAAGTGGCTTCCAGCTGCAAAGGATCTCATTTAAGTTATGCATCCACAATGTTCCAGTGGCTTAAAGGTGCACCCTCAACATTCAATACAGTTTGTAAATGTGCCATCCACCACAAATATTAATGACTCATAATCAGGCATCAACTTTGCTCAGATATCACATTCATTGAGTAAACCTGCTTCTGCCCCTGACATGGATTGAAAAAGTGCATGCTGTGGCGGGTGCAGAGTTCCCACCTCAGGAACACAGCTGGGTATTCGTATCCCTCTGCTGTTTCCACCACGTGAGGCGGGCCAGTAGGGGGTGCTTCTGAGTTGAGCCACCCACCTCCCTGCGCCCGACCACCTTCCAGGCTCCGAATGCCTCCCTAGGGGCGCCTTATGTCCGGCCGACCCCTCTCCCGCAGCACACTCGCTAGTCTGGGGTAACGTGCCGCCACCACCCCAAGAATGGACTGTCTCACGGCCCTGTGTCCTTGGGGTAACACAGGCCTAAAGTCCCACGGGTATTCAACCCAATACAGGCACTTGGGGTACTTCCCCAAGTCCGGGGGCAAAAAGGAAAGTCTCCCTTAGTCCGCAGACCTAAGGGGTCTCTTAGGCATAATTTAGACCCACCCCTCAATAAGTCTCCCACACCAGTCAAAAAGGAGAACTTTATTGATTACAGGGGGTAGGGTAAACTAGGGTACAGGATAGAGCAATATCTAGAAATCCTAAAGAGCAAACAGTCTGGCTGTGGTAGCCTTTTGATTACGCATCTGTGATACCTCCAGCTAAATATCTAATCAGATTGAGTAGCTTACTCACAAGCATCTTCCAAAGGCAGGTGAAGTTTCCCTTTGGAGGCAGGCGGTTCCTAGCTCGTGAGTTTGGGGGCAGAGAGCCAGTTTCAGATGTTAAGGCTTCTCTGTCCCCTGCCTGGCTGCTGCGTCACCTCATGGCCGGAGAGGAGAGACCGCCTCCTTCCCCGTCCTAACTTATATAGCCCCTGTGACCTCATTCACCTGGGCCAGCGGAGGTCAGCCCCAGTTGGCTGTCAGCCAACCAATCTGAAACGCATCACCTGTTACCGGGCAGATCCCAGCTCCCCAGGTAGAAACCCCTTACCCAGGTAAGTGATGCAAGTCACGTAAGCAGAGGGAGCAGGTTTCCCCCTCCCTCAGGAATGCAGCCAGCTCCAGTTCCCTAAAGAGACAGGCTGAGGGTGTGGTCCCCTGTGTGCTGGGCCCATCCTAACTGAATGGTCACAGCACAGAGATTTAAATCACAGTGTCACAGGGCAGAGATTTTTGGGGAGAAACCAAGGTGGCTTTCTGCCACACATGCATTTCTCTAGTAAATTTAATAATTCATTACCAATTCTTCAGAAGACCTATCATTAGTAAATAATTAATATTGACAAAGAATATATAATATTCCCAAAACCTCATGGAACTCTTATTTGACAGTAACATTCTGTTCTCCACATCCTGCTATAGTATCATCCTGGTATAGACAGATTGATGTTATATTGTTATCATGGTCCATTAGATTCTAACACCCTCCTTCATATGAAAGACAACTGGACTGTTCCAAAGGTAATGAACTGTTCAATATGAGTAGCAGTGACAGAATCATGTCCTTGGTAAGCAGGTAATTATAGAACTCTTCCCATTGACTTCAATGGGTTTTAGATAAGGCCACTAAACCACCTCTGCTAGGAACAAAGGACTTGTGGTTCAAGCCCCTCCCTTCCTGGGTCTCAGCATGGGATGAAGCGGGTGTTTCTATTTACCAGACTCCGCTTGAAAGGTTTATTAACTTCATTTCATGACCTCTTCATTTGGAATTATTTATTATCTCTGACTCAAACAGCTTGTTGACATCAATCTGTTCCTTACCTCTCAGGAAATTATGTACTTTTTTCACTTCCCTTCTCTCCCAGCCTCTTTCCCTTAAGCTATATTGGAAAGTTTATCAGCATAACTCATATATATTTAAACCCTCCCCCCTCCTGTCCCCAGAAGATCATTTTGGTTGCCACCTGCTGCATGTTTTCAGTCTCTGTAATTTCCTCTCAATAAAATGGTGACTAGAAGTGCTTGCAATATTCCAAATGCACTCTCAGTGGTGCCTTACTTAATGCCTGAATAACCAATAGCTGATGTGCTATATGCTCAGCATTTACACATTATAGGAAACTTGGTTTGCCTTGTTTTACTTCAGCCAAATCCTGTGCAGATGGTTTTGATGCAGTAGTCACAGTCTGCCCCAAGTTCCTCTCCCTAAACAGTTGTCTGTATGAAGCTTTCATGAGACTATTGCCCAATGAGGTTTCTTGGCACTTATTCACATTGACCTGCATGAGCTGCTTATTAAGGGCCTGATCCTGAGTACCCACAGAAGTCAATAGAATTCTTTCCACTGACTTCACATGCTGTGGATTGGGACAGTAGCTCAAATAGTCAAATATTTGCAAAACACTTTTCCCCCTGGAATTTATCAGCTATCATATTCATATCAGCCGTAACAAAATCACTTTGAAGATCTTTCCTGTTGCTGAAGATAGAGAGGTAAGGTTATCTCAGTATTTGCATTGTTTTCAGGTATCCACAACAGTACAGAAATGTTCATCTATCTCTGCCAAAGTTAGCATTGCTCAATAGTGACCACAGTGTTTATAACACAGGTTAAATAACAGTGACATCAACAGTGGCCATCAGGCTCGAAATTTGTTTCGTCTTACACACAAAATGATTCTCTTTCATTACATTTCTCTGCTTCCCATCAGATTGTTATCTCTTCACTCTCTGCTATTCTGGACAAGATCTAGAACCAGGGTAAAATCCTGCACCCAATTAAAGTTTTGACTGCCTTCTATAGGACCAGAATGTCATCTAGAAGAAAACAGCATTCTGGGTCTACAAGCATTGTATTTTCACAGGTGCTGGCTTGAATGTGGATTTGTTGTAAAAAAATACAGAGGATGTTTCCAAATCCCTTAACACAACAACCCCCAACAGAGGACTTATAAAGTTTATCAGAGAAAAAGGTCCTATCTTAATAGGTTATATCTGATGCTTCCTTAAGGTGATAGCTTCAAGCACTGGTTTTCAAACTGTGTTCCATGAAACCCAGGGGTTCTGCAAAGACATGGGGGGTAACGATGGAGAGGGCAGGGTGGTAGTACATGGCCATCTCTGGGTCCGGTTACCTGGCTGCATGTTAGCACTCAAGATAGGAGTTCCATGGCAGAAGAAGTGATATGAAAGGTCTTCCGTGAGTCCAGGAAGTTTGAAAACCACTGGCATAGAGGATTGTAATGCCTCCTTCCAGCAGATAAATGCAGGAAAAATATAATACTTCCTTGCTTTGCACTAGGTTCTAACACAACAGAAAGTCTCTAACACGAAGACGGTGTGGCTGTATGACAAGTAGTTGCTTAGATTTTCTTCTAAACTGCAAGGTCTAAGCTGACTGGCATAGCTTATGGAGTTGCCCGCATTTTTCCACAGACTAAATACTGTATTTTCTTCCATACAATGTGCCCCTCTAAGTGAGACATGCACATTGTTTTGGGTAAGGAAGAATTAGTTAAAAAGAAAAATTCCAGACTTCTGGCTACAAAGAATGAGGACAGAATCGCCTCTTCAGCTCACTCACCCCTCCTTTCCTACTCAGACAAATGTTACAATTTTAACTCTTTCACAGCAAAATAGGCAGCAGCTCTTCACTTGTTCAGCCAAAAGCTGAAAGTATAGCTGCTGCTAAAGACTGGACTCCATGGGCAAATCTAGGATTTTGAAATGAGCTGAAAATAGTCTCCAGGGCTGTGGAATAGAAGATAAACCAGGAATAGCTAACAGATAGTGAAATTACTGTAAAAAGATAGCTTGATTTATGGAATGTCAAAACCACTAAAAAGAAGAGTCATTAACACTGTGGAGTGAAAAGCAATTATCAGTAATCAGGTAAATTATAAAAAACCATGAAGTCCATTGACTCTATCAACAGGCCTGAATAAAAAAGCTTGCAGGTGCTGCCAGGCCTTGATTTTAAACTTTGACTGGAGAGGAATTAAATCAGGGGTGTGGCTGCACCATTGCACCCTTCCTGGATCTGTCCCTGCTGACTTGGCCTCTCCTTCAATGCAGCCACTGAAGGAAGGGAAAGAGAACAAGCAGCATCCATCTTACCACAACTCAATGCTTCTATTCTGAGCAGAAAATCAGCTTTCCCACTGAAAATAGGCATCCCAATTTTGGAAGGCTAATTTTTGGGGAAAAGGTGCATGTGACTTGCAAGTAAACATGGTATAGAAGTAGTTCCCATTCTGTCAAAAGCACTATTCCCTTGCTTAAACTTTGTCATGGATTGGGTGGACTAGTACTTTTCTTATTGGAACAAGTATTGAATGCTGGGACAACCCCCTGGGAACTGCAGAGACTAACTGATTTGAGGTCTGGGGAATCCTGGAACACGGAAAAGAAAACATAAGCCTTCCTTCGTGAGTGGGAAGCTAGTAAAGCCACCCTAGGAACATCCCTTTTTATAGCAAAGTAGTAGTCATGCATTCCACTCCCATTTTTTTTTAAAGGGAATACACTTCCTTAAAGCTGTCACTTCAGCATCTTGATAATATAAATGTTTCAAAGAGCAAAAATTTCTGTCTGGCAACAGCAAGGCCTCAATAATTGCTAAAAGGGTCCTTAGTGATGGTAGCCCTTATCTCTCATACCGTCAGAGTAACTATCATGCAAGTAATCCCTTTCCTTACTCTATCAAAACATTTTGCAAGTATCAGATAATTTACCTATCTCAATTCTCACTACCTTCCATTTCCCGTGGCTGGAGGGGTAGAATGCCAAGCAGCTCTTATTTTGAACCAATAGATTCTGAGCCAAAGATCCCTGATTCACAAAAGCCCTCCCAGCCCAAACAGATTTGATTTTCTCATGACAGCTCTCAAAGTGAGTAGTTTTACATGGAATTGCTCTTATTTTACCCTGAGAGGATTCCAACTCCAAGAGCAGGTAAATTAAGCTATGGTGATCTGCGAATGAGGAGACTAGTGGCTAAAAAACCACAGCTGAAGGAGAAATAGATTCATAGACAATGTATGAAAGTGGATTCACAGAGACAGATCCCAACATATACTAATGATCTTGGAGCCTGAAAATGTGCAAGATGTCACTGAGGTCAGCTCACTGACAGCAGTGATGTGAGATTTAATAATTCTCAGCTCCTACAGAGAAAATTTACAGTAACTCAGTGTCTCAAATACCATTAGGACAAACCCATAGAAATGAAAAGGCTAGGAGCTACATCTGCATTACAGTAGTGAAATTATTGCCCATTCTGAGAATCTAAACATATTTTAAGACTCTTTATTTTCTGGTGTATCCAGATTCATTATTTGTACATTTCCTGAACAATCATCTATGGGGATTAGGAGGAACTTTCTGATTATTAAGGTTTGTCAAGCATTGGAACAGGTTACCTAGAGCAATAGTAGAAACTTCATCCCTGGAAATTTTCAAAAGCGGGTTGGACAGACACTTGGCTGTGATGGTTTAGTCAGAGCTGATTCTGCCTTAAGCAGGAGGCTGAACTAGAGGACCTTGTAAGGTCATCCTTTCCTTTCAGCCCTCCTTTCCTATGATCCTATGAAATAGTCATGGGCTTAATTTCACTATTTGAAATGATTAGATTTATATGAAAATTGTGAAGTTCATTTTTATATCATTGCCTCTTCACTTTTGAAAATATTTATGCAATATCTTCTTTATTCCATGGTTTAATTATATACTGAACAAGAAAAAAATCATTTCTAAGGGAAGCCTGAAATGTGGCAGAAGTGCATGTACCATTGATGCCCAGTACATGAATGTTAATATTTTGATGCCCTAATTATCATAATGAATTTCAAATGAATTAATAAAGATAGGTAATTTTACTCTTCATTGAACAATGAACCAACTTAGTCCATAAAAAAGAGCAGGTGCTGCATTCAGGCTATTCAGCCTAACCAAAAATACAACATTTGTGAGTCTTAAGCAAACTTTATTTCAAGGAGTCAAATAAATTCACATCATAAAACCAGATTAATTCAGTTCCTAATTTTTTAAAATTGTTTTTCTATGTGAATACATTTTGGGGTTTGCCAATGTCAGCACCTGGCAATGATGCTGAAACAACACAGGACAGGACTTTTTCATACAATTTCCATCTGGGTTCTGGCATATGATTCATGCTGCTGTTTGTGGGATGAAGAGGAAAGGGACAGTGGCAATGAAAAAGGCATGTGCATGACAGCAGTTGCTTAAAATTAGCCCAAGAGGCAGACAAGATGAGAAATTTAAAGGAATAGAAAAGGAGGGGGGAAGAAAACATTTCATAACCCAGAGAGGCTATGCCAATATGACATTACTCTGTTTTCATTTATTTTTTGTTTTGCAATGAGGAGTAAGGCAAAAAGGTTGTGGGGAAGACTTTAAGAATCTGGCAAGACAATGAGAGTGTGTTGTGTCACTTGCAGTCTCGTTGCCCAAGGGCTTGGATTTCAGTTCCAGGCAAGCAGCTCATTTAGCACTATTGCAGTATAACCACCCACTTGTAGTTTCTGGCTGAGCCAGGAGAGTTAGCATAGAGAGTTAACTCAGAATGGACATTTAAAAGAAAGGGCTGTAAAACAGTGTTTCTCAACCCAATGGGTCATGACCCAAAAGTGGGTTGCAAAAATATATGAAACGGTTGCAGACAAACTTTAAAAATGGTTTCTCCTTTAAGGAGAGGGCTCTCCTTTACAGAGCTTGAGAACCACTGCTGTAAAACACAGGTGAGTCAAACAGTCGTAAGAAAGAGAAGTGGAAGATGGTGGAAATGGAACACTATATACATTCATTTATAAATGTTCAATGCTAGTGAAAGAAGTAGCTGTTGCCAATTTTCCATTCTAAAGACAGGATAGTTGAAAGAAGTTGCCAATGATCTATACTTTTGCCCTTCTGAAAACAGCATGGTTATAAAGGGAGGTAGACAGGACTGGACTGTTCATTTCTGCATATAGAGACACCATAATAGAGAAATTCAGTAGCTCAAGAACCACCAAAGCAGATGGACCCAGTCAGATTCATTCTCCTTGCCTCTGGAATACTCTTCTGAACAAGCTTTGCATGGAACCTAGTTGTTTAACACAAGCAAAACCCTTTTTGTCACCTGCTGCTTCAATTACAGCAACAGCCAAAGAACAGCCACTTTTATCCCAAAGCAAATCCATCAGTTTTCTTTCTCCCACCTACTTCTGACACCCAAATCAGCAAACAGGTCATCCAAGTGATCAGAGGTTTATCCCTGAACATCAGTCCAACAAAAGTCTTAAACATCTGAATAATTTTAAGTACAAATAGTCCTGGTGCTTTACTATTTGAGGGTTTTAGGATTCCAAATTTCAAGACTTCAGGAAAAGAATGTGCCCCAGCAACACACAACAAGAGAACTGGAAAAGGCATTCTGACATCTTGTTTTAAGAGATGCTCAGACACTGGTTCATTCACACAGATTTACAATGCCCTTCAAAGTTAGAAATTTCATAAG
>NW_017729030.1:11159291-11178204 GCF_001723915.1 Gavialis gangeticus
AAGCAACACACAACAAGAGAACTGGAAAAGGCATTCTGACATCTTGTTTTAAGAGATGCTCAGACACTGGTTCATTCACACAGATTTACAATGCCCTTCAAAGTTAGAAATTTCATAAGCAAATTAACTCTCCTACAGCACAACATTTATATCACTGTTGCAGGGACTATAAACAGTTCTGCGATCAAAACCTGGTGTGTTAAACAAGTCAGTTAAAGTACACTTTAATTCTGGGTGTGATGTCAAGTCCCAGTGGTCTACATTTTGTGGGAGAATGGACTGGCTTAATGTGAGAAATAAGACAAATGTTCATATTTGTTTGATTTACAAATAATTTGGGTTGAGACCAAACTATTTAAAATGTTGTTTAAAAAGATCAGCCACCCAATATTTATTGTGACCCAGGGAGTCATTGTTTTATATAATTCCAAGACTTGGGAGGAAATTATGAAGAAATTCTTTGGGAAAAAGGGCTTTTGGGGAAAGGATTAAGATGTCATATTCAAAAAAAGATGTCATATTCATATTTTAAAAAGACTTCACAATTTATTACAAGATTTAAAGCTTTTATCAACATAGTGTATTAGAACAGCTTGATATTTTTGATGATTTAATTATGAAAAAGTTCTGTATTGGAAAATACCAAGTGTTTTGTTTGTGCTGGTACAAGTGTGTTATAATGTGTTCTCTCTAATGTTGTGAATTAATTCATAGCGTACTGAAACAAAACCAATGGACCCATCTGGTGTCCATGCCTTACTTATCTGACCATCACCTAACATTAGTTATGAATCATTAACTCTTGATCTCTTCAGGACTGGTTTTCAGGATAGCTGTTCAGGATCAGTGTTCACAGTATCACCCAGAAGCCCTAATTAAAATGTGGCCCTAAAGTATTTTACCTAAAGGTTAATAATTAAGTAGATGAATGAAATGAATCAGAGGTACTTCTATTGCTGCTCCTGGTTCCTGACTCTAAATGGTAACATTCAGCAGGACGGTGGAATATGCAATTTTGACATCTATCTAAACATTTCCATGGTGCTGGCCTACAACATTAAAATAAGCAGTGAGGCCTGAGCACTAGAAAGCAATGGTACAATTAAGGGATTACTCAAAGCCTATTGAGGTCTATCGCAAATTTTCCATTGACTTTGGTGAACTCTCAATAAGACCTAATTCAAGAGTTGACATTGTATAGCTCAGGACTGAAGATTGGGGCCCCCTCTAGCAATTCATTTATTTGTAGGACAGAGTCTGAAGAATTTTATCCCGGATCCCCAAAATCCCATGTCCTTGCATGCCAGACATTCAAGATATGTCACAACAAGATATGAGATTTTTGGGGTCTGGAATAAAATTCCTCAGATCCCATAACCATATCTGACCACACACTGAGCTCAAGACTGAGGAAATGCTCCCCAGTCCCAGGGTCCCCAAGCACCAACAAGTTTAAAGGGCACACATGTAAGTGAGCACTAGGGACTTAGTCCCTAGTGCTGCAGTTCCCACGCACCCTTTAAACTTGCCAGTGTGGGGAGTCGCACGTGTTAAATTACAGATTCATGGGAAAGCAGGGCTGGAAGGCACCTCACAAGGTCATCTAGTCCAGCCCCCTGCTCAAGCCAGGATCATCCCTGACAAACCATCCTAGCCAAGTGCCTGGCCAACCTGCTCTTCAAAATTTCCAGGGATAGCAATTCCACAGCTTCTCTAGATACCCAGTTCCAATGCTTGATTATCCTCATAGTCAGAAAGTTCCTCCAAATCTCCACCCTAAATTTCCTGTTGCAATGTGATGCCATTGCTCCTAGTCCTGTCCCCTATAGCCACAGATAAAAGTCCATCTCCAGCTTCTCTATAATTACACTTCAGGTTTTTGAAAACTGTTACTAATTCCCACCCACTCACCCCACCAAGTCTTCTCTTCTCCAGACTAAATAATCCTAGCTCTTTCAGCCTTTCCTCATAAGTCATGCTTCCCAGGTGTCTAATCATATTGCTCCCTGCTGGACTCTTTCCAATCTGTCCACATCCTTCTTGAAGCATGGGGCCCAAAGCTGAATGCAAGACTCCAGGTGAGGGCTCTCCAGTAGCGAACAGAGCAGAAGAATCACTTCTCTTGACTTGTTAATACAACCCAGCACAATAAATAGCCATTACCACTGATCAAAATTAGATGCGTCTACATGTTCATTAATGCACAGTGGTTACTGTGCATTTAATTTAGTACTTGTATAATCAAGTACTAAACAGATGCCCAGTAACTGGAGTTACTGCACAGTAGTGCCAGTAAATTCCTGTTAAGTGACACTACTGCGCAGTAGCCTAATAATACTATGCGGTAGAATATTAGCACTGTTCATGCTGTGACACACCACTGAGCAGTATTATTAGGCTACTGCACTATTAGCATCTCATGTAGACGCACCGACTGAGGTGGATTAGCAGTGCTCAGTGGGGTAGGCAAGCAGAGAGTTCTGCAAGTTTGGAATGAACTATATGGACAAAGCTGTGTGATTAATGTGTGGCTCAGCTATTCCTGGCTCTGCTCTGTCCATCAATCCTACATCTCTTTGAGCATCCAAATTTACATTTAAATTTTAAAACCAAAATACAGTTCTTTGTTACTTCGTTTACTCTTCATTTCAAAATGAGTGTTCTTCAAATGACGCTCTTTTCAAGGGAATTAACTTTTAGTGTTTCCTCAGGGTAGCCAGGGAAACAAGCATTTAAAAAGAGCAAGCATTTGTGAAGAGCAAGAAACATCCAAGATTTTATAAATGCTAGTGCTAGTATAGCAATGTTTTCCCTGCCAAATTCTGGCTAATCTTGAAAGATGAATTATACATACTATTTATGGCACTGGAAAGACAATTTTTAGTTTCAGCATGAGTTGCTTTAGAAGCATCTGTGTAACAAACATGCAAGATGAAAAATTAAACTATAACCTCCTAACTTCTTGAACGGAAATAAATAGGTATTTGTTGTGGAAGTTTTAAAGGATTAAGTATTTTGGCTAACAAGAAACGTTCATTGCCACTCTTTGATAAATGATGGGACAGATAAGGCAGAGCCAATAATTGTGTTCAGTTGGATAAGTTTTTGTAGCATTTTTAGAACCTAGTGCTTTTTTCTCATGTGTTGTGAGATTTGGTCATAGACATAAAGGGACACAAATATAGTTATGTGGGTTCAATGTAAAGGCCACAACTGTATTAAATAACCCTTAACTGAACCTTAACAGGCCCCCAGCTGAGACACAATAGGACTGTTCAGCATGTATTTCAAGTTGGTAATAATTACCACAGATATTACTGAAACCACAAGGAAGCAGGTTCTTCCATATCCCCCTCCCAACTCCCAGCTAAGGGACTTGGCATTGATAGCCATGAGATCAAGTATGAAGATGAGATAGCCTAAGCTGGATGTTAAACTAAAATCCCCACTAATAGTACACAGTACTCAGGACCCAGTGCCCAACTATCCCAAAACTAGAGTTTAGAGTCCACAGTTCACTTGGCTGTCCTACAAATCATATTGGAAACCAGTCAAATGTTGCAATAACTAACTTTACAGACCAAGCAGATCTTTTAGGCATCAAAAATAAGGTGAAATAACCCACAAAGCTGTTTGCTAATTCACCCAGGAGGGAAACAGCAATTCCAAGTCGTGGAAAAAGTGATTTGCTGAACCTCAGCATTCCAGAAAGTCCATTGCTCACCACTAAGGGAGGCACCAGCCAGACGTTAGTTTAATCACATAATGGGATCTGAAGAATTTATCCCAGACCCTAAATCTCCTGCAACATGCCATGCCAGACATTCAAGAGCTGCCCCCATGCATTTGCCAGCATTTGAGGACCCCAGCCTGGGGAACAGTTCCCTAGTTCTAGTCTGCTTGTAAGCCCTTTAAACTTGCTAATATATGGGGAACCCAGGGTCAGGAACTGCTTCCTGATCCCAGACACTCTGCCTGCCTGGACCTTTAAAACACGCAACCCAGCTGCATGCGTGCCCTTTAAACATGCCAGTGTGCAGAGCACCTGCATGGGGGAGCAGCTCCCCAGTGCCAGGCTCCCTGTGCACTGGGAACTTTATATGAGAATGTGGGCATCCTAGCATGGGAGGAGGGGGGTTGGTCTCCAATGCAGGGCTCCCTGCATACCAGGAATTTTAAAGGGCACAGAGGCAGGCTAGCACTGGGTAGCAGCTCCTGAGTCCAGGCTCCCCATGCAAAGTCTGTAAATAGATGTTGCACTTGTCTCAGGAGAAAGCATTTTTGTCTCAGGGTCTTACAGATGTATAAATCTATTGTCCCACTTCAAGTCCCTCTGAAGTATGTGGGCTAAAATGAGCTAATGCTTTTTTTCCTTGAACATGGCCATGTATGTGCACATGTAGGGTTACTGAGGGTTATTCCAGGAATGAGCTGGCCAAGCTGTGCACTGCTGCATGCCAGTTACCGCCAGAGAAGCATCAATGGAAGTTGGAATGGCAACATCTATAAATGATTGAGCCACAATTGTTTTTTGTCAAAACCCTGGGCCTCAAATGAGAAATCCATTTAGAGCCAAGTGACATGCTAGACATTAAAATGGCTGTGAGATCTTCCTGCATCAGAAAGAAGTTGCTGATTCAATCAGAAACTTCTCTGAGGCAGATTTGTAAATTTTGTTGTAGATTCACTATTTTTATGATGTCCTGAATGCCTGGTGTGTTGCAAAAAAAGGCCCATGAAATACACTTAACCCACAATAAATAAAATATCAAAGAGGAGGAAAGGGGCTGGAGAGTGTCACAGAGCAGACATCATCCTAGACTGCCTATATCCAGAGAGTCATTAAACAACCCTTCTTTTAAAGTGGTCTTTGGTTTAACATTTTGGAATTTTTTTTAGTTCTGTTTTATTCTTTTGTTAATATTCTACCTATTGAAGGGCCAAACAGAGGCACAGTAACATGCTGATGGTGCCCCCCTTTAGCCTCTCCTCACCATTGGTTCTCAGCCTTTTTAGATTTGAGCCACTCCTTGGAAAATGCTAGTTATTAGTTTTCACTTATTTTGTCGACTTCAGAAACAAAAAGAGTAATTCTTCCACAGCAAAGAACTCCAAAGAGCCACAGCAGACCAGAATGCTTTTAATACTATGGATTTTTATTTAAAATTTCTTGGTTTATCATGAAAATCAATGAAAGGATCTCAAGGCATCCCAGGGAGCCACAAGACCATGTTTGAGAATCACTGCTCTACACCACAAATAGTAGCAAAGGAAGGGAAGCAGCTTCTATATCCTTTCAACCTAAGGAAATGGGCATGAGCCGGGCAGAGTCAAAGCTACCACCACAGACAACCCAGGCAAAATACATCTGCGCTAGGGAAGGTAGACTGCACCAAACAAAGTGAGGCCGAGAATAGCATCCTCCCACTGTGAAATAGCAGAACGAGCAGTACGTTTTTGACCTCCAAATCAGTCTGTTGTAGGCTGCCCAGGAGTGGCTCAACAACATGCTGCTCTTACACTGCTCATAGCCCTTTGTGATCTCTATGACATCAGTTACCCTTAGCTGATGACCCCATAATCATAGTTTGTGTATGTTAAGATTTGAAACAGTTATTTTCAGGTATAAATTAGACAGTCTGAATGGAATCAATAAGGAAAAGAAAATGGAGAAAGCTGTATTCTTTTCCTCAATAAGTCCCACAATGGCTCCTACATGTGTTTCTCTCTACTCCTAACACACTGTGCTTCTGAAATTATAGAAAGCGTTCCACAGAAAAACCAATGGAAGAAAGAAGGCGTTCCATCCCAGACAGCATACTCTGATACTTGTACAATTGCCAGCCAATCACATCTAGCAGTAAAGTACTGATCCAGGTGGAAGACAGCTATGGTAAGTGATAATGAGCCAGACATGCATTCAACCTGAGTGGTAATATAACATTGCACACATTTGATTTTCATCAGTTTCCTCTGTCTGATTTGCTTATTGGAAACATATTTTTAATAATTAGTTTAGCAGCCAATAAGGGTCTCAGACACAAGCAAACACCAAGCAAAAACAGTACCAGAAAGAGGGTGATCATAAACAATATTAGGCTTTGTGTATTCTCTTTGTACGCTCTCTAAAATGGCCCTCAGGCTTGTAATCATGCTAAGGCATTCTAGGCAACTCTTGCAGCTTATTTTTATACCTGCATATCCCATCTTATTAAACACTGCATAGTCTGATTATTAGTTTTCCAGAAAGGTCAAGTACTCATTTAAGCATTAAAATAAGAGTTATGCTTTCAGCACCCAATGCTTGAGGAAATTCTGAAAAACTGAGCCTTAGCAAATTAAAACATTAAGCTTTTACACTTTTCTGAAGTCTTCCAAAGTGCTGGTGACTGTTGGTCACTGATTACTTTCAGTGGGAAAGCTGTCATGGGCTTCTATATGCTAAAGGTATAGCATATTTATTTCTTATGTTAATACAAATTATTTTAAAGAAATATGCCAGTGCTACAACCGTTTTTCCTTGATGAGGGCACCGAGGGCAAGAGAATCCTTATGATCAGGGGACAACTGAAGAACAACTGGATAGTCCTGGTTTCCCTCCAGATCCAGATTCCCAAGATTCTCCAATGTTTGAGGGCACTACACTGATAAAGCCAGCTCGAGCAGGAAACTCTCCAGGGCAATCCTGTTCCCTCTTCTTATTACTGGAGACTGTTTTTACTCATGTCTTACTCAGTGACATGCCTATCACGGTCTACAGTTTTGAAATAAAAAAAAAAGAATAAGAATTTGAAGATTTGATACTCTAAAAATAAAGATACCTTGGGGCAAGTCAGCATGAACTCTTCAACATGAGCATCCCAAGAACATGGAATAAAAACAAGGTTTAGATACTGATTGGTGATACAATGTGAAGCAAAATAAATTTACTGTTCTGAAGGTCAGCAGTTATAAAATCATGCCAGCTGCAATAATTATTTATTATGAAATGCCTTAAGGATGAAGCATGACCATCCACTCTGGAAAGTTCTCTGATCACAAATATAATTCTGCTGAACAGTTCGTGCTAAATGTTCTCATATCTTTAGGCATACAGTAAGATGAGCTGTTTCTCATAGCTGCACAACAGTTTTAGCTGCAAGATTCTCATCGTCTATAATAAGACTAAAGTAGCTAAATCCCCTTTTAATGATAAGAACCTCCTAGTTAATTAATGTTAGTACAAAATATTTTTTCATTTAGTTTTCTCCTGGGTTTAAACAGTGGTCCACACATACATTAATTTAATGCTGTACCGATCCACCCTGAATCAGCATTAGTTGTGTAACAGGGGGCATCTCTCAGGGCTGGGTCTCTTGTCAGCCTGCCCACTAGTCTCTACGGGGCACTCCACCTGATCCCACCTCCCACAACTTTGTTGCTCCCATATATGGATGGTATGTGCGGGAGACTGCCCATTACTGCCCAATGTCAGGGGGCACTATCTGCGGCTCTGACCTCCTGTACACTGCAGCCATGCCTCACAGATGGCATCCAAGTTAATACTACTCCCAATCTGAAACTGGAACAAACTGAGTCCAAAGTTGGGCTCCACACACACGCACATTCTCACCACTTCCCCTCTCACAGGAAGCCTCTTCCCCTCCGTCCATCTCCCACTGGGGCCTCTGGCATATTGCCCATTACCGTGCCACACTCCACTGCCCTGCTCCTCCCTGAGCAGACCCTCTTGGGCCTTCAGGTTTTGCTACTCATACTGGCCTCGCCAAGCACGACCTTTGGTTCCCACAAGTTCCCCTACTCTATGTGGTCTGGCCTTATGCCAAACCCTGGGCTAATTCTGCCCCAAGCCTCTCACTGGGAACCACTTCTCATGGAGCTGGCCCTTGTGCCAGCTTTTCATGGAGCTGGCCCCTTCAAGTTTATTCCCATTCGACCGTACTCAGCACGCCCCTTGAGCTGTCCTTCAGGCCTACTCGCACTTCAGCCCTACTTTGTGTGGGGTCTCCCAAAGTTCTCCACTCTGCCCCCTTTGAGGTCTTGTATCCCTGCTGGACTCAGGCACCTACACATGGGCATACCTGGCCCCTACTACTCCCACAACTCTACACTGCCCCCTCTGGGGTCTCCGGGATCTCTCATCCCCGCTGGGCTCAGGCACCTACACATGAGCATACCTGACCCCACTACTCCCCCAGCTGCCTTCAAAATGCACGTGAAGGTGGGGGCTGGGGTTAAAGCGCCCCTCCTTGCCTTTCACTGGAGTGGTAACAGGTCTGGCATTTCCTGGGGACTCCTGTGCCACCAGGAGCCCCACGAGGCCACTCATCCCCGACAGGGTGCAGTTTCAGGTCGTGCCCAGGACCAAGAGCCTCCAGCTTCTGCCTGCAAGATGTTCCATGCAGCAGTTCAGCCAGATGATGTTCCTGCCTGGCTCACCAGCAGCGACCTGCCCTGTTTATATAGGTAGCCAGTGTTTTAAAATGGCTGCTGCAATCAAGCACCTGCTGGCTGCTTGACTCAACCCTTAAAGTGGCAGGCACTACCCTTACCCTGCCACAAGTTCCATCATTCTTGCTATGCTTCACCACTCTATGTAACATTTTATGTAATTAGAGTTTGAACAGAGCAGCTTTTTCTCCATTGCCTTGCTAAGTGAAGAATTGGTCTACTCTAGCTTTAACATGGTTCATGGTGAATAAGAGCTTACAGCACTCCTCTTGAGATCTTGTTAGCATTAAGAAACAGCCTCAGTATTCAACTGAGATTTTTCCTCTCTTTTTAAAAGGGAGTTACATGCTGTCAAAGAGTGTCTATGCCATCCTTCATGACTTAGCCACAAAGAAAAGACACTGGCTACTACTAACCTCTAAGGGAATGAGATATTTGACTCAAGTGCTAGAGGTCTGCGTTAAAAAACTGGAGGTCCTAGATTCATTGCCTGCTGATGACTTGTCCTGTAGAAGGTTGTTTCACTTGGAAAAGGAAATGTAGTGTAACTCAATAATACCAAGTGCGCTTGTGTGCATGTGATCATGTCTGTGTGAGAACACACAGGCATGTTTGCAAACATGCTTGCAAGTAAAAACAGGCCAGGCCAGAAAATATATCTGAAACATTAGTGTCTAAAGAGTCGGGTGTGCTTGAGGGTCCATGGTTTGAAGTTTTAGTTTAGGTCTGGGTTTTATTCTAAAGAATAGTTCAAAGGAGTATCCTATTCCAATCAATGATACAAGTGCCTCCATTTCTTCCAAGTAGTTTACAGTGCAAAGCAATACACACGCTGAAACAAAACGTCTGCCAAGTAGCTTGCGGAATGGAAACATAACTATGAAAGATGCACCTGCAAGTATTTTACTCTTTTCTGCTCTGTTACATTTATTTTACACAGGTGTAAATCTGAAGCTCAATGTAAAACTGTCATAATGTAGTGGAGGATCTGGTCCAGGTTTTTTTGCTACATAAACATTTAATTACCATGTAATATCTCACCAAAGTGAGTGGATCAATGAACCCATTCAGTTGAGTGAACCTTTGTACACTAGGAGGCATGCTAGCATGCACTGGTGTTTAGCTTAAAGATATTACTATATGCATTGCTTAGCATAAAGCTCACCCGCTTTTGTTTTATACAAAGGCACAAGCATTTTTAGCCCATGCTAATTGTAACAGGGTGATATTCAACCATGTACCTTAGTAGGGCTGCTCTCCCGAAGGGAGCGGGGGGAGCCAGGTCACAGAAAGGGCATAGATGCTGGTGCAAGGCACAGCTGTGCCTCATTACACACTGGGGAGATGGACACAGGAAATGAGAGTCTGGGGCTACAAAGGGGAGGACTTTGGGGGCGACAGATTACCCTTGGGGGCACATAAAGAAATGCGGAAGAGAGAGAGGCCAGCACCATCAAGAGCAGCCAGGACTGTGAGCTGGAGCAATGGAACCTCACACACCAAGTGAGACAAACTGCAGCACAATCCCCACACACACCAAGAAGCCATAGGGAGATGGACGAAGGGAGTTGGACGAAGGGAGTTCTTTAGAAGACTGGGATAGGCCGATGAGTCCTGTAAGGGAAAGAAGAAATAGGAGGAGAGGTCAGGACAGAACCTCTCTAGTGGCAACATAGGATAAAAGGGGAAGTCAGCCATGAGCTGAGAGAGAAATGGCCACGGCAGTGATTGTAACTGAGAAACCAAATAAAACCATTTTCATTTTGTTTAATATCAAGGTGATTAATTCCATGATCTCTCAGGGCGTAACATCTTTCTTCATTCTCTCAACAACTAAGGCATGGCAGGCAAGTCCCTGTGGGGGAGAATTAATTGATCTACCCTACCCTGGCCACACTAATAAATAAATCATAATATGCGGGTGAGAACTTGCAAAAGAAAATTCTCCAAACCCCTGAAAATGCAAGGTTTTGGCAGATACACTAATTTAATATTGTTAAAGATATTTTCAGCTAAAACACTCAAAAAAAAAAAATAGGATTCAAGGTTCGCAGCCAGTCCACCAAGTTTCAGCTGTGTGTGCTGAGAAATGGGTCATATGTGGGAACCAAGGAATGGAGGTTGTGAATGCCTAGCCAAAATATGGCAAATCTGAATACCAAAACTTTTGTGGTAAGAGTTTTTATATCTCCAGCTACTGGAAAATTCTGTTACTTTATAACACCCAAGTATCAACTGGGTGTTGGTCTCATATACATAACTGTGTCTTGTAATATGGAAGACTGATGATACTTTTTCTTTTCTTCTTTCTATTAAGCCTTTAGTTAAGTTTAAGTTTTCAACTACACTGTGACATTTTCAAAAGTCAAAGGGAGCTGAGTGTATTCAGCAGCTTTATAAAACCATACTGTCAAGTATGGTCTGGTTCTCAGAGCACCATAACCACCACCAGAAGTCAGTAGGGGCAGCAGGTGACCAGCTCCTAGGAAAACCAGGCTACAACATATATGAGAACCAGGCACACACACACTTGGTATTTGCCAAATGAAAAAGAACAAGCTTGATTAAAGAAAGATACAGTTCCTAGCTTCCATTGCCAACAACATAGAATAAATGAAAACATCAAACTTCAGAAGAGTGCTTGACAGTGACCTATGAAATACTTTACTAGAGCTAACGTAACAATAAGAAAAGTATTCAGAAGCCAACCAGACTTGTCTGCTTCCCAGACTAATCATAGTGCCCCAGGCAGTGCCACTGCTTATAACGTTGATTTCCAAAGTCTCCAAGAATTTTCCTGGGAAAAAGTCCTTGGTTCTCATCAGAAAGCTCATTTATTCCATCCATCTAGCAGCTAGCTGGAGATCAGGGATCCACTCAGCAGTAATCTTAGAAGCAAATTCAACCTCTATGGATACTTGCAGGATTGGGATCATCAAAGGTAACCCAGGGAAATGCAGCCTAGATGAAAGTACTGTAAGGTGAATACATAACTGTTTAGATCACTGTACGCAAAAAACAGTCATCAACGGCTAAATATTTACCTGGGAGAAGGTACGAAGTGGGGTTCCCCAGGGCTTTCTCCTGAGTCTAGTACTGTTTATTATTTTCATTAATGACTTGACTTGGAGAATGGGTTTGAGTTCCCACTGGGTAAATTTGCAAATGGCACCAACCCAGGGGCAGTTGGCAACCTTAACAAACTAGAAAAATGACCTCAAATTTAGCAGGTTGAATCAATAAGGGTAAGCACAAAATTTTGTATGCAAGACTGAATACATACAAATGCAAAATGGGGAATGACTGCCTTGGCCCCAGCACTGCAGAAAAGGGCCTGAGGGTGATCATAAACTGCAAGCCAAATATAAGTCACAATGTGTTATTGTTGCAGCAATAAAAAGATAACAGCATACCAGTTCATATTAGCAGGAATGTTTCCTGCAAGTCATAGGAAATAATTCTTCCCGTCCATTCAGTAGTGGTGAGGACTCACCACTAATGAATAGTTGTAGAGTACTATATACAGTTCTGGGCACTGCACTTCAAGAAAGAAAGTTATTATAAAGAGGAGAGGACACTATTCTCTGTCCATTGGGGACAATGTAATTTGTGATGTCTCAAATTGAAACAAAGGCTATTTAAGGCTGGATATTAGAAGGAACTTTCCAAGGATGTTGTGCTTAAGCTTTGGAATAAATTACCGAGAGAAGCTATGAAATTTCTATCCTTGGAATTTTTAAGAAGAGATAGGCAAACAATAGGCTGGAATGGTTTAGGTGGGGCTGATCCCACCTTGAGCAGGTTGGACTAGATGACCTCCAAAGGTCCCTTCTAGCCTTATTTTTATGTTATGCTTGGACCACATGGTTTCCTCCAGCGGCAATGCACATGCACCCCTGAGAGTGCCAGTGCACCCCCTGATGGCCGTGCCCGCCGCTTAGGAAGCGGAATCGCCCATGGGGGACTTCCCTCCCGGACCGCAGGATCGCCCATGGTGGGGGGACATGTCCCCCCACCTGGCACCCGACTAAGACAGCACCAGTTGCCCATGGTTTCGTCTAGGTGATTTGTACTTTGGCCTTAAGCTGCTTTGAACCACATTAACTCTCTTTACAGGTTATTTGCTGATAGAAATATTAGGAGAGCTATAGGACATAGACAACCAAGCAAGTTACCACAAGTTACAGGACATAAGCATGCAATATCTACAGGACATAGGCTACAGGATATAGGCACACAAATAAGTTACCACAAATTACCACAAGGAAAAGGCAGGGGGTAAAGGCAGTTACCGTATATCTGTTGCTCACCAATAACTACCCATGTGCCTCCTCTTACCTCAAAATAAATAAAAGCAAAGCTGTGGTAAATTCAACCCGCCACAAGAGTGCCAAACCACCATGAGTTATCTTTCATTTTCCACAGGGCAAGTGCACGCACACAGGTTACAACAGAGCAACTAATATACAGCGGAGCCCCACTCTCCTTTGATCCACTCATCCACTGCTTAAGACCTTTTAGTAGTGAAACACCATAAAAGGATGTTAGACGCTGTCTGAACAAGGCAGATTTATTGACTAGTGGCCTTTTTCATCACCTCCTCTGTAAAGAAGATTGCACTCAGAAGACACTTACCATTCTTACTGAAGAAAGAGGTTTCACTTTCCCCAGGCAGAAGAGAGCAATGAATAATGAAGCCTGGTGATCAGCCAAGATATGGACATGCCCTATGATAGTACTTCTCCTTCTCCCCACCTCTCATGCTCAGTCCTGAAGATTGTGGCTGTATGACCAATCAACCATGTTCCAACTGACAGCATATTTGGAGAAAAATATACCATTAAGCCAGCCCATCAACATTTTTCCTCACCTGTATCTCTCTATGCCCTTCTATTCATCAGTGGGAACCTATGGATTTTGATATACATGGCGAAATTGCACTAAGCCAGTAACTTTCACTCTACTGTTTGTTGTTCTCTTCTTTTTATTTCGTTCATTGTGTACTTGTTACTCCGAAATTAGCAACTGACAAAGTAGACTGCCTGTGAACACATATGCCTCTCTGAAACAGTTAGTCTCTAAGGTGTCACTGTGCCTTAACTCTTGCCTGTCAAACATTGTTTAGTTCTACAATTTGTTACTGCTCTCTATAAATGAAACAGAAGCACTGAAGTACTGTTGAACCTTACTATATAGAAGGCGCATCTACATGTGCTGCAGACTGTTCAGTTGTTACTGCACAGTCATTTAGTACTTGCTTAACCAAGTACTAAATGACTGCTCAGTAACCGGCATTACTGTGTAATCCTGTCGCTGCATGGTTATTTTAGACGCTACTGTGCAGTAGCTCGTTACTACTGCGTGGTAGTAGCATTGCCATCATGGTTCATGCCTGGCAATGCCACAATGCCTTAGCAATGAGCTATGGCACAGCAGCTCATTGTTACTGTGCTGTAGCATCTTGTATAGATGTACTCAGGGCAGGAAATCTATGAATTCTCATCTACCATCAGAAATGCCAGTGCTTTTACATTAAAACTAAATCATAACAGCCACTTTCAGTGGATCACTTCATGGATTATGTTTGTGTTACTCTAATAAGCACTGAATGTGAGGGAAACCAGCTTCTTTTCCAGAGCTATCTGTGCCTTGAATGAATGACATCAAACTGTTGGGGACTAGAACACAAATGATGGTAAAAGGTCTTTTAAAAAGCAGAAAATCTCCAATTCCCATTCCCTGTGGTCATCAGCAGTAGGAACAGAATTAATACTTGCTAATCACTCCAACATTCTGTTGCCTTGAGCGGTACAGGTGTCCTAGATCTACATGAACTGCAGAAATCATACACGCTTTCAGAGGTCATATGTTGGGGTTTTTTTCTAGCAATCTATAATACTCCTGGCTATAAATTGTTCCTTCCTAGCAACCACATGCCATGATTTCACTGGCTATTTTTATTCATTAATACCAGCTGCTAAGCAGTGCCTGAAGGTAAAAGAAAAAAATATGACTAGATGTTTTTACCATATGGTAAAAACTGATGAAGCGCTTTCATGTAAGGATGGGGTTGTAATTGCACACTTGGTAAAATTCATCCCTGGGCCTGTGCCCCACTTGAGCCCTCAAGGGTTTGAGATTCAAGGGTGAGATCCCTAGCTGGTGTGACTCCATATCTTTATGGAAGTCACAGTCTTCCAACTGGTCTAACAACACCAGTTTGCAGAGGGAGAATTCTCCCAATGAGTGGGTGGTTAGATCTTGTGCTAGCCTCCTAAACAGAAATGAATGTTACTTTCTGTATATGCAGTGGAAGGTCAACAAAGCAAACGAGGAATGATGCTGCAATATGAAAGATTCACTCTGACATCTTTAATTCACGGTAGCCTTAGATTTTTCAGGTATTCCACTGCCACCAGTTTTAAACCATGAGTCATCATGTGTCACATAATTTAACATGGAGACCATATGAAAAATGGGGATCTATTGGCTAATATTAAATGTTTTAAAAAGCCTTGTCTTAATTTTACCATAAAAAATCTTTTGATCAAAGATTGTATCTTGGTTATCATTTAAAATAATAAGTTTGCCCTTTTATACCTTGCATTTGTTAAAAGTGTATTTTTTAACAAACCTAATGAATTCTAAATGCCAGATGCAAAAGCAAAGGTACAGTACTTTACCAAATACCAAGATGTATTTACATATCACAGGAGTCTCTCATATTAAGTATAATATTCCCAGTGCATGGACTTCCATGGGGCATTTGAAAAAAAAAAGGCAGATTAAAGTAAGAAAGAAAAGAGGAAGAAGGAGCAACAATTTTAACTCAAATGTCTAACAGGGACCTTTAGATGTGGCCAGAAAATTTCGCAAAATGAACTTATATTTTTTTCTCAGGCTTTGCTGTCTATATTTGTGGTCCTATATTTATATTTTTGCAGTTTTTTTTAACTCAAGAGTTTTTCAGTTGCCTTTCATCAACACAAGACTAGGCATAAAAATTAAAAAAAAAATCAGGGAAAAAAAAAAAAAATCAAGAGAATGAATTATGCTCAGCTTGCTTCTGTTCCTTCTTCTCATCTCCCTGCCTTCCACTTCATTTCCAAAATCTCTATTAGCTACTATTACCAATGTAATCATAGACATGAGGGAAAATAGCAATTAAGACCCAAGAAAGCCTGTTCATTCCTTTTGCTTACCTCCAAATCAGTAGTCACCAACCAGTGGATCTTGATGCACCAGTAGATCTCAGAGCCTCTTGCAGGAGCCTCAAACCAAGGCTGGGGTGGGGGGCTGAGTGCCTGCACACATGCGCGCACACAGCCAAGCAGGTCAGTCCGTGGGAGAGGGAAGGGGCAGGGGCTAGATCATGGCCCCAACAGTGAGGGACAGTGCCACAGAGGCAGGAGCAGGGATAAGTTGAATGGGGCTCTGGCCAGGTGGGACTTCCTGCTGGGGAGGCACAGCCCTAAATAATTTTTTCTCCTCTGCCTTGATCTGTCCCCCACTTCCCCACAGACTTACCTGTTGGGCAGGGGGAAGGAGAGGGGTGGAGACACATAGCAGATCTTGGGTTGCTTTTAAATGCCAAAGGTGATCTCCAACTTAAAAAGGTTGGAGACTACTGATCTAAATAAAACAAGCATCTTTCTCACACCCCACCTTAGCCCTACCCCCATATGCACACAAATACCTTTATTTTACTAGGAGTATTATGTTTCCAAATTTTAAGGGGACTCAACCTGAGCAAAAAGTTCATTATAAAGGTGGAGTACACATGCATGTTGCAGCATGCTTTTCACACATCTTAAAAGTTAAAAAATGTAGATTTTTGCTGTTGTATGACTCCATCTTGAGTTCTGCCAAGTGACTAAAATACTGTAAGCATGGCAAGGTAGAGACATTACACTTTTACCAGTATAAATGAACATAAATCATTCTATACCCATTACAGAACAGAAGCTCAGCACACAAAACTAGTCTATATCCATAAAAGATCAGAAGTTTGGCACATGTAGACTGGTTTAAAAATGGCAGAACCCAATCTAAGATATGCTCCCCCTACCAATGGGCAAATGTGCTCTGTTCACTGCTGATCTAAACTATGCCACTTATAGAAAACCATGCAACTTAGATTGATTCTGCCTCAAGCTTTTTGAATGTCTGTATCTGGCCTATGGAAGAGTTAACAATGGAAGTTTCTCTGTATATGAATATAAAGCTAATTCAAACCATGATTTTCCTGTATTATATATAACTGAAGGAAAGAAATTAGAAGCCTTGTTTGAATTTAAAACAGGCTTTATAAAAGCTTGAACAGTAATAAATGCTAATAGCAGTTAACATGGTTTTATCTTTGGGCCTAACAGGAAAGCTTTGCTCAAAACCCTTAAATGCTTGCTCTGTCTCTGCTGTTGTGCATCCTGCCGAAATTTTTCCAAAAAAAATCAGTCAAAGTAAAGTTGTACAAAGCCTCATAGAGTGTATGTCTCTAATTGGAAAAGACATTATGCAGGATTCTAAGATTTTTCCCGGCGGTATCATTAAGATAAATCAACTTGAAAAGAATAGGGATTCCTGTGCCAACCTACAGTCCATGAAAAACATTGCTTTTCATCAATAGGCCCTTTGTTCCTTATAGACTTACCACATGCAGACCTTAAACTATACATTATGTACTATAGCAATAATTACATTTTCAATAATGCTTTAGGTCTTATCCTCAAGGTCCCTTGCACATTGATTGGAAAGGTGAAAGAGCGGAAGAGAAGAATCAGAAAAAGCAGGGCGAATGAAACAAAAATGTATTCCTAACTATTAGTACCATGAGAAAGCTCAAGAATTCTAGCTCAAATTCAAAGGTAAGGATTTATGAACACACACGCATGAAAGCAACAATTTTTAAGGTTGGCACTCTTCTGGTGCTGACTTCAGGAATTTTGGTGATCTTTGCTGTGAACACATGCCCCTACTACATCTTAAACAAGAGATCCATCTCTAAGCAGTGCTTTTACATCTTGCAGGGGCTTCCAAGGGCTTTTCAGTATCATTGACTTTTATATTAAAAGTAGTTTCAAATGCATGGTAGGTGTGTTTAAATGCTTTCATGGCAAACAACCGGGAATCTGAAAAGCCAGTTTGTGTTATTTCTCTGAAAGACTGTGCAATAATGATGTAGCTAATTCTTTGGGTGATGATGCAGGTATCAAGCTGACTCTTTCATGTTGTATGGATCTGCCACCTCAAGCGGAGTAAGCACACATTTTTGTCACTAACAGAAACAGATGGAACATAAAGGCAACACATCCAAGAGTAAGAGGGCATCATCTTTGTGTGAACTCCTTTCTGACCATAACTACACTTTAAATGTGAACACCATTCTAGTGAATGAAACTAAGTTACTCCAAAAGACATGCCCTTCCTCCAGGGGAAGGAAGAGTTTTAAATGACTGGGACTTCACTTTTTTCCATCTACAAATCAGGGTAGAAATCTTCGAGGAACAAAATCTCTCAAGATATTTCTGGTACTTCTTGTTCAGAAGTACAGGTTAAGCAGGTCTTGTAATATGTTGGCATGCGTGCTGCCAGTCCCAGCTGAATGTGTAAAACACAAAGTGGATGGAAGCAAAAGTGTAAATTGAAAAATGGTTTGGTTCAAAAGATGACTACTCTAGCCAACATAAAATAAGACTATCTCATCCTTCTTTTTTTTTTTTTTGAGAGAGAGATGGAAGCCAGGGCCACCTGTGCCCATATGAAGAGGGTCAGTAGGACTACCTGAAGGCGGAGATGTACAAGGCCAGGCCTGCAGCAGAATAAGGGCCAGAGATGGTAAAATGACCCCAGGCACTCCAGAGAACAGGGGAGAGCTCAAGGAGAGGACTAGAAGGTCTGCTTGGCCCTGGGTAAGACCTGAAACTGCACCCTGCCCCGGTTGGATGGTGTAGTGAGACTGCTGGTGGAGGGGCAGCGCCCAGTAAATGCCACACCTCCGCCTGCTTCTCAGCCTGCAGGGTGTACTCTGGGGCCCTGCTCCTGTTGCCCCACTCTCGGTGTCTGCCAGGCTAGGAACCCTCCCAGAGTCCCCTGGAACCTCCTCCATCCACATAGTTCCTACCCTTGCCTTCAGGGTGTTCCTGAAGCTCCAGGCCCCCACTTGGGGTGTGCAACTCCCCCAGTTCTTCAGTTAAAACTCTGACTGCCGTCTTCACTGGCCTCAGTCTGCTTCTTCCCTGGCAGTCGCTTGAGGCCTCTAAGTGCCTGCACCTGCTCACATCTTAATTGGCAGGCTGCTCAAGGAGGGTCAGCCTCACCTGCCATGCTTGCTCTAGCCTGCTGATTGGGCCTCAAAGTGGCAGGCACCCACTGTGCCCTACCACACACCTCCCCCCTTAACTTGACTTTGGGGGGGGGGGGGGGCCTGCCCCAGGACATCACTTTCAACAAGGGGGGGGAGAGA
>NW_017729030.1:11178398-11181132 GCF_001723915.1 Gavialis gangeticus
CTGCCACAGTCACTCACTTCAAACATGCAGGAGCAGGGAATTTTGAAAGGCTGATTTTGACAACATTAGCCAATAGTTTGGTAAATGAGGCCCTGGAAGAAAGAAATAATATTAACTTTGATTAGATAGCATCCATGATTAGAAAGCTGATGGAGCAATATGACAATGATAGGTGCAGTACAAACAGATATAGTTGCACAAACTCTTCTCCCCTAGGACTTAAGCATATTAAATTATAATTATAAACAGGAACAGTTTGATTCTATTGCACCATTGTGTAGGATTCCTGCAGAAAAGCCAGCACTAGCATCTTATTCTTACAAGAATGTGGAAGGGAGAAAGGAACAATGTTTTGAAGGCTTTATTCCAGGGGTTGGCAACCTTTTAAAGTGTAGCAGGGGTGCACTTTAACAGAGCTTAGCTCCAAACATGGGCTGCTTCCAACCTGGCATGCACCACCACCTCCATCACAACTGCCAGTGATCCCCCTCACAGTGCCACCACCACTTCTCCATACCATCCACCTGCTGTGCAGGTGAAAATCCCTTCCCTGCTGCCAAAATGCTGCAAAAGGCCCCCAGCTTCATGGACTGGGTACAATGGCCCTGCAGGCCAGATCTGTTCCACAGGCTAGCGATTTTGTTGCATTAAAAGTTCAATCTGTGGCTGCTTGCATAAAAAAAAACTTGATGGCCCTACAACTAAATCCAATCCCATTCCTGATTTGTACAATAACTCAGACAAAAATGGAAATAAGTATCTTTCATAGGAGCAGCAGGCCTGCTCATGTGGTTATGTGAAAGATTGTTACTGTCCCCCTTGCTTACAAATGTGTGTGGTGATAGTGTGACACAGTAAAGTAAAAGTGTTTATTGAGAATTGTATAGTTTTGCAAAACTACACAGATAATAGGGCAACGAAAAATCCCTGTAAAAAAAAAAAGACAACATTGCTGAGACATTTGGGCAATGCTCTAGCCTTCTAATTCAGAGTCATTCCAATGCAAAAGAAAACAAGGTTCAGTAGTGTACCTAGTGGTGGATGACTGGTGCGTGAGCTCCAGGCACCAAGTTAAAGGGGGCACCAGCAATGGGAATTGGGGGGGACACTGAGGGAGGGTTCAGGGATCAGGGCAGCATGGCTGCAGGAGGAGATGCCACTGTATTCAGCAGTATGATATCCTGGTGACAAACAGGATTTGGCAACACCCCTAAAAAGCAGGCAATGCTGATAGAAAAGGAGAATGACCAGAGCAGCAAGAAAATACAGATTCAGGTGCCCCCATGGCACCTTCTTATGGATCGCTGGGCTACGTTTGTGTTGTACCCATAACGTTAAAGCCTAAACAAGAGCAATCATGAGTCATAATGTAGCCATGATGGTTCAGGAAATAGGCCACAAGCAAGATTTGTTTAGTAAAATCTTTTATTGGACCAACTTTATAGTTGAGAAAGACATTAGACAAGTTTGGGACAAAAAATACCCTTCCTCAATGCAGACCTGGACACAGGCATGGGCGAACTGGAAAGCCGCCTGGGGGCCGGACAGAAAGGGGGCCTGAAAATGGTAATTTTTTTCTGTTGTCTGATTATTACTATAATTATCTCTGGCAAAGGGGGACCTGATACTAAAAGTTTGCCCAGGGCCGCCAGGAGTCTAGGTATGGTACTGCCTCAATGGAAGAGGCACTGCTTTACCTCCTTGAGATGAACTTGTAGGTTGGGAAGGGAAAGCTGACCCTGCCCCGAGACTGTAGCAGAGCTGGGAAGTGCCTGCCTTACAACACCTTCAGACACATGCCCATAACCTGCAGACCCAACCTTACATTTTCAGTCCAGGTTTTAAATGCCAGTTGTATCATACTGGCTCAGTACAAAATTGCCTGCAGTTTCAGCATGAAATAAAAACAAGATTAACTTTAAAAAATTGCCATAATAGAGCTCAGCCAATGCATTAATTGTATAGTATTTCATTTTATTTACATATTTTTAAAAGAACCACAGTTCAGCTTTTAAAAAGTTCTTTGAGTGTTTAAGGAGAGAGGGTGGGGAAGAGAAAACACTGAACATTTACAATCTTCACATGCTTCCCCCACACACAAGCATACACCCTTAATTAAAAAATGGTGTTGATTAAAGAAAGCAAAGTTGGCAGTTGTTAGTCTATGACTGAATGCTAAGTTTAGAACAAGAAATAATGACACTCATATTTCTAAAAAAAAACTACGGGCTTGATCTTAACATATGCAAGGTCATAGAATTTTCCCTTGATCAAGCCAAATATTAGTCATTTAATTCCTTTAGTCTTTTATTCCATACTGGTTCAAATAGTCTTTAAGGAACTTTAAAAATATTCTCACCCACCCTCCACTGCTGACTTAGTATGTTTCTGTTTGGAGTGCTCCGGGTTCTTTCCTTCACTGTGTTTCTAATGGAGCTTGAAATGGAGATGCCTTTTGGATTACTTCCTGGTTTCTGCATCAGGATTATGGATGATGTTAAAACAGCTCTGGGAATACTTTGTCAGCCCAGTGCTGCCAGATGGAGTATAATTGTATGCTCTTCTCCTCCCTTGTTTGTTTTTATTGTCACAGTGGGTCAGCGGTATGAATGACTCAGTAGGCGACAAGACGCTAGCACTATGCAAAGCTACAGGAGCTTCCTCTTTGTATAGTCTCTTCCCTATCACCTCTTCTTAGATTTGTCACCCCTGAGCATCTCGTCTTCTTTTCCCC